>NC_088706.1:12231666-12534696 GCF_028017835.1 Emys orbicularis | reverse complement strand
TGCCTGGTCCACCAAACAACACCGGCTCCCCTAGCCTGAGCTCTGATTATTAACCATGAAAGGATCAGTGAAAGCTAATGGAGTTTTTACCTTAATGCTCATCATTTATATTATTGAATATCATGAAAACAGCCTCATTGGCCTCTGTTGTTTTTTTTAAATCAGCGTCAAGCTTAGTTTCATGTCTTGGGCCTCTTGCATTAGCATCACGCTGCAGTATTTGGGTTGCACACTTTTCCAGGGGAATACTGTAGTTGTTTTGGTTTTAGTTTTAAGAAAGAAAGAAATCCCTTCCCACTGGATTTAAATTGATGGAAATATTTCCATTGGTCTAAAGTTCCATACAAACTTAAGGTTTTTTTTAAACAAAACATACTTTGGGACCAAATTTGATTTGGCAGCACAGATCCTTTAACACAAGCCCTGATCAGCCTGTCGTCCGATACTGCTGTAACGGCACAGTATAAGATAGATGGACGCACGCACAGATAGATGGGTATATTGCTAATGATAGACAGATACTGGTTTTCCCCTGTCTCATAAGGTTGCCTGCTTCACTATGAAAGAATCAGAAACAAAACCCAAAATAATTTTTTGGGCAAAAATAATCAGCCTCCCAAATGCCAAACATTTCTCTCAAAACCCCAGACGTGTCCAAGCTCCTTTAGCCAATCAGTGGCTTTTTAACCATTTCTATCTGCCCCCCCGTTTGCTGTTTTCTTCCCAAGAAGGTGGAAAATCTATAAGAGGCCACACAAATATGGTAATTGAAGCTGCAGCCCCTCTCTGAGTTGAGCTATCATTAGCCCCCATAATCAAAGCTCCCTGGAATTGTACCAGCTGCTGTAATTCACACCACTCACCCTTCATTAACATGGATGCTCGTTAGCCAAGCACTGAGACTAATCAATACTGCCATTAACGAACTATCCTGAATTAACGCATTGTAACCTGGCAGGCCTTAGGATCATGAAAAAGGGTTATTTTTTCCCTTTCCCAACCTATGTTGCCATAAATTCCTAGGTCGGATTGGTGCCCTCCCCGGGTATGTGCACACAGCAACTCAGAGCTTCGGTCAACTGACTCGGGCTGGCCGGTCTCACCCTCGGAGTTTAAAAAGAGCCATGTAGACATTCTGTTTGGGCTGGAGCCCAGGCTCTGAAACCCAGCAAGGGGGGAGGGTCTCAGAGCCACCTCCAGCCGAAGTGTCTACACAGCTGTTTTAGCCCCATCACGCAAGCCCAAGTCAGTTGACCTGGGCGCTGAGACTGGCTACAGTGGGGGTTTTTTTGCAGTGTAGACGTATCCTTGGGGGTGTGTGGCGGCCGTATACCCATTCTGTTTGCCTGAGCTCCCTTTGCCGACTAACTTGCATGCCGTCTGAGGTCCTGATTCAGAAAAGTGCAGCATGTGCTTGAAGCGTCCTCTCTGAATCCGCGCCCAACCCACGAGGCTCCTGCCACTCGGCAACTCCCTGTCAGACAGCGCCTCATTCTCTCACATTCCAGCTTCCAAGAGACTTGAACCCCAGCCGGGTGCAAAGAGGTGATGTGATGCTAGATTACCCTTGAATAAAGGGCTTTTTGCTCTGAAGAACCCCTTCCTTGCCCCCTGCCCCATCCTTCTCTGTAAAACACAGAAATTGCTTTTCGGTGATTTCCAGCTATGCGGCATCACCAGTTTGCAGCCACCTCTGGGGTGGAGCGTGGCAGCAGCATTCACAGTGCACAACGAAGCTGCACAATGGTTTGAGACAGGAAGTGAAGAACACTGCAAGCTGAACAAAAAGGGTGGGGAAATGGTAGTCTGATCTATTTGCATGGCCCTCGCTGCTGTAGTATCTGAGCCCTTCAACATCATGAATAGATTTTATCCTCATAACACTCTGGGAGATAGGGAAATATTATCCCTATTTGAAAGATAAGGCACTAACACAGAGAGAGATTAAGTGACTTGACTGAGGTTACCCAGGGAATCTGTGGCAGGGCTGGGACTAGAAAGCGTTGTCTGAGCCACAAGGCTACTCTTCACCACTCAAGACTGGTGAGAGGCCATCTCCTTTCCTTGCTACCACATTTCACCACTAACCGCTGGCATCTTCCCACTGCATCTTCCTGCTACGTGGAAAACAAAGCCACCCCAGAGTTGATTAACCCCCCATGGAAGCCACGTGCATTTGCTTCCTTCGTGCCATGTGTCTTAGGTGCCATGACTCGACACAAAACGTTATTTAAACAACATTCCCTTGTTGGAGCTGCGTCTGTTCCTGCGAGAAGTAGATGGGTCCCATGGTGCTTTCTGCACGGCCAGGGGCTATAAACCTAAGCCAAACTCCCACATATGTATTTGCGTTTTGCTGACCCCCCCTGTGAATTAGTTTAGGGAATCTGCTCTGCACTTTCCCTATAGAGTACTTGCCACTGTGGCTGGTGCAGAATGGCTGTCTCATGTTCCACCCCAGAAGTGGCTGCTTTTCAGCTGTGGGTGAGCAGTTCTCTATATCTTTACAATACTTTCTCTCTCTGTATATATGGGCACCTATCTCTATGGGTGAGAGGTAGAGATCCCTGGACCTGAACCAAACTCCCATGTCCGAAAGTGTTCGAACTCTGAACCCCATTACAAATCTGTATCCTGTGGATCTATCTGTCCCCACTCATGCTGATCTATCCCTATACATACCATCTATAATAATAACAAGTATTATTATTTCCCTAAGAGTTCGCTAGGCACCTACAGAAATCTATCGTGTCTAAGGCAAAAAAAGGTACCCCAAGAAATGCAAGACACTTTCAATTCCTCCCCTAGAGGGGTGACCCCAGAGCCAAAGCTAACCAGGCTTTCTGGTCATCTACACCTCCCCTTCCATACAAGACTAAAATAAAGTTGGTTGAAATTTTTCACAGAATTCCCCTTCCCCCCCACCCCTCCCAAATGGCCTTCTTAAAAAAAAATTAACTTTTCACCCAAAATCAGTAACATTATCGAATTTTTCCATTTTCACTATATGTTTTACGGAACTTTTAAAAACTTTTCGCTATTTTTCTGAACGGTGCTTTTGAAATTGTTATTAGGATTTTTTCCTTTACCCAAAAAACCCCACACCCAACATGGCTTCCAATACGAACGCGCTGATTGCAGTAAGCAAAAAATTTCAAAAATTATATCAATCCATTTTGGGGAGAAAAATAACGATCGCAGAAAATGCTGTGAAAAATGGGTCTGGTTTGAATCCCATGAAACAGAAACAGCTGGGAGATTTGGGTGTGTTTTGCTACATCGTTCTCCCATTTCCCTACTAGGTCTAGACTAACGGTTTCCTGGGGACTGTAAGCTCTCTGGGGCAGTCTGTACAGCGCCTAGCACTGTGGGGTTCTGGCCCATGACTGGGGCTCTGCAGTACAAAGGAGGAAGAAGAAGGCTCTGACAGAGATTGACAGTAATGATGACAAAGTGCCTTAGATTCCACAGTCAACCCGTGGAACTCCTTGCCAGAGGATGTTGTGAAGGCCAAGACTATAACAGAGTTCAAAAAAGAACTAGATAAATTCATGGAGGATAGGTCCATCAATGGCTATTAGCCAGAATGGGCAGGGCTGGTGTCTCCAGCCTCTGTTTGTCAGAAGCTGGGAATGGGCGACAGGGGATGGATCACTTGACGATTACCTGTTCTGTTCATTCCCTCTGGGGCATGTCGGAAGACAGGATACTGGGCTAGATGGACCTTTGGTCTGACCAAGTGTGGCCATTCTTATGTTCTAGATTCTGAGTTCCAACATCCGCACTGAAAAGGCCTCGGACATCTCTCTCTCCTGTATAGCAGGCCCATAGGTCCTTATGGTCTAATGCGCTTATTTCTTCCCCTTAGACCTGGTCTCTGGACAAGGTGATAGCAAGCTCTTGTCACTGACAGTCCATCTTGTTGCCTTCGCCCACGAATCCAGCCCTGCCAAGCGACAGGCCGGTACACAGACCCACAAGGTACAAAGCGGAGCCCCGCTCTTCCTGGCTTGCAGTGTGGCGCCATGAGGAACCGGGGAACGTAGGAACTACCATACTGGATCAGACTGGGTTTATCTCAGTCCAGTGCCTGACGACCACCTTTCTTCTTGGGGCCTTCCTGGAAGGCCACGTCCAAAGGGTAATGATGAGAAACTGGATTTCTGCCCACAGACCCTTCGCTTGCAGAATATCCCAAGGATCCATTCCCTCCCTTGTTCCCTTCCATGCAACAACTACTGGTCTGTGCAACCGCTAGCAGCAATGGTGAGAAACCTCAGGCTCAAATGTCACTAGCATGCAGATGACACACACCTCTTCCTGTCACTCACAGCCCAGGATAACATACCGGGCACCCAGCTGTCTCAGTGTCCTGCCCAGAGCGCCATGGGGACATAGATGATGGAACTAGAGGGGTGGGGGGTGCTGGCTTGAAGTGGTTTCCATTATATGCAGGATTTACAGTTTGGTTCAATGGCTCTCAGCACCCCCACTACGCACATCGTTCCAGCCCTCCTGCATGTGGATGAGGAAGAGGCAGCTAAAGCAAAACCCAATCGAGATCGGGCCCTGCTGCAAAGAGCTGCCATCGGTCCCAGGCGAGCTGAGGTGTTTACTCATCTCGGAAAGGTTCAGGCTCCGTATTTCAAATGGAGCTAGAAAGAGCCCTAATCTCCTGATGCTTCGCTAAATCCAGCTTCGGACTTTGATCGCCAGCTGCTCCTGCACCTCGGGGCCCCATCCGACCCACAGACGCCACAAGCAACCAAAAGCCAGGACCTCAGAGTTCCTGAGCCAAGGGAGGAAAGTCCCAGTGGACACAGGCTCGGCAGCTGCTAACATCTGCCCTAGTGGGTAAAGCTCATGAGCCAGAACTCCTGGGTTCTAATCCTGATACTGCCACTGATTTGCTCGGAGACTTTCTCCTGTCTCAGAGTAGCAGCCATGTTAGTCTGTACCAGCAAAAATAACAGGAGTACTTGTGGCACCTTAGAGACTAACAAATGTATTTGAGCATAAGCTTTCGTGGGCTACAACCCACTTCAGCGGGTGCATGCTCTGTCTGTGCTTCAATGACACCCATCTATAAAACAGAGACAATGACACTGTCCTGGGGCGAGAGCGGAGGTTGTGAGGCTTAATTCATTTATGTTTGCACAGTGCTTGGAGACCCTAGGAACACAAGACAGTAATGTTGTGTTTTACCCCTGCTCTGGAGGGCCCTGGAGAGAGGTCCATTCCTCATCCTTCCTGTGGCCCTTTCCACCCCCAGAGTGCCACAGACAGGGACCATCCACCCCAGCCCAGAAATCCTGGTACTGTACCGCCACCTCAATCCATGAAGGCACCAAAGGCAACAAGCTACAGAGTCGCCTCTCCCCCACCCTCCCCTACTCCTCCCTGGCTGCCTCTTACAGCCTCTGGCTACACAGAGATCAGAAATGTTAGATCTTTCTTAACATCTCCTGCCAGTGCTGTCAGTGGCCCTCTCCAGAGTACCAGGGCTCTCTGTTATGTAAACACAGCACATCCTCTGTCAAAGATTACCCAAAAAAAAGGCTCATTTGCACATAAAAGCAGCCTCTGCACTAGTTTCGGGCACTGTGGCATGTAAGGAAGCCTGTAGGTTAAACTCAATAATAAAGCAAGGCGGTGGAGAGACTTTTCCCCCCTCCCCACCTAATCCCGTCTATAAATATTGCTTGACTAGCCGACAATTGAATGATACGTGCAATCAGCTTTCAGGAGTCGGGGGTGAGGCCGGGACCGGGCACGGTGCCCATCTCAATGGGCACGAAGAATGGACAGGGGCTGGCACAAACTGGCTTTGCTGGGGAATAAAGCCCCCCCCCCCTTTTGTTGTTGTTGTAGTTGGAGGGGATAGCGATGAGCAGCTGGGTCCACAACTCAGGCAACTCCCTGGGTAGCTGCCCATGGTGACCACCAGGTCCTACCAGCCGTGTGAACAGGCACAGCATGGGCAAAGGGGTTTCCATTACGCCACACCGCCCCGCCCCTTGATCCCCTGCAATGCACCTCAATCCTGACCCGCAACCCCCCTGCTCGGCTGCCGCCAGCTCTGCTGCCGCCACTCCGTGTTATTCCAACCCTGGGCTCCCCCGACCCCAGATCCACCACTGTCCCTCATTTCGGCTGTTCCATCCCGGGCTCTCCCGCACATAGATGTGCCAATGCCCCTTAACTGCGACCTGCAGCCCCCACCCCCACCCCACTATTCCAGCCCTGGACTCTCGGCCAATTCCCCAGACACTGTGATCGGTATCTCCTGCACCTCGCCTCCCATTTTAGATCCTCCTGGGGCACTTTCTTCCCATTTTTTCCTGTATTTTTAACCATTCATACATGCACCATTCCCAGATCCCCTGGGAGCTCCAAACCCGAGAACAATCTAAATCATTGTATCTGGTTCGTGGCCAGTCAATTCTTGCTGCCCCCCTCCCGTTCTTTACTGACCTGTGGGTCGCTCCGTTGGATTACACAGCACCAGCCGATGGCAGACTGCGGGTATTGCTTTCCGCGGCTGACCCGTAAGACTCAAGCGGCTGCTCCTGCTAGGAGGTACCACTGGGCAGCTCTCCCTATCCAGCCAGCCACACTGATCTCACTCATGCTTACTGGTGACTTGGAATAACACCAGTATAATTACACACAAGGAGCTGCTTGTCTCTTTAATTGTAAATACAGTGAAATATTTTATTGCTGGCCCGTGTCAGTCCAGCTCACAGAGGAAAACGTTGTTGTTTATTTTCCTCCTCAGGATCGAAAGGCTTTAGGGATTACAAATGCCCCCCCGTCTTGCCCCTCTACCTCGCTGACAGCCCACTCCACCAGGCCCGTAGTCCGGGGACGGGGCCAGGCTCTGTCGATAATGCTGGGGGAATCCAGGCTGACTTGCTCAGAGGATGGCATCAGCCATTTGTATGTGAAGTCGGAATCCTTGCAAATTGAATCAGATCAGAAATTCATTGTCAGAAAGACAACGGCTGGGAAGCTTAATGATAATTGTGTTAGCGCCGTCAGCTGCGTTTCCTCGTCTCCCTGCCATTCCTAGAGAGTCCGAGATGCACAGAGGGACGGGACAAGGCACAGGGCGAGAGAGATGCAGCTCCCAGAGCAGTGGGAGGCAGTGGTCAGAGCCGGGGGCTGGGAAGCAGGAATATTCCTGCACAGGAGGACTAGACAGGCCAAAGACCAGTGTGTCTTGCAGACCATCCCCTGGGAAAGGTGAAGAGGGGCGGGTGCGCTGCCAGCGAGGGGAATGGCTCGGAGCGTGGCAAGGGATGGGGGACGGTGTAGGAGGCATTGCAAACGCAGGTGGCCAGATGGCTCGGGAGAGGATAGGGACCGAGGCGGCAGAAGGTGTTTACTGTGGCAGCTGACTGCAAGGGTTAGGGAGAGGGCTGGGCTGGGGTCTGAGTGGTGTGGGGAAGGGAAGGGAAGTCCCCCTCCTTGCCTCAGGACACAAGCACACACGCCTCCATGTGCACGTGCCCCCAGACGTACACCTGCTCGCACACCTGCACAAATACACTCCCGTATGTGCATGCACGTTCACACGCACCCCTCGCACATCCACGCTTGTACATGTGCCCCGGCCCACACGGGCTCACGCCTTTGCACGGGCGCCCACAACCAGGTGCAGGCTCCCCTGTCCACACACGCTCACAGGTGTGGCGCTCGCACACGCACGCAGCCTGGGTGCGCTGCAAGGGCACTGCCGCTGGACCACGCCCACGCCCTGCTGCCTGAGCACACGGCCCCCCCGCTGCTCAGCATGGAAAGGGGCAGAGGGCCTGACCCCAAGGAAGATCCAGGGGACAGAAAACTGGACATATCAGTGACAGGACTGATCAATTTCAGGCTTCACTCATGAGATCTGGAGTAGCCCCTGTATAGACCACATGTTCCACATTGGGCCCAGCTCTTCCCTGCATGCTGGCCCCCTCCTCTGCATATAGGGCAGATAAAGGGTCTCGAGGGTTTGTCTGATTCATGCCCGCCCCATCGCCACCCCTCCCCAGCCTCTGTACTGGCTCGGCCCCAGCTTCTTCATGCTGCATGCCCTAATTCACATGTCTGGCAACGCAGGCGGGCGCTGAGAGCTGGCACCGGCTGGGAGCTGCTGGAGTTTATCTACCGGAGGCAGGCGGGGGACCCCTCCCGGCCACAGCTGCTCAGCACCGAGCAGCATCTCACTAGGAATCCACCAGGAAAGGGAGATAAGGGAGCAGGTTTTGGGACTGTCCAAAAATGGGGGGGCCCCACAGGTAAACAATCCCGCTGGAAATCAATAATTAGTGCCCCAACACAGGGGCTGCCCTCATTAATGCTGCTCTAATGGGCCCATCCCTGGAGCTCCATGGCTAGTGCCCTGTTGGGATGATCCCTGACGATGCAGAGCCCATTGGCTATTCGGACTCGCACCGACGTTAACAGGTGCAGGGCTCCTGGATTGGGAGGGGGACGCAGACACCAGAGGAGGGATCTCATGGACGCTGGGCCACTGCTGGCCCTGGGACACACACATGACCCTGCCAAGCCATCTCTGATCTCCCCAGCAGGCTGGAAAAGCAAAGCCCCGCCCGCAGACATGGCCAAAGCTCTTTGCCAAATGCTGCCGAGACATTGAGCCAGAGACGCAGTGGAGGCCCCAGCATGGGCCGGGGGCATAGGCAGGGATGGGCAGGCAATGCCACCCACACACAACAAAACTGTAGTCACATGTGCATAAGGAAGGGAAATACAGCGCTGCACCTTGACAGCTAGATGGAGTTCCTGAGTCCCGGGCCTGACCTCCGTCCTCTGGTCCCCACTGCTTCCCAGCAGCCCACCTATAACCCATCATCCAGGGCCCAGCAGATCCAGGGAGAAATCACGGCCCTCCCAGACACATAACGACCGAGTTCCCCTCATTCGGCAATGCCAGTGCCCCCTTTGCCAGCGCTCTTGCTTGTGCTGTACACAGCCATGCCAACTCCTCTGTGTTTGCTCCAACTAGCAGCAGCTTTGGGGGGCAAGCAGAAAGGGAGAAGCCAGGAGGCACTGATCTGTCTATGGTCTCAGTGTGCTCGGGGCTATACATACAAACAACCCGGAGACAGACCCTGCCCCAAAGAGCTCACAGTCTAGGATTTAGACAGTAGGCACCAGGGCCCTGATTCAGCAAAGCACTTAAGCCTGTGCTTAACATTCAGCCTATGCTTAAGCCCCTACCCCGCTGAAGTCACTCACGCACCTGCTGAATCAGGGCTTAGTGAGTAACGCAGACAAGAGGGGAGAGATCGAAGTAGTCGGGGAGACAGGTGTGACGGCACAGGTTAGTAGCGTAAGGGTCTCAGAAGCGGCCTGGCCATCCCACTGATGTTCTGGATCCTCTAAAGGAATTTAAAAAAATATCCTCCTGACTGGATCCCTGGGTAAAAACTACCTCTACCCTAGGATGAAGTGGGATTTGGATCCATTTATGGCAAAGAAAAGATATAGCTTCTACTCGGAACCAGGAGACCTGGGTTCTAATCCCTGCTCTGCCACTGACCTGCTGGATGACCCTGGTCAAGTCACTGCCCCGTTCTGTGCCTCGGTTTCCCCTCAGACCTTTTCTCTGTCTCATCTATTCAGACGGTGAGCTCTTTGGGACAGGGACTGTCTCTCGCTGTATGTCTGTGCAGCACTCGGCACAGTGGGGCCTCGATCTTGGTTGGGCACTACCATAATAAGAATAATAAGTAACAGTATTCCATCTCGCTTTGTTTTAAGCACATAAACGAACACGGCTGAGAGCGTGTGGGGTTTATTGAGGCTGATCTGATGGCCTTCTTCATACTTATTTGGCCTATGAGCCTGATTGAATTTGGGTCTCTCCCTGAGACTGAGCGATTTGTTTTCGTCCATGTTAGCGGATACGACACAGATAAGATGCTCCCATTATAGACGAAGCTGTTAGGGACGCACGGCGATTGCTCTCCACTGGCTGATGCTGCTTTTCATTTTTGATTATTTCATTTGCTGGTTTCTTTATTGTCGGGAGGTCTTTTGTCACGGTTGGTCACTGTGGGAGGCGGAGGGGCAGCGTGTTTCACGGGTGACATTTTAACCTTGTAACACTTTAATTCGAAGGGAATTTCAAAGGAGCAACAGGAGCGGTTTCTAAATGTGTTGGCCGTCAAATGCGCCCTGCGGTAACTTGATCGGCAGGAAACAGAGAAAGCCATCCCCGGGCCCAGAGCTTGGCAATCACAGCGATAATGCCTCAGAGGTGGAAATCAGCTGCCTAAAGGCTCCGCCTAGCAAGGCGTGGTTCTGTCAATGGGAGCTAAACGGGTCGTTCAGTGGCTAGAGAAGTGGATGGACAGGTAGTGGGGTATGTATGATAGATAAATAGACAGACAGACAGACAGTAGGAGGTGTATGTATTTATGATAGCTAGATAGATGCGCATGTATGACAGATAGATTGTCTGTCTGTCAGTCTGTGGGAGTTGGTAGCACTCAGAGCCGATCAGGAATGGGCTCCCATCGTGCAATTTTCTCCCTGGGCGCAGGCAGTGGCATCGCTTCCTGACCTGCCCAGGTCTACGCCCTGCTGCACGGGGCCCCCTGCACCCCTCTTGCAATCTCAGCTCTTCCCCCTTCTTTTCCTGTCCAGTCCAGCTGTGTTTTATGGAGCAAGGCCCATGCTGCTGAGCCCCCTCCCCGCCCCCTGAGGTCACGGACCTTGCAAGCCTCCCTGCAGGGCACTGTGGGAAGAGTAGGATCGCCCCTCCCAAGCTCAACACCCCCTCCTCGGGCAGAACAGCCTGTGTCCCAGGCCTCTTGCCCGGCAACTCAGAGTCCCACAGACTGAGACAGGAGGGGGGTGCACACCATTCCAGCCGGGAGGGGGAGCTATGGGGCAGCCCCTCCTACCGCAGCTGAGGAGAGGAGGGGGAGTGTCCCTCTACTCCAAGCAGAGATGGGGCATCTGTGCTCCCCTACCCCCATTATGTCTCCCCTGGAGCTGCTGCTCTCAGGGACACAGCTGGCTCGCTGGCTTGTCTCTCTCTGCTCCCGTCTCTCTCCCTCTCTATATTCCCAGCCTCTCCCCTCATGCCCTGGGGTCCCGTGGGGCTGGCATTGGAGAGATAAGAGAGGCCTGGGTGAGACCCCACTGCAGCCCCCCCTCCCGCATGCTTCCCAAGCTGGCGAGGTGTCGCCGGGATCTCCGCCCCCATGAACTATTCGCGGGGGCAGAAGATTTCCACCCCCCCCCCCCATGTCTGCCCTGTCGGCTCTCGTTGCTCGACCCGCCCCGGGGAGACAAGCTGGGTGTGAGTGAGGCGGTGACGTCCCTGGGGCTTTCGTTACATCTGCTAGGCCCCTGGAGCATCAAACAGGGCAGAAACCCCCTCCCCTCTGGCCTCCGCTGCCCAGGACGCTCATGGGGGGCCCTTGCCTGGGGCCACTGCTGGCTCCTGGGTATCCCCTCCCATGCCCTGGCGGCCCAGAGCTGGGCTCCCCCTCCTATCCCCCCATCTCCATGCCACGTGCTACTCCAGCGGCACACCCTTCAGCTGTCCCTCCACCGCACCCCACCGGCCTCCCTTGCATCTCGAAGGGGAAGTGATCTGAGCCCGGATGACCCCCAAATCCAAAGGACAATGTGAGACTTGCTTCCGAGCCCTAGATGTTGATGGACTACACAGCCAAAGGAGCTGTAATTTGTCAGGCCAGCCCCTGACAGCTCCCTTTGACGGGGTCCCGGGGGGGGGGGGCTGAGCGATGCCTTTTGTCTGCCCGACAATTAATTATTTCCTGGCTAATGATGAACTCTGACTTGCAAAGCAGGTAGCGGCTGCGTGAAGGAATGATGCCAGTTTCCTTTGCCTCTCTCCCCCTTCCCCTACCCCCGCCCGTGCCCAGACTTCCTGCCCACACATCCCCTCCCCCACCCACACTTGGGGAGTTATCTAAGGGTTGGTGAAACCGATGCCTTCAGGGGTTGTTGGTAAGCAAGGGGGAAGGCTGGCCATATGTCACTGGAGTTTGCAACCCCGAACGACACTGGATCCTAGAATATTTCCCCTCCATCTGTATGTCTGACAGAGTCTGTCCCAGAGACCCGCTGGGCACCCGGAGCAGCAGAAGCCGAGCCCTTTGTTACTGACCCCAAACCACATTGCTTTCGCCTCTTACTGCCCACAAAGGAGGAAAAACAGATGCCATCTCCCGCCCCATCACCCCTGTCAGTCAGCTGGTCGTGAGCCAACACACGGCCCTTTGGGGTCAGCCTGGCATCAGTCGTTGTTCCTGTTACCCCAAAAAAGTCAGCTCACAGTTTGCTGAACTGAATGTGCGTACAGGGCAGTGTGCATGAGAACATCGGCATGTGCGTGTATGTGCATTGATGGGTGCGTGTGAGCATGCACGGGTGAGAATGTGTGTGTGTATATGTCTGAGACTGTGCATGGGTACAGGTGTGACATGAGCGTGGGAGAGTGCACGGGTGTGTATGCGTGTGGGATCCGGTGCATTTGTACGTCTGAACCAGGGTGAGAACGTGAGCGTGTGTATGTGCGGGAGAGAGGGGGGCTGAGTGTGGACATGTGGGAGAAGAGGCGCGTGCATACGGCTGCAGTTGTTTGCTGTACCACGGCAGAGTGCTTTAAGTGCCAGCCATCCAGCCCGCAGGTCTGGCGCGCTGTGCTGAGGAGCTGATAACTGGATGATAGGTCTGTGTTAATGGAGAAAATCCATTTAGGTTCACTCGATACTCTCCCCACAGGCTTTCATTACACCTCAGGGGTCCGCGGTGCACTATACCCTGATATGGGTAAACTGTGCAATCCCAGATCAAATCTCCACCGTTTATCTGTCTCTCTGCAGAGGCTCGAGAGGGAAGCAGAACCTGCCTGTTGTGGCTAAAGTGGTGTTTTAGCCCTAAACTCGCAGCCGTAGGAGGCGAAAGCAACATTAATATCCCACTGGGGTTTGGCACATGCCCTGATCGCCTGAAAGAAACGCCAGGGCTGGTCCATTACAGATGGCGTCTGGCTGGTAACGCCAGCACCTTCAGCACAGGGTGGGTGGGTGCGGGGAGCAAACTACCTTGACAGGGAGACGGACTCACGCTTCTGCCCACAAAGGAGACCCTGGCCCTCCTGGGAAGGACGGTTTCCCATAATCTAAACAAGAGGCCTGGATAACTGGGGGGTCAATAACAGCGAGAGAAGCAGAACCCTGAATCCAAACACCCTGAACCTCTGGAGGAGTCTGGACCCAGATCTGAATGTAATGGCACTGAGCACAGGACTTGGCTAGGGAAAGGGTAATCCAATGCCAGGCTTCTGGGCTCAAACCCATCACCTGTAGCCGTCAGGAAGGAACACCCCCAGCCTTAAGCCATTGGCCAGGTGCGTTGTGTGTGGGTGGAGTAAGGGAACGCAGCTTGCCTCTTGCTAAAGCATCGGGCGTCGGCTGCAGGGCCGGCTTTAGGAAGCACGGGGCCTGATTTGAATAGTTTCGATGGGGCACCCGGCGGCGCTCCGGGTCTTCCGCGGCACTGAAGGACCCGCCTCCAAAATGCCGCCGAAGACCCGGAGCAAGTGAAGGACCCGCCGCCGAAGACCCGGAGTGCTGCCGCGTGAGTAAAAATGAAAAAGGCGCCTAAGTTAGGCACTCTTCTTTAGGGCACGGGGACCTCTTAGGCGCGGGGCCCGATTTGGGGGAATCGGCCTAAAGCCGGCCCTGGTCGGCTGGATGCACAATGCTGGACCAAAGGCATCGAGCTCTGATGCAGTGCAGCAAACAGCATGCTCTGACCTGCACAGGGATTTGGGAACATCCTATGAGTCACACATGTTATAGTCTAGCTCCCTGCACTGACATAGGACCACATAACACGATGGTGGTTTTATTTTGCCTACCCTCTGTCACTCAGCGTGCCCCCACAGTGCTCCCCAGCGCTAGACAACAGCAGCAAAGGGAGACAGATGAGACACATAAGAAGTTGTAAAAGCTAAAGAGAGGGATCAAGGAGGAGGGATACAGCAAGGCTGTTCCGGGGGCCAAGGGGCTGCAAAGGAAAAGGCTCTTGCGCCCAGAGCAGGGAGGCACAAGGAGAAGGTCGGTGCTAGATGAGCAGAGGGGGGAGCAAGGAGTGACAAGGCGACTTGGCTCCTCCTGTCCCATGCCCCGGTGTAAATCAGCAGTCAATCCCCCCAAAGCCAGTGGAGCAGAGAGAGAGGCGAATCGCGCCCAGCACACATCCGCAGAGGGGTATAAAAACAGTGCGGGCTGCTCTGAAACGGCTCTGACGCACAGCGGGAGCTGCGCAAGGACGGAGTGGGTGTGAACTCTGGGCCACACCCCCAGAGGGAGCAGGCAGTGGTCTCTGCGGAAGGCCACGGGACCATTAGGCCCCTGTTGGGACACGGGGAAGAAAATGGGTTGATGAGCTGTGAACAAAAGTAAAATAATTACGGAGAGCTCCCAACTCACCCCCCGCCCCTCCCGCCCTTGTCCTTTCTGTTTAAGGCTGGTTAATAGCTAGTGTTCTCTGGTTAGGCCTGAATGACATTTTCAGAGTTATAATAACTGAGCTATTACTTGCTGTATTGATGCATTCCCCCTGCCGGCAGCCTGCTCATCCCAGCCCAGCGCAGAGCAGCCAGTTAAAGCTCCTTTAGTCAATATCAGTTCTATTTTTCATTACTCCCTGGAAATGTGGCTCTTGGAAGCTCATCCGTCATTCAATTATGCCCTGGTTCAGTCCTATCATACACGTGTCATAAAGTTCCTCAGATCTGAACTGCTGTTAATTTTCTGCGCCGTCCCAAGGGGATGCCCGGTACGTGCTTGGAAAGTAACCAGTGAGCCCAGGGCATGCCGGGTACGGAGGGTGGTTTGGGGGAAGGAAGGGAACTCAGAGTGGGAATGCCAGGCACGGAGAGGGGCTGGGGGCGAGAGGGAAAGGGGCCAGTGTCAAGCATAAGGGATGTGGTGTTTTTTTGTCTGCCGGCTTGCAACCAGGGGCAAAGGTGGTTAGCGAGCTCAGAACCCCCACTTCGCAGAACAGCGGAGGCATCTCAGTGACCTTGCCAGTACAGGCAATTTATTCCTCTGGCTGGTTTCTTCTTTTATCAGGTGTTGGTTTAACAGGGTGGGGTTTTTTCCCCCCCTCCTCCCTTCCCCTTTAATCCTTCCAGCATCTGTGTACAGCACGTCTGTACACAGAATAATCACCTGCCTGGCAGATTTGTCACTTCACCAGATGTAATCGGGGAACGTATTTTTTTTTTAAACCTCATTTTCTGTTTCTTGGAAGCTGAAGCTCCCGGGTAGCAGGCTGATGTCACTGAAGGTTCCTGCTCTAGGTTATTTCTTTCCTAACCCAGGGGCCTGTTTTGTTTTGCTTGGTTCTCCAGCTGGGTTTTGACTAAAGAACTAGAAAGAATTGCAGGGCAGCAGCACGCAAGGTGGATTTTGAACCCAGCACCCTGCTGGTTCCACGCCCCTTCACGCAGGAATGTTTATTGTCTCTCCAGTTCTCGAGTATGTTTATTTCCGCCTCTGCTGCCGTGTGTTCCACTTAATATCCCCTAGTGTGTTTAAAATGCCATTCTAACTCATTAATCCGCACAAGAGGAACTTACCAAGCCTGCCTTATAGGGGGAAACCGAGGCTCAGAAGGGAGAAGTGACTTGCCTGAGGTTGACAAGTCAGTGGTAGGGCTTGGGAACAGAATGCAGGATTGTCTGTATCAGAGGCCATTCCTCCAGGCCACATTGCCTTCCATTTCTCCCGTTTAATCCCTTCTGTGCTTTAACGATCTGCACTGAAGAGGGGTAGAGTGCTCTATTCTTCTTATTGTAGCACTCGGTCACAGCCCAGGCCCGCACTGCGCTAGGCGCTGTACAGACACAGAACAAAAAGACACTGTCTGCTCACAAGAGCTTCCAGTCTAAGCATAAGACAAGAGACAACAGATCAGCGGGGGAGTCCAAGGAAACACAGGGACTGTCCTGGGGAGCATGACAGGCGGGGGGTCTCCGCGCACAAGCAGGGTGGATAAAAATCGGTGATTTGTTCAAAAAAAACAATCCAATTTTTTAATTTTATTTAAACGATCGTGAGTTTTTCTTTTTAAAAATCAGCCTGCTTAAAATGAAATCTGAATTTGATACAAAATATGTAAAGGCCTAAACTTAGAACGATTTAGTTGTAAATGTGAAACATGCTTTGAGAAGAGAAGTTTATGTATCCAAAACATCTGAGGTTATTTTGTTTAATAAAAATAAATTTTATATGCGGTTTTGTGGGTTGAATTAAATTCCAGTTACCATCCTAACGCAGCTTGACACAGATCATGAGGAAAAAGTTAACTAGCTAGTAAGTAAACAATATAACATTTACCATCTTCTAAAAATGTACAATTCAAAGAATCTGAAAATGTTAAGCTATATAATTGCTTAAACAGACCCATATAGTTATAGTGTACGCTCCTAGATAGCAAATAGATGTACCAAATCTAGTGAAAAGGCTCTATTTAGTTATAAACCAACGTTTTAGTGATTCTCTCAACCCATGAGAATGCACCTTTCTTTAGAAAACAACTGAAGTACAAATGGAAAAGTTGATTCAACTCCATGATTTCAACCGAGACTTTCCACTTGATGATTTAAATCGCTTGGACTTAAATCTGTCCACCCAGGCACGCACTGGCTAACCGCTGCAGCTGAAGGAGGAGGATTGGGGGTCAGGACTCCTGGGCTCTGTCCCAGCTCTGGGAAGGGGCTGTGTTCTGGTGCAGGGTTTCTCAACCTGTGGGTTGCAATCCGGAATTGGCTCCCCAGAACGTGTCAAAGGGTGACGTGGGAGGTTGGGGTCCTGGGATGGAGGGGAATGCAGAGCTCACCCTACATTCACCCTGCAGAGGGCCGCTGCAGCTCTGGTCCCGCAGGGCTCTCAGCTTTGGCCCAGCCACCGCTCCATCATGATGATGGGGGGCCGGCTGGGCCAAATTTGGTGGAACGGCATTGCAACCCACGCTCCAGGTTGCAACTCTACCCACACAAATTTGGCCCAGCCACCCCTCCCCCATCATCATGGGTCCTGAGCCTGAAAAGGTTGAGAAGGGCTGTCCTAGGGGGTTGAGAAGTGGACCTGGAGTCGGGACTTCTGGGTCCAGGAGCGCTGAGGGGGCTTGTGCAGCTTACTCCCCCTACTCCAGTTCTACCGTCACCTGATTCTCACGAGCCCGGGGTGTAATGTGCCGTGGGTGTGAGAGATCATGCTGCCCCCTAGTGGCTGGTCCGCAGGCATGAGATAAGCCCTAATACTAACTGCTGCCAGAGATTCACGGTAAAACCAAGTGGTTCAAAACGTCGGGGGTTCTGCTTTTTGACCCTTTCTTCCCCTTTTTGCCATTCGTTTTGCCACTCAAGAAGGGAGGGGAGGGGAGGGGAGAAAGGGCTAAAAAGGAAAAACCAAAACCGGACGAGGTTTCTGTTTTCATTGTAAAAATGCTGAAAGTTTGGGAAAACAAACAAACATTTTCTATTTTCTGAAAGAGGCCACTTTTCAACAACAAAATGTATTCGAAAAATCCCAACGAGTTCCAGTCGGGAGCCTCCCCAGTGAAAGGACACTGCAGACCAAGCCCTCAGCTGATCTACATCAGCATGGTGCTGTGATAGTCTGGGCCAACATACACAGGCTGAGCACCTGGGCCGGTTAAAGCAGATCTGGATAAGTAATCACTGGTGAGATGAGTCCTTAAAAAAATACTACAGCAATCCAAACACCACAGCTCACATTAGTGTCACGGCAGGATTTGAGCCACTACAGTAGCATTTTCACTATATACTCTACCCTGTTTTATTCTTTTATTATATACTTAATTCTCTGTTTTTTTAACTACAGAACACGGCGGTATTTTTACTATATACTTAACAACGTGAGATTTTGCCACTGTGTAAGTAAAGTGCTTAAGTACTATTGTGATCTGCACTATAGAAAACCCACAGGTAACAGATATTACTATTCAGTAGTGATATTAACAGATAACAGATATTATTATTCGTATTACAGTAGTGCACAGCGGCTCAGACGGAGATCAGGAACCACACATATACAAAAACCCCAAACCTCTCCCAGAAAGCGATTACAATCAAAATAGAATTGACCAACAAAGCTCCTTGAGGCAGGGACTGTTCTGTTCTGGGTTTGTACAGCACCTTGCACAGTGGGGTGCTGGACTGAGGCTTCCAAGTGCTACTGCAATACAGATAATAGTAAAGGAAGGGTCATGTTGTAGATGGGGACCTGAGGTCCAGAGAGATGCAGTGACTTGGCCAAGGTCACACAGAAGGTCTAGGAGGGCCAGGAATGTGGGTCACTGGAGCTCTCACCAAAAGACCATCTTTCTTGTAATACATGCATGATCAAAATTACAGTACTAATTCCATAGGGTTGTTTTTTTCTCCTTGCTACCTATTTCAATGTGCATTAAAAATCCGACAGGGTATTGACTACTGTAACCTTGCAGAATCATTGACTACCGATGGAGTACTCTGGTATTTTTAACACAGGAGCATTTTTTAATAAGGGAGGTGCATGTGTCCTTGCAGAAATGTTAGGAGCTTCCACCTCTGTTTTCAGACTGAAAAAATAAAACCCTTGAAGATGACACTGGTCCTGTCTCCCCTCGAAACTTTAATTGTTTTTGCAGTACAGGAGTGTCCAATCCATGTACCAAATCACAGCTTTCCCCATCCATACCTCATGTTCAGTGTGGCCCAGTGGACAATTAAATAAATATGGAGATATACCTATCTCATAGAACTGGAAGGGACCCTGAAAGGTCATTGAGTCCAGCCCCCTGCTTTCACTAGCAGGACCAAGTACTGATTTTGCCCCAGATCCCTAAGTGTTCCCCTCAAGGATTGAACTCACAACCCTGGGGGTAGCAGGCCAATGCTCAAACCACTGAGCTATCCCTGCCCCCAGTGAACTACCTTGGGATACAGTACAGACAGGTTCAATTCCTGGACTGTGAGAGTGGGCCCAACACTCAACGTCCCCATCTATTAAATAGGGCCAATGGCACTTTGCAGCGTGCCCGGAGCTAAGCGTTGTTTTTATTCCACAAGCCCGTGGCCAGGCAGTGTTCATGTAGGCCCTGAACTACAAACAGGTTGCAGACCTGCTGATCTCTACTGGGCACAATGTCTGACTGTGAGCCGCATCAGGGCCTTAATCGTCAACTCCCACTATTAGAAAATCGGAGAAAAAATCCTCTGGTTGCCATCCCCTCCCTGCGCCTCTGCAGCTGCTGTAATCATGAGAGTTACCTCTCAGTGATGCAGATCCTTCCATCCGCACGGCTCCCAAAGTGCTTTCTAAACACTATTGATCGTGCACTTTGCCCACACGGCAGGGCAGCCTCCTCTGGGGCGGAAAGCAGCCAGAGTTGAAGAGCCTCACCCACACTTCTCTGTAACTGCAGGGAGAAACAGGCTCGGGAGAATGGGATGATGTCAAGTGGAATCTGACCGAGAGGCCAGGGCTCACACCCAGCACAAAGTGCCACGGATACTGGTGACGTCGATCCAAGTGCCTAGGCAGCACCTGTTCATGCAGCATCTGTGCACCGCACACAATAATGCATGTAGAGGCCGGGCTGTTATCCCCATTGTACAGGTGGGGAACTGAGGCAGAGAGAAACTAAGCCCAAGATCACCCGGGATGAAGCTAAGAATTGGGCCCAGCTCTCCTGAATCACAAGCCAACCCCCTATCCATTGGGCTGTCCTTCCTCCCTGAGGGATCAGCACCGTAATTTAACAACTCTGAAAGATGGGGGCAGCATTGTTGTAGCCATGTTGGTCCCAGGACATTAGAGAGACACGGTGGGGGAGGGAACATCTTGTATCGGACCAACCTCTGTTGGTGAGAGACATTTGAGCTCCATAGAGCTCTTCCTCAGGTTTGGGAAAGGTAACCAGTGTCACCGCTCAACTTAGCTCCAATGAGCTGACCGGAGCTGTGCTGATCTACGCCAGCTAAGAACCTGACACATTTACCTCGCCAGCCACAACGGCCAAGGTCTTCCTTAGACGTCTCCCTGACCCCATGTGGCTAACAAAAGGCAGAGCCAGTCACCCATTCTCCCACCTCCCCGGCCTGCCCAGCCGCCTCCCCTTGCCAGCTGGAGTCCCTCCTACATCATCCATCCCTTAAACTCTTTTCTCTCTCTCTTTTAAAACATAAGCAAGACTTACGGTTCCACATTTGGACACGGCTAATGACTGGCCTAATTGATCTCCGGCGAGCTTCTTTTCTTGCCTAGTGATCGATGCTGGAACCGGTTCAAGGCTTTTCGAAAAGTCATTTCTCACTCCCTTCCCCACCCCAACCCCACCCCTCCTCCCTGAATAGAAAGGCTCATTGATCAGGGGCGGGATCAATACAATAGGAAATAATTAAAGGGAGGGTGGCAACTCGGGCAAAAACTTGAACACAGGGCTGCAACAGCCAGGGGACCCTCCCGCACCCCTGGGCTCTGCTGTCTTTCAGCACTGACACTTTGCTGCCTGGAGGGCGAGGGGGAAGGCGGGCGGGCAGGCAGGCTGCCAGGTTTGACACAGCCTTAGGACAGCAAAGCCACCAGCACCCAAACTTGGTAAAATGGGACAATGCAGGATTCCCTCCAGCTTTGGCTGAGTGTTTGCTTTAGTCAAACACAAGCGACTGGGCTCAACACAGGAGTAACGGGGGGGAAATCCCCTGGCCCGTGTTAGGCAGGTCAGACTAGACCAGCGAATGGTGCTTTCTGGCCTTGAAATAGATGAAATTGACCATGAAACTAAAGCCAAGCCTTGCCTGGCTTCTCAACCCTCTTCCCAGGGCGACATCAGCTGGTGGATCTGAAATACCTTGTCCATAGTATAAAATGTACCCCCCGGCTAGCCACCAGCACGGCTCCAGGAAGGAGCGCAGGCCTAGGCAATGCCCTTCACTTGCCAACTTCCGTGGTGCCCTTATAACAGATCAGTCTATTGTAAAACGAGCCACATACCATAATGGGCTAGTGGATCAGGTGCTATTCCTGGCTCTGCTGGGTGACCTGGAGCAAGTCATTTCCCCGCAGTTTCCCCTCCCCACGCCTTTGCCTGTCTTATCTCTTTGGATTGTACGCTCTACGGGTACGTCTACACTGCAGTCAGGGGCGTGACTGCAGCACATGTGGACACGGCCGAGCTAGCTTTGATCTGGGTAGTTCGGGTACCAAGAGCAGGGAAGACACAGCAGCCCTGGTTGCCTGACTATGTACCCAGGCTCCCTGGCTGGCTTGTGCTGCTTCGGCTCCACCGCTGCTCGTACCCAGGCTAACTAGACCAAAGGTAGCTCGGGTCTGCCCACCCATGCTACAGTCACACCTCTGAATGCAGTGCAGACGTACCCTTTGGGCAGGGCCTGGCTCTCCCTGTTCGTCTGTGCAGCACCTAACACAACGGGGAGCTGAGCTCCGTTTGGGGCCTCTCGGTGTTCTTGTCAGACAAATAATAAAAACATGATGCTATAGATCCATGTGGCACAAAGAGCGCTTGAGCGGCGGGCTTAGGAGGCTTCATATTACAGCATGAGAAATCAATAAGCGGTGAGCAGATACGCGGTTTGTTTTACCAATTCCCCAGGCTGATCTGTGGCTAGAACATCCCCTGTTCAAAGCAGCAGCCTGCCGAGAGGGGAAGGGTCTGTTTCATGTGGTCAGGATCATTCCTCATGGAGCGATCTGCTGGTTTGGTTTTTACCAACCGATGTTCCTCTCCGGGAGCAGCAACCGCTCTCCTCTCTCAGCAAGTTCCTACGGGCTCAGAGGAAATAAAATGCCAGCCACGACTTTGGCTCTTAACCCTCCCTGAAACTCAACTTCCCCCCTCCCCAACTTTTCCAGAGGCGCAAAAAATCATTTCCTTTTCCTGCAGCTTCTGCCCAGGTCTGGAAACACTTAGCTTGGTGTCAGCCAGCCCTAGCCCCGCTCCCACTGAAAGTCAAGGAGCATTTCTTCCATGGCTTCCGCGGGCGCCGGAGGGGGCCTGACAGCGCTATCGGCTCAGTTACTCCTGTGTTCCTTTTGGCAACCCCTGGGCTGGGGATCAGGGCTGGGAGGAGGGCGAGAGTAAGGGAAGCCACTCCTCTTGTTCCAATTAATTCACGAGTCTAATAAATGGGGGGTGCAGACAGAGGAGAAGGGGAGTTTTGCTCCTTGCAACGGTGGCCATTCAGGGCCTGAATGAGCAGCAAAAGCCTTTTCACAGGGGGCACGGCTTGCCACGGCAGCTCCCGTTACGGCCAGAGGCGAGGCAGACGCTGCTCAAAGTCTCTGCCCCACCAGAAGAGAGATGCCAAGGTCTGTGTTTGCACTTTCCGCGCTGCTCCCTGGCCCGGGCCACGGCTGGGGGGAGGTCAGCAGGGCCAACAGAAACACACTTATTTCTTCTCCTGCCTTTTTCATTTCTTCCCCTCATGATCCCCCAGCCAAATCTGACCTAATTTGGCGTGATCTATCGGGGTCTCCACTTCACAGGACACAACAGCAGCCAAGCCCCCCCCCCCCCCCCGCTCCTTTCACTGGGGTTTAAGTCTTTTCGCTTTCTCCATTCACTCAAAGGCTAATCAGATTAAAGACTTTCCAAAAGGTGCGCTCTCGCTCGCTCTGTCTTTGCGCCCCCACCGCCCCCCCCCCCTTGGCAGCCAGAGCTCCTTCAGCTTCGAGGTGCAACGTCATCCTTCCTTACTGGGTTTGCACCCCCTGGGCAACAGGGTCCACCGTGGAGAATCTGACCCCGTGGGGGGGTGGGGGGGGGGCAACAGGGTTGGGGAAAGCAGAACTGCAGGGGGAAGAGGGTAGGAAGCTGGTGCTGCTTGGAATGGGCCGATGCCAACCAAGACGGGCGAGAAACATTGGGGATGGGCCATGAGTGCCCACAGGGCATCAGTAAAGTACAGCAAAGGGAGGTAGCGACAATGAGAAAGAAAGAAAGAAAGAAAGAAAGAAAGAAAGAAAGAAAGAAAGAAAGAAAGAAAGAAAGAAAGAAAGAAAGAAAGAAAGCCAGGCCGCCAGCCCTCTCCTGAAGCCTAGCACTCTCTCTTTGGGGAATACCTCCCCTCTTTTCAGCGATGTTTCACATTTCAAGTCAGGCTAAAGGATCATCGAAGAACAGAAGAAATGTAGTCAAAAGGAATTTTTTTTCCACCCAAGAGGAGTTTTCGCCAGACAGAAGCGCTCGCTCCCCAGCAGCTGCCCTTGACCAAACTGCTCCGAGCTGAATGCTACAGGCTGCTTCCTTAGAAGCAGAAATAGCTGAGGCTGTGACCTTAACCCCGCCAACTTCCTCGCGGCTCTGCTCTCCCCTCGCCAGCTGGGACTCTGGCACCAGCAGCAAATAAATCAACCCACTAGCGTTGGGAGTGGGGCGGGGGGGGGGGGCGATGCTTCTGTTCTAACAGCTAGACGAGCCAGCCGGGTTTCTGGCCTCCGGATTCCAGTGCTGGGGCATGACGGAGTCTAGGCTTTCCTGGGCCAAAGCGAGAAGGGGTCTATTGCTGGGGAGAGACCAGGTTAGCCCCATCCCTCTCCGCCTGTTGGGCTGTCTCGCTCCCCTCCCATCTCTCTGTCCCTGGTTCTGTTTCACCTAGAGGTCCCTTCACCAGGACCCAAAAGGCTCAACTTCCGAGGGGCTCAGCAGAGGAGCGTTGCACATGGGGGGCCTTTCGCCACTAAGCGGCTGGCTCGGCTCCAGACCAGGGTAAGGGCAATGGCTGCTTGAAAGCCGGGCAGGGCTCAGGGCCAATTCAGTGGCCAGACCCCCAGGTGAACAGGCGGAGGGCACTCTTGCTGCCATGGGGAATTTCTGGGGAGAATAACCAGCCAGATAGCAGGAGATCTGCACGCCCCCCCCCCCCCCCCCGAATTTTGGTTTGTTATTTAAAAACCCAGGGCCTCTTTTACAGGGCCCACCTCCAAATCAATATTCCCAGGGTCACACCCCCAGTTTATCCCTGGGAACCCCAGGGCTCGTATTTTATCAATGAGGTTTCCATGTAAGACCAGCAAGGCCTTGCAACTTCCCATTTTTTTTAAAACAAGAAGACCCTACAGAAGGGAATCTTTAGGGTAGGAATAAAACTGTCTCTGGCAAAAAGAGGGATCCGCGGGAGGGGACGGATGGACGGACGGAGGAAAGTTGTGCATTAAATTCCACGGTCTCCAAACTTCTCGCATTCTCCCCCACCCTACTTCTTTAACCCCCCCATGCCCATGTCCCTCCTTACAGCAAATACCCACCACCAAACTTACAAAAATGATTGAAATTCAACGGGGCCCTACTCAGCACACAAATGCATTCGACACGGGCACTCTCCCCAGCCCAGGATTGTATGCAAAGGCAGTTAGGGGCCAATGAATAATTCATACTTCGCTGTCTTTCAGAATTATACTGTGGAAAAATAAATCTGAGACTATATATTAGAAAAGAAAAGAAAAGAAAAGAAAAGAAAAGAAAAGAAAAGAATGGAGTTGGGGGGTAGGGGGTGTCAGGAAGGGTTGGGGGGGTTCCGATCTCTCCCCCCTTCACCCCGTTGGCCAGACTCCTGCCAAAGGATGAAAGAGTTCCAACTTGTGAGACTTTTTTTCTTCCCTTGAACAATCTGATATTCAGGTCTGTGCGGAAACCACCTTAAATCCTTCCTGTGCTTTGTTCTGGTCGCCTTTTCACTGAAGTCTTAAGGAGGTGGCGTGGGGGGACAAGGGAGGCGGGCGGGGAGGGGAGGGAGATCTTTAAGGGGGTCCCTTTGAAGAAACCCACTCATCCATTCGGCTGGTTGAGTTCAAGGAGCTGGTGCGCTGAGGCAGCCCAGGGGAGGAGGAAGCGTCTGTCAAAGCCAGCAGGCCCTGCAGGGTGCATGTGTGCCGTTACCCCAGCCCCCCCCCCACCCCCCGCAGTCCCAGGTTAGGGAGGAGTCTGTCTGTCTGAGTCGTCCATCAGTCCTATAAGCCTCATGTCAATGGACAAGCCGTGGCTGGGCAGTGTGGCGTGGCACTGGCCGGACGCTGACCGTGCTGGTTCCGCCTCAAGACAGGATGGGGGTCTGGTCTTTGGAGGGGGCTGGGTGCCGAAATCTGGACTGCAACCTGGCTCCAGATTTTGCTGACAGCCCCTTGGCTCCGCAATGGACGAAAGCAAACAGGGGGCTGATCCCTGCGTATTCGGGGAAGGGTCTGGAATCCAGATCTGCATTCCTGTGCTTGGGCTCTGCTCCCCCCGCCGCACCCGACACACACCCGCAAGGCACCTCCTACCTCACCCACTCACGGACAGGCCGGGGCCTCTCCACCTGAGCCCCTGGGGCCCCACCGGCCGAGCTCCTTAGCTGGCTGAGCCCCTTCCAGCTCTCAGTGTGCAAGGACCTGCAGGGCACACCTCCTCCCTTGTCATCTCCACTGTGCAGAGCCTTCACTGGCCACGCCAACGACCCCGTCCCACTCCTCATGACCCCCCTTGCCCAAGCCTGCTTCCCTCGGGGGGGGGGGTATTTATAAAGGTCCTTTGCCTTTATACTGCCCCTTCTGGCCAAGTGCTCTACCATTATCCCCTCCCCATCCACCCCCAGCACAGATGGGGAAACTGAGGCAACGAGCCAACTGGTGACTGGTCCGAGGTCACTCGGTGAGTCAGCAGCAGAGCTGGGAAGAGACCCCAGATTTTATTATTATCGGTTATTTATAGCCTAGTAGCTCCGAGATCAGGGCCCCGCTGTGCTGGGTGCTGCACAGACACTTAGTGAGAGCCAGGCCTTGCCTTTGACACAAAATAGACCAGCTGGACAAAGGGTGGGGGGGAGGGAGAGTTATGCCCATTTCACAGCTGGGGAAGTCAGGTGCGGACAGATTAAAATCCAGCCCTTCGGAGAAGCTCGCCTTCCATTTAAGCATCTCATTCAACTTCATTTTGGTGCCCAAAGGGCACCCGAGCAATTGAAACCCTGGCGCTAAGTGACTAGCTGAAGGTCCCCCAGGGAGGCAGTGGCAGAGCCAGGAATCGAACGAGGAGTCCCAGCCCCGTGGCTCACCCACCCAGCCAGCCTCCCTCTCCCCAGTGCTCACCACGGGGCCACGCTGTTCTCCTAACGCCAGCCCTGCCCAGCAGCCGCCTCCATGCCAAACGCTGCCACCACAGCTCGCCAGGGCCGAATTCCCCGCAGCTCGCTGGGGCCGCGCACTTAACGCGCGATTTGCTAACGGGAAGGAAAGGAAGCGGGAGCCTCTTTAATTTGGCGATTTAAAAATAAAGCAATCACACCGGCTTTGAAAGCCCGGAGGGGTCCCAGCGGAGAGACCTCCCTCTCCCCTTCAAAGGCTGCCTCGGCTTTCTTCCACCCGCTAGCGGCACACAAAGGTGCACGGGCGCTTTCGTCTCTGCGGAGAGACCTTTTAATTGGTTCCAGGCAGAAAGTCACAATTTCTCCCCTTCCCTGTACATTTTTCTGTGGGGAGGTGGGTGGTAACGAGAGCGAGAGGAACAGCAGCGCTAGGCCTGCCAGCGCTGGAGATCGACTGCTGGTACCAGCCAGCCCGCAGGATGCATGTGGCCCCAGCGGGTTCACCCCGCACTGGGGGACAGGAAGAACAGTGACACCCGCTCCCATGGCACGACCCCAACGAAACAGAGTGGGGGGGGGGGCAGGGGCAACCCCCAAGAGAAGGTGCAGGAGGGATCGGGCTCTCCCAAGCATCTCATGTGGGAGGGCCTTTGGCTTCCACACCAGGGGAACCTGAGTCACACCTGTCCCCCTCCCTGTCCTCAATGGCTCTAGGGTTAATGTTTTCTCTAGACAGAGTCTATCCTCTGACCCAGAGAGGCCTGTAAGGGACAACACACTGACCCTCAGCTACACAGGGCAGCCATGCCCCTCCTGCTCTAGTCCTGCGTCGATCCCAAAGCATTTTGCTGAAGAGGGTCCCCGTTTAGTGGATGGGGAAACTGAGGCATTCAGGAGGTCGGGAATGCAGTCACTTGAGGTCACACAGCGAGCGTGGGCCAGTGGCAAAGTCAGGAATTGAACCCAAGAGTCATAATCCCCAATTCCGTTCCGCCTTGGTATACCCTGACAGTCTGTTCATCATTTCACTGGCAGTCCCCTTAAAAGAGTAGCCCACCATGGAGGGAGCGGAGGGGGTCAGCAGGGATGGGTTTAGTTACGCCACTTGGCAGATCTAGCTAGACACCCTGCCCTTCCCATAGGACTGCCCCAGTCCTCACTGTCCCCCATGGGCCAATTACACGTTCTGGGGTAGGGAGCTCCCCCCACCCCAGCGCTGGCAGTTGTCCACAGAGCTGGATGTGTTAACGCTGCAGCCAGGGACCAATCTAGCAGCCATCTGGAGGCCCCTGAATCCCGCTACAGCAGTCGGAGGGCTGGGGTATGTTCTTGTGCGTGTGCGTATCTGCCCGTGTGTGCTTGTGAGTATATGCACGTGTGTGTGTGCAAGTGTGTGTTCGTGCGTGTGCGCAAGTAGGTGTTGCAGGCTAGGGGAAATGGGGACTCCCCTTAATTAATTAATTAATTGCTTAATTAATGGAGATATCCTATCTCCTAGAACTGGAAGGGACCTTGAAAGGTCTTGAGTCCAGCCCCCTGCCTTCACTAGCAGGACTAAGTACTGATTTTGCCCCAGATCCCTAAGTGGCCCCCTCAAGGATTGAACTCACAACCCTAATCCTTGAGCTGTCTAGCTGCAGAACGTCACTGCTCGGGAGGGGGCTCTAGACCCGGGCTGACCCCCTTAGCCGCCATTCTGGAGCCTAGCACACAGTTTGTGGCTGACTCCCTTGCCAGCCCTGCTCCAGCACCGTCCCCTTGCCTGGCAACATCTGGTGAGCAGATGGCCCATTCCTAGCAGCATCACTCCGGCGCCCAGCTGATAAGACACCGGCCAGCCCCAATCGTCTCTCTGCTCCCCCCGCCCAGGTGCCGCAGCCCTCGAGTCCCCTCACTTTCCTTTCACGGAAGGGGGAGCTGAGAAAACCCACCCATTCCTGAGCAGGAGTGACACGTCCCCCCTCGCTAATGCCACTCAGGTAGGGCCTGCGAGGAGCTGCAGCCAGGCACCTCCAAACGCGATTAGCTGCAGGGTTTCTCCAGCGAGCCTCAAGGTCAGTTTCACCAAGGCTGAGAAGAAACAGGGGCGATGCCCCTTCCGCCCGGAAGGGCAGCCGGGCACTCGGACGGGCGGCAGGGCTTTGAGACGGGTCAGGGGTGGGCTCAGCATGGTTAGAGAGCCGGGCTCCGGGCCGGCTGACCAGGCAAGGGTACCACTCTTGGGGCTGGGGACGCGGTGCGACCCCGTCCACAGGACCGATGGGTCCCCATTGTGTGCCATTAAGGGGAGACCCCTAACCCAGATGCCGCCATCAGACAGCACAGGAAGGAAATGGGGGACATGGCAATTCCATTACAAAATGCCTCTCTGGCCCATAGAGGAGGGGGACATGGATCCTCGGCCCCCCACCCGCCCCCCCCAGCCCAGCACCTGAGGTTTCCCCACACAGGGAGCCAGCAATTGGATCCACATGTTTTCTCCATCAACTAGGAAACTGCTCCCCGCCCCCCCCACGGGGGAACCGTTAAACAGTCACCACTCAACCCCCTTCCCAGAGCCCTTTCGATCAGCCTTGATCGGAACCAGATGCCATCTGATCGGTCCCCTCAGAGCCATACGGAGCCAGACAATGGGGAGTGGGGGGAGAGGGGACGATGGGGGCCACAGCCAGTCGCAGGGCAGTTGGAGAACCTGCCGCTGGGGGTGATGGGGGTGGGAGGAACACCCCTGACCCCCTTGGGAAGGGGGTGGCACAGCACGTCAGCAGCGATTTACCACCCCCCGGTGGCCAGTGACAGAGAGGCACGTCACAGCTTTGTCTGACACCGACCCATCCTCCATCACCTCTGCAGCTGGGGCAAAGGAGGGGCAAGAGCAGCCCCTCGGAGACGGCCACAGATGCAGCTCGGTGATCAGAGGCCTTAGGTCCTGTGCCAGAATCGCCCTTCCTGCTGGCCACCAACGCCTTCCGGGGTGCCCCACGCCAGCTACGGATATGCTCGGCCCTGACGCGCCCCCTTTACAGCCTCCCCCGCAAAGGCATGCGTGTTCCTGCCACGGGGCCCTCTGCCAAGGAGCTCTGGCCTGGCGTTCTGCAGGCCTGACGGGCTGATACGGCAGCACAGGGTTAATCTTCACCCACCAACATGGGACAGCGAGAAACGACCAGCCCCACCAACAGCCAGGACTCCCAGCCTCGGGGCCTTCCAGGAAAGGCGGTCTCAGGGCGGCTGATCGCTCAACCGTCGGGGTGCACCCGTGAGATGAGCTGGCGGGTTCCCCTTTAGCATCCAAGGACCCCAACCTTCTTCACCAGCCCTCGTTGGTTCCCACAGCTGGCCCATGGGGGAGGGGAGCATCAGCAGGCCCCTTTGCAAAGAGCCAGAAAACCAAGGCATGGAGCCGTTCTCCAACTTGCCCCAGCAAGAGAGAGTAGCGGGGGTGGGGACAGAACCCAGGAGTCCTGACTCCCAGCCCCCGCAGCCCCGCTCTCACCACTACACCGCACTCCCTCTTATTGGAGCTGGCAACAGAACCGTGGAGTCCTGACTCCCCGCCCCTCTCCCACCAGCTCTAGCCCAAGAACCGAGTGGCTGGAGAACCCCCTCCCCTCCCCGAGATGGGGCGCACAGGGCCTGGCAAGGCAGGAGCAGGGGGCGATGTAGGTTTCCACTGCTGGGCATGGAGGCTCAAGAACCTTCCAATTAAGCTACCTGCTTTTGCGGCTAAAGGAAGCCAGACGGGCCGAGGGATCCGCTGAGCTGCAGGCGGCAGCGGCTGCACGTTGGTCCGTGATGACAGTCCTGCCCTGCTGCCCGTGGAGCTCCCCTCCGAAGAACCAGCCGCCGGGAACCTGGCAGAACCGCAAGTGACACGACACAGGCCTGGAGCAGGGCTGGGCGGGCTGGGCAGGGCACATGCTGACAGCGCTTTGAGGTCAGGAAAGGGAGCGCTGGAACCAAGGGGCTTTCCCCAATGACAGTAATCCTGGGCGCTGCAGACTGGCCTGAGCTCTAAGATCCGGCTCCCAGATTCTCCGCAGCCTCCAACCCACCCCCCAGCCTACAAATCCCAGGCTTCAAGTCCAGCAAATGAGGCAGCCGTTGCCTTTGCAGACGGGACGCGGCGTCTCATAGCCACGCAGCCACATCTTCCTACCCCCACCCACTCTGCCCACCACACAGAAACACCAAACCCTGGAAACACCCACCGTCGAAGGCGGATTATCCCCTTGCCCCTCTCAGCCCCTCAGGGCTGCAGCGTCCGGCTCCTGGGAAAGCCAAGCGGCGGGGCAGCGGGTGGAGTGAGACAGGCAGATCAAACCAGCCCGAGGAGCATGCAACTCCGTCTCAGGCTGCTGCCCCATTAAATGAGGCTTGGCAGTTCCCTGAGCTCCCAGGCAGGTGTGAGAGCCTCACCCTCCCCCCTCCCCGCCCCGGCAAAGCCGTAGGGCAGGTTAGAGTCCACAGAGACCAGCTGCAGGGAAAGGCCAAAAGCCAGGAGCGGGGCGGTGGCAGGACAGTCCTCGCTGCCCGGTACAGTGCACCAGGTTCCAGGGCTGGCGTCCTCTCCCCCCAAAGACGTCACTGTGCCGGCTGAGACGGGGGGAGCAGGGGACTTTCCCATCTCCAAATGCTACGGGTCAAGTTCCCAGCTGGCCTAAGGACGAACGGCTCCACTGATAGCAGTGGTTCCGCTGCAGCCCACTGGCCCCAGGGGCGGATCAGCGCACCTTGGCGAGAGCTACCCCGGGAGCGATGACATCGCTGCGTCACGGGAGGTCACATGACACACACACACACACACACACACACACGGGGAAGCACAGGGACGGTGGGCAAGCAGCTGGACCAATAACAGCCTGCAGCTCTCCAGACCCAACCCGAGCATCCCAGCCCACACTACCCCGGCTCTCTGCTGTGCCCCTGGGCAGGGTCCTTCCTGCAGCTGACACAGCTCCTCCCTCTTGGGTTGGTCCGCTGAGACTCTATGATCGGCTAGATCTTCCCCATCCCTAACAGCTCTGCACCTCCTCAGGCAGGCGGGAGACACGGCAGGCTCTGTCGGACCCTGGAAAGAGGCAAGGCCAGTGGATTCAGCTGCAGCTGATGCCCGCGCACTCATGCAGCTAACTCCTAAACCGGGGCTAACAATGCAAACTCCCCTGTCTCCCCAGCCTGGCCCCTAGGAGACGCAGGTGGTGACTTCAGAAGGACTTGTCTAGGACGCCGTTAGGAACAATGCAGACACTGGGCTGGGGGCACGGGCTAGTTAGGTCTAAGCGCAGGAATTACTAGTTCTCGGGCCACGTTCCCAGCCAGTGTAAATCGGCGCCGCTCCACTGGAGTCATGGACTGTCACCGGAGTCAGTGGGGCTATGTCCAATTACCCCGGGTGGGGATCTGTCCCCTTCACTCCTGTCCTTCTATCTCACCTCACCCTGCTTCTCTCTATCCCATGTGCCTGGCCTCCCACTCCTTCAGCCCTCCTTTCCTCTCTCTCTCTCTCTGCCTCTCCCTTCCACTTTCCCCCCCCCCCCCCCCCCCCAGGCTAGAGACAGCCGGCTGGAGCCCTCTCTCCAGTCTGCAGGCAGATGGACAAGGCCCCACTCCCAGGTCCTGGCATCACACCAGGGCCATGGGTTCTTCTGGCCGGCACTGCGGAGGTGGGGGGAGGCGAGTTATTTGTTTGCCTTTCTCTGTCACCTTCCTCGCTCACCTTTTCTGCCTCCCTGATTTCTCCCTCTGACAATCCCCTGGCCACTTTGCAATGTAAATTTCCATTAACCCGCCTAGCAGGCAGCCCAGCCGCATGGCTTGCCCCAACCAGCTGTTCCACTTCATTTGCTGTTCAGATCTGCACACACTTCACTTCCAGAAAAACTCCCAGCTCCTGCGCTGCAAAGGCAGGGAGCAGTGGCGGGGCTGAGGACAGAGCAATCTGATCTGCCAGTCACCTAACCCCAAGACGCCACGGCTTTCCTCTCTCAGCTCCTCTACCCAGAAGCAGCCTCTCACCCCTTAAACACTCACCCCGGCTCAGGAGAGAGTACGGAGAGCTGGGGGCTGAGGACTGGGATGTGGGAGGGAGGCTGTCCAGTGAGTAGGGCAAAGAACTGGAAGCCAGGACTCCTGGGTCCTGGGACAGAGTTTGTCTAGTGGGCAGAGCTGGAGACTCCTGGGTTCCATTCCCAGGTCTAGGAAGGAGGCGCTATCGGGTGGATAACGCACAGGACCAGGAGTCAGGGATTCTGGGTTCCGTTCTCAGCTCTCTCACTGAGTCAGCGCATACTGTCCCGCATGACCTTCTCATAAACAAACTATGGAAATGCAACCTAGACGGAGCTACTATAAGGTGGGTGCAAAACTGGTTGGAAAATCATTCCCAGAGAGTAGTTATCAGTGGTTCACAGTCATGCTGGAAGGGCGTAACGAGTGGAGTCCAGTTCTGTTCAATATCTTCATCAATGATTTAGATAATAGCATACACAGCACACTTATAAAGTTTGCGGACGATACCAAGCTGGGAGGGGTTGCAAGTGCTTTGGAGGACAGGATTAAAATTCAAAATGATCTGGACAAACTGGAGAAACGGTCTGAAGTAAATAGGATGAAATTCAATAAGGACAAATGCAAAGTACTCCACTTAGGAAGGAACAATCAGTTGCACACATACAAAATGGGAAATGACCACTTAGGAAGCAGTACTGTGGAAAGGGATCTGGGGGTCATAGTGGACCACAAGCTAAATATGAGTCAACAGTGTAAAACTATTGCAAAAAAAGCAAATATTGTTCTGGGATATATTAGCAGGCGTGTTGTAAGCAAGACACGAGAAGTAATTCTTCCGCTCTACTCCGCTCTGATTAGGCCTCAACTGGAGTATTGTGTCCAGTTCTGGGGGCCACATTTCAGGAAGGATGTGGACAAATTGGAGAAAGTCCAGAGAAGAGCAACAAAAATGATGAAAGGTCTAGAAAACATGACCTCTGAGGGAAGATTGACAAAATTGGGTTTGTTCAGTCCAGAGAAGAGAAGACTGAGAGGGGACATGATAACAGTTTTCAAGTATGTAAAAGGTTGTTACAAGGAGGAGGAAGAAAAATTGTTTTTATTAACCTCTGAGGATAGGGCAAGAAGCAATGGGCTTAAATTGCAGCAAGGGCCGCTGACGTTGGACATTAGGAAGAACTTCCTAACTGTCAGGGTGGTTAAGTACTGGAATAAATTGCCCAGGGAGGCTGTGGAATCTCCGTCATTGGGGATTTTTAAGAGCAGGTTGGACAAACACCTGTCAGGGATGGTCTAGATAATACTTAGTCCTGCCATGAGCGTAAGGGACTGGACTAGATGACCTCTCGAGGTCCCTTCCAGTCCTATGATTCTATGCCCTTGGCCAGGTCACTTCCCCCTCTGTAAAATCAGAGATTATTCTCACCCCACAGGGTGTTGGAAGGGTTAATTCATGGACGCTAAAATCCTCCAGCGGAAGGGTAAAGTACTGTCGTTCCTCATTTCATGGCACTGATTGCGGAGTCTGAGACCCGGAAACAGTGACTTAAAGAGAGTGAGCCCCTCTGGAGTCAGCACAGTCCAGACAGGGGGCACCACCGTTCATGGGGTTCTGGTCCTTTCCCTGCAGCCCAGAGATATAACTGAGTCCTGACGGCCCCACTGCCTGGACAAACGACCCAGCTGAGGCCTGGGGAGGGCAGGGGCAAGCCAATGCAGTTGCGCCCACTGAACTGCTCGCAGTGTTCCTGGTGGAGCTGTCTGTGTGCCTTCCAGTCTGCAAAGTGGGCCCAGCTCCTCCAGAGCACATCTGACCCACCGAGAGGAGATCAGAGACCCCGATGACGGCTCTCCAGCCCTCCCCTCCCATGCTGCACTCACACCAAGGCAGCTGCCTCCAGCCCTGTCCATCCACATGTGGGAAAACCAGCAAACTCCCTGGAACACTCCAAGGAGGAGCTCCCCAGTGCAGCCAGTCCAGGCATTCCCGGGAAACCTGCCTGGAGTCCAATCATCGCTGGAGCTGTGGGCTTGTGGGTTCCAACACAATCCGGTAATTGGGCTGGCTCAGGGGATGGCTCCATTCCAAGTCTGAGACCCCATGTTTCCAGCAGCCCCAGGGCCAACATCAGCCTGGAATACTCAGTGGGGTTGGGCACAGTCAGTCTGAGTTAGCGTGGGTGGGAGCCAAGCCAGAACTCGATGGGCAGCTCCATTCTCTGGGGCCACGCAGCCCATGGGGTCATTCGCGCCAGGGCCGTGCGAGTTCAAATCGCTGCTGAATCAGAAGTAACAATGTGCACCGGCTTTGCACTGGTGCCACCAGCCGCACAAGGGGCAAGGTGAGCATGAATCTGCCCCACGGGCCGTGAGCAGCTAAGCCAGGCTGCTGCAAGCCACGGAGAACATACCCGCTGCCCTGTCACGGCTCCAACCTCAGATCACATCCTGACCAAAGGGAGCAGAGCCGAGCGTTTTGCAACCGCAAAGTCATAGCTGAAGCTTCCTCTTTGATTCAATCTGCTCCAGGGACCTTTTCTCTCAGCATCTCATCTCTTATTTCCCTGAAGTCCGTGGGACTCGCACATGCTGAATATACAATGGGGAGTGGCGGCATGGAACCAGAGAATCTACCCCTTCTCCCATGACCGAGTTACCAGGGCAAACAGCATAAATAAAGGGTCAGACCCCACAGCCCAGCACCAGGGAAAGGTCCCGCAACTTCGCCTGAGACTGCCCTTCCAGCTTCCCCTGAAGACTGCCAATTCGCTAACCAGCCCAGATTGAAAAGCGCTCAACACCCGACAACTCCCCGGTTTCTCAGTGGGGGGGGGAACAGGGAGATTCGCCATTGTTCTGAATGGGAGCTGCTGAGTGCTCAGCACTTGGGGAAATCTGGCGGCGTCATTCGGGTGCCCAAACCGGAGCTGAACTCTTCTACAACCTGGCCATCTAGCCTCGGGCTGGCCTGCGCATGGACTGACACAAACCCCCCACGCCGGACGCCTCCCAGGGAAAATCTAGTTACGATCACTGGAGCTGGGGATCCTTGTGATCTCTGCAAACATCCCCGGGAGTGACTTTAAACTGCTCCTCCGGCTCTTTCCCCACGTCAGGGGTGTCCCATCAAGCGCCCCCAGGATCCCCAGGGCCTCTCATTGCCAGTTTTATTTATACTCAGGATTTTCCACAGATGGCTTCTGTCTTAGCCCCACCACCAAAGGACTGTGCCGGCTGAATCTGGCCGAGCGATACAGGTTCCATCCGTCCCCACCAGTGTTTGGAACCAGGCGTTTGCTTGGAACACCAAGTTTCACCAGCTTCCATTCCAGCCCTCCGAAACCCTTGCCACCGGCAGACCAGTCCCTCCCAGTGCAGACGGCTGCTGTTCTAGGGCACACTGGCTGGAGGCAGGATATACAAATCACTGTCAAAGCTGACAGCAAACAGCCAAGCCCGGTGCTGCAGTCTTGATGATCAAATACGAGCCAGTGGCTTCAGACCCTCAGCTCCACGCTGGTTCTTCGCGGCGCAGACAGAATCTCGGGTGCCTTCACTGCCACCTGGGGAGTGAGGCTGCCATCTCTCCAGGACGAAGATGCACAGGAGGTGGCATTGAACAGCACACAATGGGCCTGATTCTCCCCTGCCTGCACCCTGTGGGCCCGATCCGTTGTTGCCCAGGGCTTGTGCAGTCGCTTTCACCAGTGCAAAGGGAGCGTGAAACGCCACCAAATTGGATACGTTCTCCGCTCATCCATGCGGGTTCGAGCATTTTACAAGGTGTAAATGGTGACTCAGGACCAAGGCAGGAGAGAATTAGGTCCAGGATGGTTCAGCACAGTCATCTATTTAAAAAAAAAAAATCAATGAAATTGGGGGAATTGAATTTAGATCCCCATCCCTCCTCTGCAGTGCTCTGGCCTTGTAATAGGGCACAGGGGCTGTAACCTTTAGAAATGAACTTGAAGAACCAGCACCTGGAATCTGCCGCAAACACAAAGTGAAATTGACGTGTCCCAGTGTCACCAGCTCCGGCGATATTTGGAGTTTGTCTTAGACCCTCAGCTCCTGGAGTCCTGTGATCAAGTGAAAAGCTCGGCTTTTATGAGAAAACTTGTATGTTTCCAGTGCTCATGATTATGGAGTAAAGTTTGAAAACACGATCCCTGAAAGCCCAAAAGCCAGACGAGAGAACCCAACATTGATTTTTCTTTTGAACGCCTGGGGTTGGCCATGCTGCTGTCAAAGGGAACAGCAGAAAAACAACATCAGTTCCGGGTTAGTGGCCTACGACGCTATGAACTGCACGCGGTGGCGGGGGCATTTTTGGCACCAAAGTCTGCCCTGAAAGTCCCATTAACGCCTATGGGCAGAATCAGGGCAGTGGTTATTAAACTGAGGCCCAACAAACTCACTTCACACGGGTGCCGGTGTCTCCTTCGCGCGGCCGTGGCCCTGATGAAGCAGCATCCTTGAGATGAAGCGCTCCCGTCTCCCGTTACCAAGCCCCAGAGCCATCCAATGCCCCCTTCCTCCCCCCACTCGGATGCTCTTTAACTCCGGCCTCTTGCGTGTGTTTGCGTTTGCCACAGGCTTTGGCTGGGCCTCTGGAGAAGCAAAAGGAGCCATGGGGCCTGCCAAGATCCGCTCTGATGGATCGAGGCTCGTTCGCTCGCTCCGGAGTTTAAAGCCTCTCCCGATGAAGGATTTTCTCGCTCAGCACTTTTTTGGCGGAGGGGAGGATGGAGAGAGGGATCTGGCTGGTTTAAACAATCACAAATTGGGGCCCTCCCACAGCCAGGAAAAGTGAGCGTTCCCAGCATGCCACAATCCTTCTCCAAGTCCCCACTGCCCGGCAGAGTGCTCTGTAACCCGGAGAGAACCAGGGGCCCCAGAAGGAGAGGAGAACGCCCCTCCAGTCACTTATTTATTTGGTATCAAGTTCCACTCTGCTCCAGAAATTCATTCCATCCGTGCTCGCACTGCTTCTCACGAGTCACCTTCCTGGTCTGATCCTTCTGGAACAGCCCCGATCCCTGCACCGGTGAAAAGACTCACTTTGTGCTGACGCTAATAACAGACTGGATCCAGCCCCCCCGGAGCGTGAGCTTAGCGGGTACTGCCAAGGGCTGCGGGCATGTTGGCTTTTGGAAGATCAGGTCCCCTCAGTAACTTGCCTATGGGAGCCCCTCAAGGAAAAGCCAAAGGAAATGCTGCTTGGAGGCTCTGTATTTCATACGAGATGTCTATGGCCCGGAACTCTCTGTCATCCGAGACACCCTGGCATTTTGGGGGGCGTTCAGCCTGTTGTCCTGGCCAAATTCCAGTTTGGGCAAATCAATCACGAGGAATTAAATTCATCTCCCATGTTGCTTTAGTAAATGCAACATTTCCTTCCCGTGGGGCGGCATTGCTCGGAGGTGTTAAGTAGCTGCTGCTTTCCGCCGCAGAGAGGCTGAGCTAAGTGACCCCCATATAGGTGTGGAAAGGACTCAAGGCAGGTGAAAGGTGAGGCATAAAAAAAAAAAATCGATCGATACTAATACATGAGCAACAATCACGTACAAAAGAATAATAAACCGCCTCCTGGGTCACACACAATGAAACTCTGGTTTTACCAAGGCCGGGTGGAAGATCCAAAGCCTTTATAAAAGATTCCAGTTTCGATACGAATTCTGGGTGAGAAAGAGATTTGGATCTTGGGGGGAGGGAATCTGGAGTTCTCCATCCTAACGACGATCCTTCCCGGCCTTAGAAACGTGTGACTCTGCCCGTCGAAATCTGCATCGTGCTGCTGTGCAAAAATACAAGGCTGGATTTTCAACAGAGCTTGTCAGGTTGGGTGCTGAGTGGGTTCTGAGCACTTCCAAAACTCTGTCCGCAAGTGCCAGCGTGGGAGAAGCAGGGCATCGAGCACGTCTGAAAATCCGCCCCTGACCGTGGGCGCAGAGCCCTTGAGGATCTGCCCCAGAGGACCCAATTCATCGCTGATGTTACACCGTTGCAAGGGCTGCAATTCCGAGCCTTACACCCACTCTGCACTGGGCATAAAAGCCCACACAAGGTGCAGGGCAGCTGAGAACCAGGGCAGCCACTGACCAGGTGAGAGAGCTCTCCGGAGATTTTCCCTGGGTGCTCTGGGTGCTGAGAGGTAACATTCTCGAAAGGCAGAGATGGACTCTACCTGGGTCCACGTTGTTACAGGGCAGCTGGGATTGGCAGAGGGACATATGTGCTCTCAAAGGGTGACTCTGGATCACAACTGCTGGAATACCACATTGCAGATCCAACTGATGCCCCTGGCTGCAAGGGGTCCAGACGATCACCACATGGTGTGCCGAAAAACAGCACCTCTTGTGTCATGTACATAAACGGCTGGAAAAACCCAGGAGCCCCTGTGCAGACAGAGACCAGTAAAACCTCAGTCCCAGCTCAAGTGCCTCTGGGTATGTCTACACGGCGATAAAAAACCTGCGGTTGGCCCAGATCAACTGACTCGGGCTCCGGGGCTGAAAAATCGTTGTCGAAGGTCAGGCTCAGGCTGGCACCTGAGCTCTGGGATCCTGGGAGGGGGGTGCCAGAGCTCGGACTCCAGCCCGAGCCGAAGAGTCTACGCAGTGATTTTTAGCCCCACCACCCAAGCCCAAGTCAGCTGACCCCGGTCAGCCCCGGCTGTGCCGCAGCTCTTTGTACCCTCTGTGTCGGACAGCCAGGCTGGCCTTGTGGCTGATCCCAGGACACCTGGGTTCTATCCCCCAGCTCTGCTGTTTCCGTGCTCTGCACCCCATCTGAAAACGAGGGCGAATGAGAGTGGCAGTGGGCAGCCAGTCTTAGTTCATTAACCTCAGCAGAAGGGCTCTGAGCTCCTCGGATGGATGGGGCCGGGGACGCGATTATTAACTGGGCTGAGAGACAGGAGGTCAGGAGAACCAGCCGTCCCGTTCACAGCTGTTATTAATAGGTCTTTGTGCACCGCTGATGCTGTCTCAGTGGCCCTGCGTGGAAGATGTGGGCTTGGATACTGGAAGTTTCTTCGTTCTCTGAATCCGGATCGGGGCTTTGCAGCTTGACCGAGGACTGCTGGAGCCAGCCTTCTCCCTGGAAGCTCTGGGATCCACAGAGAAACCCAGCTGTGGCTTGCCGGGTGTCGGCCCATGCTCCCTGACCCGGTAGAGCCCTGAGCAGGAGTGCAGGCAGAGGAGAGAGCTCTGCAGAGCCATAGAAGCTGCTGTGAAATCATCTCAGAGGAAACAAAACTTGCCAGTCAGCGACCTGGCTAATAGCATATGGGAATTAAGATACCAGAAAATACTTTCTTGTCCCTGCCAGCAGTTTCCCAGGCAGGTGTGTCTGCAACAGCGTGTTTTCATGGGGAAGGACGAAGGATTCATGCCTGTACAAAGCTGATGAGCTGGTTTTTTCCTTTCCTAGTGGCACAGCACAGAGACACAGGCCAGACCGCACCAGGGTGCAGGGTGCGACCCACACGCCCCAATGAGGTACCCGCAGCCACTCTGGCACCACACAGGGAGCTTCAGGGCCTGGGCTCATCCTCATCCCAGCATTTCAACCAGACACAAACACGCAGGAGCCCTGGACAGAGAGAAAGCGTTCGCCGTTCGGCTGCACCTGCCATAAACCCCACAGCAGGTCGGCGATTTCTCAGGATGGGCTCTGATCTCTCTGGGCTTTGGGTGGCACCGCAAAAGCCCTGGCTGCAGGAGACAGGACTGTGAATGCAACGACGAACAGAACAAGATGGGTGCTGCAGGTACCCACAGCCGCTCCACTCACCGAGCCCTGGCACAGTCACTGCGGATTCCCTTATTTGTGAGTTGTAATTTTAACATGGCAGGGGAAAGCCTTGCAGGGAAGGAGGATCAGCACAGAGGAAGCTTTCAGGGAGCCAGGACTCCCATCCGTGAGGGAGCGTGGCCCTGTGCTTACTGGGGGAGGGCAGCTTCAGGCAGTGTTTTATGACTGGGCCGTCCTGCTGTACTCAGCCCAGTTGTTCTCCTGAGGCAAGGCTCTGCCCCTTTCACCAGCACCAGCAGCCTCGCAACTCGGCACCAGGGAGAAACAAAACCGAGCTGCATTCGGCTCCTGCAGAGAGGCAAGACCCTCTGTGGATTCGCTTTACAGGGTCACAGAAAACGTATCGTCACTGAGATATTTAAACTGCATTTTACCATCGGAGAAATTAGAGTCACAGTATTAATTAATCCTCAAAGCACTTTACGAACATTAACTCATTAAGCCTCCCAACCCCTCTGCGAGGTGGGTAAGGTAGCACTGTCCTCGTTTTACAGCTGCAGAAAACGACGTGCACTGAGTTTACGTGACTCACCCAAGGTCATACCGCAAGACGGAGGCAAAGCTGGGAAGGGAACCCAGGAGTCCTGCAGCCCACTCCTCTTCTACTCCCGAGACCACATGCCCTCCCAGAGCTCAGAATAGAACCCAGGGGGCCTGACTCCCACGCCTCAGCTTTCATTGTTAATGCCCCCGCCAGAAGAAAGAGTTAAAGTGGATGGCTGGAAGAAACAGGACTAGGGACTGTAATAAAATTCCATGGGAAGGTGCCTGTAAAGTCCAGGCATCGGTGCAAGTGATGGCTGTGGCGCCAGGCAGATGGGGCATTAATGACTGGGGCACCTCAGGATGCTTTTTGCAGACACTTTTTAAATTAGCCATTGCATTCCCCCCGGTAGGGTACGTCAGTGTGATGATCCCCATCTTACAGATGGGAAACTGAGTCACACCAATAAAAGTGACTTGCCCAAAGGCACATACTGAACTTGTAGGAGTTGGGAATAGAACCCAGGAGTCCTGCCTATCAGCATGCCCCTGCTGTACCCTCTAGACCTCCCCTGTCCTCGCAGAGCTGGGGATAGAACCCTGGAGTCCTGCCTATCAGCATGCCCGGCTCCCCTCCCAAAGCTAGGGATAGAATGCAAGAGGCCACGCTCCCAATCCCCTCTTCTAGTGCCTCAGAGGACTGATCCCACCCTTGCAGAGGACCCAGAAAACTCAGCACACCGCTGAACTACCAGGCGGAAGGCAATCAAGCCCATCAGAAATATACCAGGACGCGTCACTCGCAGCTCTCCTGTCTTGCTGCAACGGGAAGGGTTTGGTTCACGCACAAGGAAGTGGCCGTTATCAGCTCTGGGCTCAGCGCTCCTGACCCTTCCTTGTTTTATACTGTTATCCTGTGTCATGTTTGCCTCCCTAGGTGGGTCAGGGACATAACACCAGGAAGGGCCCATTATCCACCCAGGGCAAACAAGTGAGTAATGGAGATAATAAACAGGGCCAATGCCCTGTAGTCCAGAGGGCAATCCAGGATCTCCTACCCCTTCACCGACCTATATCCATCTACACACACACACCCCCTACGGGAGCACAGAGAACCACTTCTCCACCCCTGCCTGAAACCCCTGCCCAGCAGCGTGCGGTTTTGGCGGCGGAAGCGGGAGAACGTCAGAGAATTAAAATAGAAAACGCCGAGGGGGTTTAGCGAAAGTGAAAATGACCCTGTGCCGTTTAACGGCGATTAGGGGCCTGGCCGGATGGCCTCAATCCCGCTGCATTGATCCAGGTAATAGCAGGCAATTGCTCAGCTACAATATCATAAAGCCACTGGAACAACAGTCATAAAGCTCACACGCTCTCACTCGTCTCTACGCGGACGGCAGCATGGCCCGTAACTCACCGCCGGCGGCAGCCACAGTGGGCCAGGCCTCAGGAGGTTTCACCGCTGCTTCCTCGAGCCCCGCACTGGAGAAGCCGCCCAAGCGCTCTCCCCACACTGCGGCTCCCACCGCCAGCAAGTTACAGGCCCCACGTTTCCCAGACGCGCAGATGAGGCCCCTCTCTCGGTGTTAGTGCCAAGGGCACCGCTGAGGACTCGCCCGGGTCCTGCAAAGCACCCAAGGCCCGAGGTTCTCAGGCACTTCCTTGCTTTGCTGGATCGGGGTCTGTGCACGAACAGAGACCGAGAGGCCTCGTCTGTGCTGGGGAATCCGTAGTTCAGCTCAGGAGCCGCTGGTCCCTTCCTCCTGACCCCTCTGCATCCCAACCAGGGAGAACTCCAGGCTCTCCACGCTGGCTACCCCTCTGCCCTCCCTCGCTGTACTGCCCCTGCCCTGCAAACCAGTCTGAGAGCCCTCCCCATCAGCACGCGACCCTTAGCTCTGCCCCGTCCCCCTCCCCCTGTCACCACAGCCTTCACTGGGCCCCAACCAATGGGGAGACCCCTCCCTCCCCACCCCAGACAGACTCACCAAGCTAAATCCCCTCTCCTCCCCTTTAGCTACTGAGGTCTCCTCTCCCGTCAGTTTCCCCTTTGTTCCCTCTGTCTCCTTTCCTGGCTCCGCCATCTCCCCATCCTATCCCCTTGCCATTTCCAGCAGGCGAGCGATGTTCCCACACCCACCAGGATCCCTACAAGCTTCCTGAGCTGCTAAGGACACCTCCATCCCCAGCCCTGAACTGAGATTTCTGGAGCAATTCCCTGGCTTGGCGTGAACAGGACGGGGGCAATCTCTCTCAGCTTCGCTCCCCAGACCTGTAGCTCCCTCCTCTGCCTTTCGGGCCAGATCACCCACGCTGCACAGCATCCGGAGCGCCGAGGGGGCAGACTGCAGGCCGCGGCCCCCTCTGGAAACCAGGCCCTGTTTCTTTTTGTAAGGCAGGAATCAGATGGGACCAAGAGGGGCTACTGAGCTCTCCCGCGTCCCCTTGACGCCCCTCTCGGAGACTAGCAGCAACACACGCCTGGGTTGGAGGAGTTCAAAGCCGGTGGCTGAGAATCGCCGTTTCAAGTTTTAATCCGTCGGCTTTATGGTAGTTAGGAGAGAGCACTCAGTGTCAGCCTGGGCCCCTCAGCCACTGACTTTGAAATCCATCCGCTCCATGCCCTGCACCTCCCCTCCAGCCCTCCATTGGATCCCTCACACTTTAACTCCCCCGGTTGCTGCACTGTTGGGATGCTTAAAAACAAAACAAAAACCCACCTCCCCCCAACACACACTCACACACAGAGCACACACGGTAGCACAGCTGGGCCAACGGCGCTTCGCATTCAGCAAATCAATCGACTGACTGAGCTGCTCTCATGGTTCGGCTCATCCGGATTTTTTTAAGCTCCCAGACTGGACCCCGCTTCAGAGATGTTCTCCCACCAACCTCCTCCAGCAAATTCAGCTCCAATCTTAAAAACTGGCAAGCTGAGGCCTTAAAGAGCCCCAGGGTGCTGTCGATATTACAAGGGGCTCCTGCCAAAATTAACCCCCTTTAACCTGTGATGAAGCCCTGGGTGTGAATGGAGGGAGGGCTCTAGTCAACTGTTTCCCAATCAGAAAGCGCTTTCCCCGAACCGCAACCCAGGAGGGGAAGCACCATCACTGAGCAAACAAACTTCTGTCCCAGTGACTTGCTGGGAACGTGGAGACTTTTGCTGGCGAGAAGAATTCTGAGTTCTGGACATGTGGCTTGCGGAGGAAGGGAAGGGTTACAGAACCCAAGGGGAGGTGATCCTCCCCTCAGGAATTGATTTCAAAGTACCTGACACTTGGTGCAATCTGGCCCATTCCACCCGCTTCAGACCATTTTTTTTTTAACAAGGCCCCCGGAGATTAGTTGCTTCCGGCAGCGGGATTTCAACAGTATCCCGAGAAGGAAGGGCAAATAACCAACCCTCTCTGTGTACTGGAAAGCAAGAAGGGAATCACCATCCGCTCCCACACTCCTCGGAGTTGGTGGTAGGATTTTAACAAGGGGCTCCCCTATCCCGCTCCCTCCTGTGCATCACAGCTGTCTGCCTAACTGCCACTCTCCACCCCAGAGGTGGCTGCAGGAATCGTCTCTGCACAGCTCGTGTGGTGCTTTGGGACCCTTCCCTTTGGCTCAGGGGTAAGTGCAATCTGGATATTGCCATGCATTTAAAATCACCCCCGGACTTTCACCCCACAATCCGGCAGATGGAGTTGCAGTGGCTTTGCATTCACTGCCACAGGTTTGCAATTTTCCAGTCCACCAGCTCCCACCCAGTCCATTCCCAGGGTGCAGGAAGGGGGAGACCTTCCCCCTGCTTTTCTCCCCAGCCTCTGCCCACTTTGGACAGGGCTTGCTTTTTTTCAGCTGCTTCCGACTGTCTAATGAGCACGAAATGTTACAATTTCGCCAATTACTTGGTTCGTTTGTGCTGGTGTAGGAGCCACTTTTTGCGCAGGGAAAATCCCACTGAGCCTTTCTCCGCCTTACAGGAATTTTGCCCCTTTCTGGTTTGGTTTATTTGGTGTGAGACTCACCCTCCTTGGGCCCCAGCCCTCCAAGCAAGATCCTAGTCATTCGCTCCCCGTTTTTCAACCACGCCCGCAAACATGCCACTGTCCATCCATCCACCCTCCCCAGGATATTCCTACGACTCCGGTCGTCGCCACCACCCACATGTTTTTAGCAGAACAATTCACAGAGCCAGACCCGCCGCTGGCGTGAACTGGCCCAGTGCTGCTGATTTACATCACCTGGGAAGCTGGCCCACTTCAATTCATCGTCGTGGCTGCAGGGGGGCTGGAACAATTTGTATAGTGGGGGGGCTGAGAGCCATTGAACCAAACTGTGAACCCTGTGTATGATGGAAACCACTGCACCCCCCGCATCCCTCGTTCCAGCCCCTATGCATGGCTGGTTCTTTAGTGGTATGCAGAGCTCCCAACAGCCTCAGTCCAGGGTTAATAAATATCATCATCATCCCATTTGGATTCCTGGTACCATTTGACAGAGCCAGTCACATTGACACTTCCGCCCCACTTATAGGCCAGATCCTCAGCTGGTGTGAACTGGTGTCACTCCCAGTACGGACAACGGAGCAATGCCGATTTATACCAGCTAAATTTTTTGTTGGGGAAGTTGAAGCCATTAGGAAATACTATCTGTCTAGGCACTGATGCGTCATAATCAGCATGGGATCAGAGCGTCTGTCATCCCTTTCTTCATAACCCCAATCAGCACAGACAGGTTCCCCCTAAATTCGCCATTTTCCAGCTAGCGGACAAGGCTGAGGGAAGAGCGAAAAATACAATGAAAAGAGATGTTTCTGTCTGTTTTCCCCCGGATCCGTGTCACTGCTCGCGGGGCAGTACACTCGGCTGGCCGTGTGCTTCAACATAGCTACGCTGACTCACACCGGGTGAGAATCTGGCCCACATCACGGATATGGGGATAAATAGGGAGACACTTAGGAGCGGGACTAAGTCAGAGGGAAGTTTGAGATTTTGCAAATCTACAGCAGTCAGGGTGCCAAGCCAAAAATAACCCACCAGTGCTGGTTCTCATCCAGGTCCTCTTTGATCCAAACCCCTAAACGGGGGATAAAGGAGTCAGAAAACTGGCTCCGTTTTTGGCCCACTTCAAATCTATGGCCAGATGCCCCCGTGCTGTAGATGGGTGCGGGCCCCGTTGCAGCTATCCTGATTGACACCAACTGGGGAGGTGGCCCAGAATCCAGAGGAAGGTGGGAAGCCGGCTTTGGACAAGACCCGATGGCCTCATGCTGTGTCCGGGTGTCAGTTTCGTAACTGGTTCCAGCGCGGAAACAAACCCTAAGTGCAAAACCATACGGCCTGGTGGATTTCACTCTGTCCTGCCGGGGCCCGTCCCTCCCCGTGAGTCCGATTCCTATTCCTTTCACACGTTCCCCGGGCAGCTGGCAGTGCCTCCCAGCCTGTCTGGGGGAGGATTTATGGCCAGGAGAGATCTCTCGCTTAAACGAAATCGCTCCTGCAATGCCATCATTATAAAAACATTAAAACAGTTTGGTCGCCAGCAACCGAGTTCATCTCCTTGCAGCTACACCTGGGCCCATAAATCCCGTCTCTGCAAGCTGGCCGGGTGGGATGATTTATAAGGTGAAACAAATATTAAAAGGTTTAAAAAAAAAAATCAGATGGACGCCTCTCCCCTGCACCCCAAAGGCTAGACTTTAGTAACTGTGCCCTCCTATCCCTTTGGCACATGGGCATTTCCTGGTGACCCTCTGCAATCAGATACCTTCATCCACTAACCGGACAGCCCAGATTCTTGCCTCCAGGATCCAAGAAGGTCCCGTTTACACCATAAAAGGAAGAATGTCGGCCGGGTTGGGGAGTTCTAATAAAGCTGAGCCCTGCCGTTGTTAAAACGCACTCGGCCGTGCAGCTTACAGGATCTGTCCCAGGCAGCAGCATGGGAAAGTGGGTAAAACACAGTTAGGTCCCAGCTACGCCGACCAACGTTCTAACCACGCCGGAAGATGCCCCGTGTTGTAACTGGCTCCCCGGTTTTACAGTGTACATGGGAACCTGAGGCTGCAGGGATCACAGTGGCGGGGAGGGGAGCATGCTGTTTATAGAGTGCCTTTTTAAAAACCTGTCAGCAATTTTCACCAGCCAGCCTTCTCCCTCCGGCTGGGACGGGTGGAATTCCTGGAGCTGCCGGCGGGGCTACGAGCCCAGTGCTTGCAGCTGGAGATTCCAGCTCCCAGGCAGGCTTTGTGGAGAGAACCGCCGCAGCCCCCCCCGGCTCCAGCTTGAATCCCAAGTGCTGACGACAGAATCTAGGTCTGGCCAGCGTCTAAACTGTGGGAGGACGTGATACGGAAGAAGACACCTACACCGCTCAGGAAGGACCAGCTCTCTGCAGCTGACGCAGCGCTTTGCACTTAGATAGCAACACCCCGCTCCAGCTCGCCACGCGCTTTGCAAACGTTAATTAATTGATTTAGCCTCCTGCGAGGAATCCTCACTCTCACGGTGGGGACACAGAGTAGAAGTGACTTGCCTGAGCTTATGCCCTGAGCTGGGAATAGGACCCTAGAGACCTAACTCGCAGCCCTGTGTCTTTATTAACCAGGCGAGCATCTTTTCTCCTCGCCTGAAAGTCTCACTTTCTGGTTTGGTTAAAAGAGATGATGATGATTTTTAATCAACTTAAAAAAATTCTCTACGGCACAGACACAGGGCCGAGATCCTCAGCTGGTATCAACTGATGCAGGTCTGTTGTGACCTCTGCCAGCGGAGGATCTGTCCCAGTGGGCGGCTTTCCCTGAAGTTTGTGGTTCGCAGGAAATCTGTGCAAATCAGCCAAGGCCTGGAGTGAAAACGGAAATGAAGGTTCTAGACGGGGCTGGGTACTGTGCTCCTGGGGCGTAAAGAGAATTCAGACCAGGTGGAAGCTCAGAACCGCAGCCCATGAGAACCTACCACCCAACAGAGACAGCAGAAAAGGGGGAACAGAGTCCAGTTGGGGTGGGTATAAAAGATCATTATAAAAGAAATGTAAAAAGTGAATGAGAATTCCAAACCGTGCTGCATCGTCAGGAACTGGTTTATAAAAAAGAAGCACGAGAGTACACGCAAAATCCAACCCCGTATAGCCCGACTTCCCCTATGAACATGCCCCCCCCATACCACATTCCCATGCTATGGAAACAGACCTACCCTCTATGTCCCTCCATTTACCCCACCCCAACCGCCATCCCGCAATACCCACTAAACTTGTAGGGTTAGTCTCTGCTCGAGAGTTCGCGGCTTATCCAGGACACCGAGATAGGAGACAGGTTTCGACTGGGTTTAACCGGGGTTCCTGTCCAACTGTCTCTAGCGCAGTATGCACAGAGCCAAGAGATGCTACAGTTGGGTCGGGTAGGCAAGGTACTTGACTGCTCCTACAAGGCAGGTAGAGGACCAGGCTCCGGGGTTTTTAAAGGTCCGAATGCCACACGCCTACGTCCGGCACCAGCCAAAGCAGAGAGTGTCAGAACCAGGAATAACAGAGCCGGATTTAGTTTATGATCCCAGGCAGAGGGCTGTTTGGACCTGGGGTTCTGGTTCAGATGCTTTCAGGCCCAACAGCCGAAAGCCAATTCCAGGTCCAGAGCGGGGTTTGGATTCCACTGCCCTGCGCCAAATAAAAAGCCAAACTGGGGCTGGCCTGAGAAACAGGTTTAGCTGGCACAGTATTTAAGGGGCGTTCCGGGGGTCCAGTGCCCACCGTTACTCTGCACCGGAACAGCGCTGCTCGGCTCAAAGGGGCTCAGGTATTTACAGACGATGTCCCAGGAGAGGACGAGCCACAGACAGTGAGAACAGGTGTCTGAACGGAAGCGCTGAAATCATCTGCTTCCAAATGCCGACATCTGAGATGCAGCACAACTGGGCTACAGCTTCATTCCAGATCCCCAGTGCTTCACCACGCCGGGAAAGACACAGGAAGAGAGGGAGTACAAGGTAGGGTCCAGGCACAGGAGAGATGTAATGTTTTCATAATTCCCTCTGTATCAAGGATCTAGAGAGCGGGAAGGAATATATGGACAAACCCAGGAACCTCTCCCGGGGAGAGAAATATAGTGATCAATGCACTCAGATACTGCAGAGGAGAGGGCCAGGAAAGAAAATTATTTTTTTGGTGCGGGGCGGGGGAGACACTCCATTTAGCTGTAAGTCGGGGCACCCTCTAAGTTCGAGGAAACCTGGAATGGAAGGGGGAAGTTTGGGGATTTTCAAGATGGCCTCCGTTCCCCAACGCGTGAGGTTGCCGTCGAGACAACAGAACCGTCAAGATTGGGAATAACAGTCATTTATTTTAATAAAATACCAAAAAAATACCCACTCCTAAGAATTCATCCCCTGTCCAAGGCCCCAAACAATGCAGAGCAGAGGGATATTTCACATCCGTATCTAGGCTGTGTGAGTGCAGGGGCCAGAATCCAGCTCTGGCTGTCAACTCACTTCCGTTTGACAGGTGAGACCGGCAAGTTCATCCCGGCACCTGCTCACCCCCCGGAAACACTCTCCTCACCCATATCTGGAGGGGGGCTAGGATCTAGCCCCCATCCCAAGAGGACCAAAGGAGTTGTGGGGGAGAGAAAAGGAAGGATGGATGATGGATGAAGGACAGAGACCCACGGATGGGGCTAGGAACAGAGGGCAGAGGGGATCAAGGGGTACATATGGAGGGGAAGACTGTGGGATAGGGAGTGGGGGGACGGGGGGAGCCTGGGATGGGGGTGGGGAGGAGAGGAAACACTGGAAGATAAAAATCAACCAAGGGGAGAGGAGAGGAGAAAAAGAGGAGAAACAATAAAACAGGATTAAAAAAGGAAGGGAAATGGAAACATGGCTGCTGAGAAAGCCGGAAGGAGAGAGCCCGTGGCGACGGAGCAGCGCAGGGCAGGGAACACAGACGTTTCTTTCATGAGACAGAGTCCACTTTCCGGGGCATCTAGAGCCAGGATCTCGGGGGCAAAGGCCATTTCCATCAACCGCAAAAACCCTAGGCCGAACTTTGCCATCCCTAAAGCTCGGCTCCTTCAACCCGCGCTTGGGCACTGAAGGAAAAGCACCGGGCTTGTCCCAGAGGTGCTGAGCCCCCTCTTGCTCACGCTGGCTTCAATGGGGTCAGCAGGAGCCCAGCACCTCTGGGGAAAAAAACCCAAACCAGGCCACTTTGAGTCGGGGGCCTACCATGGGGATTTACGGACCCTGACTTTCGGCAGCCGGTTTGAAATCCTCCTCCGCTTTGGGGCACAATCTGGAGAGGTGCTGCGTGCCCCCAGCTCCCACTGAACTGCAGGCTGCTGCGCCGCCCACGCTCAGCTTCTCAGATAGGGAAGGGGATGCAAGACCCCCTCTCCGAACCCAACCCGCCACATTAGGTGCTAGGGATTCCACCCCCCCCCCAATTTTCTCAAGTTGGGTGAGGAGCGGAGGCCCAGTTCCGACCTGAGCGCTCACCTGGGACCGGACGGCCAAAACCAAGTGTGTGGTTTAGACTTCGCACGCTCAGAGACTAACAAATATATACAGGGGAGAAACAGACTCGACATTTAACCCAACACAGGCCTAGGTCCTGCACCCACTGGACTCAATACCCCAGCCTAGGATCTAGCAAAACTCTGCGCTGAGCGGCACCAGCAGCCCAGCTCGCCCCAGCGCACGGTGCTGATTGCAATCCGGCCAGCGCTGTAAATGAGTCAGGCTAAGAGGCTTAGCCTGCATTTGCTGCCACGCTGCTAATCATGTAATTACGCTCACCCCGCGCCCGGATCGGTTCAGGATTTTGGGGCGCTTTGCTCTAGTTGGTTTCTGATCTGGCCGTGAATCGCCAGCCTCATTATTACGGGCGAATGCACAACGTTCTCGACTGCATTTTGGAATCACAGCTGCCGGAACAAGAAAGTGTTTTAGGGCTAGATCCCCAGCAGATGTAAATCAGCATCACTCCACTGAAACCAACGGGCCAAATCCCCAGCGGGAATAGATGGTGTAGCTGCACTGAAGTCTATGGAGCTACGCCAATCCACACCAGCTGAGGATCAGGTCCTTGGTTTTTCAGTGGAGCAGGGAAGGGAGATTTAGATTTATTTTCAAGTAGTAACTTCAGAGGGAAAACTTTTCCAATTTGTACTATTTCCCTCAGCAGTGTTACCTGTCCTCTCTGTGCTCCAGTCGCTTGGACTCAGCCCCTTGGGTCCGTAAGGCAGCACCGCAAATGAACCACGTAGAGAAAACTCGCAGATGGAGAATTAGAGGTGACTCAGAGGATGGGACCCAGGGCCCTTGTGAGGCAAAATAAATGGCTCAGATTTATAAAAACACATCGCCCTGCAAAACTAAAGTCCCGCGACCAGTCATGAAATGAATCTCTTATGCTAATGAACAGAGGGGACGGGTCCGATGCATGTGTTTGAAAAACAAATCACAATGTAAGGTGGGGGAAATAGAGGTTGAAAACTCTGTTTAAATAAAAATGTTTAGGGGGGTTCTCAATGGGGAGAGAGAGAGAAAGAAAGAAAGAAAGAAAGAAAGAAAGAAAGAAAGAAAGAAAGAAAGAAAGAAAGAAAGAAAGAAAGAAAGATAGGCTATAGGTTTATTTGATAATTTCATCAGTGAGGGAGAAAAACTTTTTAGAGAGACAATGTGAGGGGCGGTAATATTTTTTTGTTGCACTATCTTCTGCTGGTGGAAGAGATAAGCTTTCAAGCTACACAGCGCTCTTCTTAAGGCCACTTTTTAGTAAGTTTTTAAAAACTTTTTTCAATTTACAAACTTTTAAAATAATTTGAAATAAAACTGTCCCTGATTATATAGCTATAAGTATCTATACACTTATTGCGATAGGTATACAGGCACACACACATTTCTATACGTAGACAGGCACATACAGTAATACAAATACACACATGTACATATATTACCAGAGATATGTGTGCACACACGGGGCCTGATTCTGTTTCACCCCTTTTGCACTAGTGTAAATAACTGCAAGAAGATACAGGGCAGCCGAGAGTCAGGCCGTAGTGATGTGGTTTTATGCACACACACACAAAGATGTGCACACACACGCGCACACACACGCGCGCACACATATATACACATTTTAAAGCTTTTTCCTCCCATACCATCACCAGATCAGCGTCAATTGTCATTTCAAAAGAGGAAAGCCATCAGCCCCAAATTCAAACAGCCCTCTTAACTCCCCCCCCCCCCCCCCGCAGCTTTTTCTCTGCTTACTCCAAAATACCAAGCATTCCTGTGGGGCGCTGCCCCGTTTTTTTCCCCACTCAATTTCCTTCCTGAATCCGTGGGAGATAAATCCGTTCCGAGCCCTTTGCTGAGGCAGGCGGCCGGAACAGCAAATCCAACAGTGCCAGGTTTAATAAGAATCCTGATCTAGAAACCAGATAATAATTGGGATTATCGAGCTGGCTGGGAAACAGCTTCCCCTGCTCCTGATATCTCTTGGTTTTTTGGCAGCTGGCTTAGTTGAATAGCTTAGGCATCTCCACGCCAACCCCAGCTGTGAGGCTCACGGGGAGAGACACCTCATTGGTACCTAAGGCTACGGCAGGCTTGGTTTTTCACTGATTCAGTCCCTTCCTTCTCCCCCCACAATCTCAAGGTCACAAGGCTAAACCCCCAGTTAAACTGCCCAGCACTGGATGTTTCCTAAGCCCCCAAACTCACCGGTCTAAGCAGGGTGAGCAGACAGACGGGGGAATGGCCACAATCTATACACAGCACGATTGGGTTCTTTACCGACCTCTCTACCCCAGGTTGGGGTGTGGGGGTTGCAGGGCAGAATGAATCAAAGGAACCTATTTGGCCACTTCCTTTAAAAATCACGCACGGGAGAGTTTCTTTTACAAAGATAAACGCATCTGGGGGAAAGGAGCTAAAAGTACACAGGACTCCTGCCTTCTATGCCCGAGCAGGGTTCTGAAGAGCTCTCGGCAGAGCTGAGAGGGGGGAGGTTTGTCCGTATGGAGGAAATCTATGTTCCCCCGTGCCATGAAATACCTAGTCTCCCAGCTCAATGTGCCGCAACTCCCGCACCGGGGAATCTATCCTGACTCCTCGGTCGCTCTGTGTTTTCTCTGTGCTTCGTACTATGGTTTGATAAGTGTATTACGATGCACTAGTCACCTTGGTCTATGGCTCAAAGACCTTTATGTGGCTGCCTGTTCTACACCCAACCCATCCCGCTAGGAATTTCACAGGCAGATCGGCGAGCTGGAACGTAGATCCTGAAAAGCCCTGCATATTCCCCCCAAGAATCCTCCACGTCCGCACCTCCCACAGATCAGGAGACGCCATTCTACCCCCCCAACCGCTTCCTGCAACACACATACATGAGTTCCTTTGACTTCAGAAATCTCAACCACAGAAATAATTCCACTGCGGTTGGATTTGGTGTGGGGCATGAGGGCTGGCGGCTTTTCTCAGCAGAAACGGGATTGAAAAGAGGAAGAATTGGGATTTTCCAAGTTCTCTACCGGGTCAGGCTTGGTGGATTTTATTTCACTGCAAACATAAATAGGGCTTTAAAAAAATATCCCAATCCAGCCTAAATAAAAACCCACTAGAAAGCACAGTAAGAAATCTCACTTGGCAGCCAAATTATCTGGACCGATCGATCAGAAATATTTGGATTAGTTGTCCAAACTCTTTGTCTATTTCCTAGCACATGGGGAGGTTTTTACTGGGGTCTGTTTTGCTCCTCACAGAATGTTAAAGAGCAAATAAGATGATACAAATATTTTTAGCCCTTGTGCAAAAATCCTACAACATTTGGTTTCAAATTTGTTGAGAAACAGCAAATATTCTCTCTGAAATGAGACTGGACAATGCTCTAATAAAACACACTTAGGAGACAATTTTGATGCATCAGAAGGGAGAACCGACCAAACAATCTAATAGGTCTTTTCCATCTCTGATTGTTACGAATCAGCCTTGCCATTTATATGCCTTTGGTACAGATCCTGCAATAACAGAAGCAGCTGATCTCGGACCCCCTAGAAAATAAAACCATAAAATTCAAAGACGGGGATTTTTGTTTTGTAAAAAAATCAGAAATAAAAAGGTTTCATCCTTGGGGGAGAGGGAGTTTGGGAGGTTGTTAACCAAGGACTGAAAAGAATGCTCTCTTCCTCAAATAAAAAGTACTGGAGACGTGAGCAATGGTCCTAAATGCTCCAGCTTACAGGAATGCTACTGCAGCATTCGGCGGAAATAACCTTCATATTTATATATGGGCTCCGGTGGGTAGAGCGTGTTGTCAATTTCATAGTGTAAGCCAGGCAGAATCTTGAGTGTAAGCGGAAACCTGGGCTGTTCCGAAGGGCTTTTTGGAGCGCCCGGAACATTGCCCTTCAATACCGTACACCTCCGAGTCACTGCTGTACCACACCCGAGCGCAGAGCCGGGCCAGGGGGAAAAAAGAATTTAGAGGGGCAGAAAAAAATCGGCGCATCGGGTAGAGCAAACGTGCTGAAAGAGACCAAGGCTGCCTGACTCTGGGGAACGGCACCTGCTTGGAGGAGCGGGGAGTTTTCAGCAACCGAAGTTTGGGGGGGACTTTGCTAACACTGTTCCTGAAAGAGCATCACAGGGCAGGGGAGGACGGGGATCCTGCCTGTAAGTGGCACCGCGCCCTGTCTCGTCTGGCATGTCGGGGAGATACATGGTGCTGGAACGCCAATCTTGGTGGGGTGGGGGGGGAATAAAAAGTCTTAATTTCCATTCTCCCGCTGCATCCCACCTCCCTGGATTAACAACCTGAAGGGAAACGTCAAACTAACTATGAGCAGAGCTGGGAAAGGAAAGCTCAGATCTTGCCGGCCCCGATGTTGATTTGGCTTCACTGGAGGCCGTGAGATGTCAAATCACTTTCCAGGATCAATACAGCCAGCGATGACGAGGGCCCTGCTTCCCGGCATCGATATCCGCTCACTGCCAACGGCGCAGGAGCTGGGTGCGCCAAACCTTCAGGGGGACTTTTGGACAGCACCAGGTAAACCCAAGGAACTGGGGATCCTCCTTGCTGCCCAAGGGCCTCTGGACTTGGGATCCCTGTTACAGGGTCAGAAAGGCCTGTCCAACTCAGCAGCTCTGCCTTCCCCTGCCCCCACCCCACCCCATCTCCCATGGGTGCATTCATTAACATGCGAACTGGGGAAAGATCAAACGCACACCAGGCTCCCCCCCCTCCCCGCACACCCTTCCCTGCTGCAAAATTCTGTCAGATCCACACGCAGCAAGACTCTCCTTTACCTCCCCTGGCCCTCCACCCATCTCCGCGAGGTTGCCCATCACCGGGCAAGCGTCAGCGGTGGGAAATGCTCCCCCAGTCCATCTCCTACCCAAGGGCCTGGGGGAGGTCAGGGCTGTCCCATCACTCCAGTGCTCCGTCCAGCCTACAGCCAGATCCTGCGCTGGCGTAAACTGGCCTGGCCCCATTGACTTCAGCAGAGCTTTGCCGATTTAAACCAGCTGATGATGTGGCCGCGCCACAAGCCCCTGAGATTCCCATCAACCCCAGATTAGGGCCTAAATCTGGTCTCGCTGACACTGGTGTCATTCCATTGCTGTAAATAGGGTCGCTCCTGATTTACACTGGGCTGACTGAGAGTAGGGTCAGGTCCAGGAGAGGCAAGGTGCACCCTCCGCACATCCCGACCACAGCACCAGGAGCTACCCACGCGGTGCGGGGGAATAAAAAGTCGTTCCCCGTCTTAGTTATTATTCTAGCAAGTCAATTTCCGTCCTTTATTTTTCCATCGTTGTTGCTTGGACTCCTTCCATCCCACGTCTGAAGTTTTGGAGCCTCCTACCCGCCCCCGCCCCCAGAACGGGGCACAGCAGGACACAAAGGCCAGCTTCAATCAGACCAGGAGGTGGGTGGGGAAAGGGGGTGGATTCCGAACTCGCTTTGGAGAGGACCCTTCTTCTCATCAGGTCTGCCAAGCTTCAACCCTGTCCGCCTCGCCAGCTGACTCACAAGGAGAGGAGCTGCGTGAGCCACTACAGGGTGCCCGCTCCCAAACCCCCGCCGCCAGAACCAGCTGGGGAGAGAGGAGTCGGTCTGAATGGGGGCGAGGGGTGAACATACCCGAGGTTTGCCCTTCCACACCCAGTGAGCAGAGAGAAGGGGACTCTCCTTCCGCCACTCTGGCCAGACACTTTATTCTATGGGTAGTAAGCAGCACCCCTGCGCGGCTAGCCATCTCTTTCCCATGAGTGCCAGCCCTTTTCCTGAAGCAGCACAGGGGAGACCCCTGGGCACAGTGGAGGGCAGCATACTTCGGACTCCGGGAACTCGGTACATTCGCTGGCAGAAATATACCACCCTGGCCCTGATCCTGCCTCCTTTGCTGGCGCAAGTCTCATCATTGAAAACAAAGGCCCCCATCCACCTCCCATCAAAGTCAATGGGACAACACCTGCGTTCCCTGGTTGTGGGATCAGGCCCCCGTTGGCTGCTTTTTTTAAAAGACAGTGGGCCATACCCAATTCAAACCAGTAGGGAGCTCCGGTGGCTCGATCCAGCTCCGCGTGGCTAGTTATGGGGTGAAAGGAACACGGCAAACATTAAAAACCTTATTTCGTTCTTGCCCTCTTCCCTTTGTTAACAAGAGTGAAACAGCTAAGAAACTGGTTCAAATACCCAAGCTAAATATTACACACAGAGAGAACATGCGTTCTCGCCATGTGCTGCGGAACTGTCTAATAGCAAAGCCTTCATTTCACACACAACCATGTTGCCCTATACAAAAATTATCCCATAACCCTGCTCCTCAGGACTCTCAGCGACTGATTCTACTTCCCTATCAACGGAGCTTTGCTCCGGCCACAGCCCTACTTGATCTTCCCATGCCAGGACAGCTCGGCTCGGTGACTTCAACCAAAGCAGGGTTGGGTTGAGTTGACTTCGACCGACAGATCGCGGGAGGATTTGCACTGATGTGTGAGGCTGCTGTAAGTAAGTTATTATTATTGCTATTAGTTATTTATCTCACCGTAGTGCCAAGGCCCCAGCTGTGTTAGGCGTTGTACAATCTGCTTAGAACGTCCTGGGCGGCTGCACATGTGAATGAAAATGGATCGTTTTAAAATGATCATCCTCGATAGTGATATATACAAATGACGACCATTGACAATGTTATTTTCCTCGTTGCGGATCCAGTCTGTCCTAGATTCTTAAGGCCAGAAGGGATTGTTAGCAACATCTAGTCTGACCTCCCGCGTAACCCAGGCCAATCTCAACCCGTGATTCCTGCACAAGTTTTCTGAAACCCACTTTGGAGCTGAGAAGTTAAAACCAAAAAAATTACCTAGTTCAAAGCCCAGGACGTGACTTATCGCCAAGTTGTTCCCCTTGTTACCCCTGAGAGCAGGCTCTGAAGCACTGGGGGGACAGAACATACAGCGGAAGCACCACGGATATTTTAACTAGTCTGGGGTGCAAAGCTTTTCAGTCCTGGATCAGTGCAAAATTAAACCCCTACTTTTTAATGACGACGGGCGTGATCCTGGGGGGTGAAGCACGCCCCTCTTTGACTTTCAACAGGGAGTCCAACCGAGCCCCCCAACCCTCCCCTGGCATCCCTCTACTGAACACTCCCGGCCTGCCATGCTTTTTTTCCAGACACACAGTTTGCCCTCAACTCACGCGCCTGAAAAAAAAAAACCCACCATAGCACACCCTTCCATTCGGCTCTGGCTTTCGAGCAAGGAGGTTCATTAAGAGCTAATTAGCCCTCGAACAATGGGAAGCTGTTTAGCAGCCTGGCAGCGACAGCATCAACAACCAAAGGGGAGAAATAAATAAATAAATGAAGTCACTTTTAACACCTACTAATAAATGCTGATTAACTGTCTGGATGGAGCTGGGATGACTCAGAGCAAGGGAAGCAGGCCAGGGGCAGTGCATGCAATAAAACCTATCCATTACTGTAACACAATTCCTCTTTCTTCCTTCCTTCTTTCTTTCATGGGTCTTGCCTATGCTAGGCTTTTTCCTTAAGATTTCCCACCCGCCGCAACCACAGCATAGAGCATTACAACGGCCAGGGCACCCCTGCCCCGTCTACACTAACACTCCCGCACAGTTACTCGTGCTGCCCTGGTGGGAGTGCCACGGTGGGAGATTTTAAGAGGAGGCGCAGCCTTTGGGAGCAGACCTTTCCGGACTGGCCTTTCCAAACTGCACTCCGCTGGCAAACACGCAGCTGAAGAGTTCAGAGTTCTCCACCCCAGCCCATAGTGAATCCCAACACCTGCTCAGAGAATGTCACTGATTTTAGAGACGCTCCACAAATTCATCTATTAAATACCAGCGTGTCACAGGCGCGGGAGAATTCTGCCTTCTCTCTCTCCCCATGTTGGTACATTTGGACCTTACCTCCCTAGCTGCGTCTGCACGGTGCCAGACAGCGCCCAAGCAGCAAGGGGCTTGAATGTGCAGGATCAGCTACGCGACACTGCCATTATATTAGTATTTTACATTTCTAGAAGTGCCTCTCATCCCCTCACCCAAGAAGGCACAAAAGGCTGTGGGGGAGGGTTGGGAGGTGGGTTTGGTTTGTTTTTTAACAAGCCACAGGCACATGAGACTGGTGGAACTCAGGGCTTGGAATGCGGCTGCCTCTGGGGTGAGACGTGATGAGCTCAAAAATGTTAAAACACTCCTCAGTGCTGAGGGTGACAATGCTCAGATGTGATCGCCTGCCAAAAGATTCATTTAATTCTACTGGCGGGAGGCAGTCCCTAAAAACCTGCTTTACTCCTAATGCAAAAGAGCCAAAATTTTCATCTTCGGAGACCAACGGCTGTTTTATACAACATACTATTTCTATAACCATATACGTGTGTGGGAAAGTATCACCTATATAGAGAAACATAGACACGATGTGTGCCTATAGACAGACAGTTATAAATATGTGTTATACACATTACAGATACATATAGATGTATGTGTGCCTATAGATAAGTGTGTGTGCATTATATATACATACATGTGTGTATATTATATATAAATATAGAGATGTGTGTGCACCTATAGATAACTATAGATAAATGTGTATATATTATATATCAGTGCCTATAGATAGATTATATATGTGTGTGTGTATTGTTTATAGATGTAGAATATACATGTGTCTGAGATATAAAGCCCTCATGTCTCAATTCAAAGTGGCTTTTTCCCCCACCGTTCCCACTCCGGCTCCTTTCCCTATTGCTTTGCTCTTGCGCTAAGACCGGGTGGCTTAGAGGATTTAACGTGTGGAGTGCATAGGTGAGTAGTGAACCTGCGAACAGTTTCGCTCCACCTCAAACCTCCGAGCTCCAGCCTTATATTAGGATTCTGTGCATAGCCAGCATCTGGATACCAAATGTGCAACCAGTGGGGAATGTAATTGCAATCCCTAGAAAGAGAGAGAGACAGGTAGAGAGAGAAAATCTTGTCAGAGACATTGGACCTGTTTGTATCTGCTGTTTATTAACTGTGCTTGCTACAGACCTTGGTGAGTGAAGAATAGCTAACAGGGCTTAACAGCCTGGAAAAGAGAGAGAAAGGGGGTGGAGGCAGGGTTGCAAACAATCTTTGTATAAAAGGAAAATAAAATAAATGAAAAATAAAAAGAGCTAATAGAGGAGAATGACGCGTGCATCAGAGGGGAGCGGGGCAGCTGGGGCAGTGGTGTCTTGCACCTCAAATCAGCATTCCCGAAAAGGCCCTTTCGCACACACCCCAAAAAAATAAGACAGCCTGCTGCAGTGCACGGCATTAATGGAGCGAGGGGGCAATTAGCGGCACTCTGGCAAGGACTCTGAAATTAACTGGGTGCCGGTGTTGATCTTTAAAGAGGGCTGAGCGTAGAATAAGACACTTTTCTTGGAGAGGTTGATGCAAAAATCCCAGGGCGACGCTTGGAAAAATCTGTGTGGGGCGTGAGCAGGAGAAATTGAAGAAATGATCCAAAAGGACCATCGCCAACTCCAAGGTCCCACGGAAAGTGCTGGCAAGCAGAGGTCTTGACGATAAGGCCAGCTGGAAGCCTGGCACTGAATGCTCCCGGGAGGATACACATATGCATGCACTTTCCCATGGGGCTCTAACCACCCTGTTCAATCCCCCATCATCTCGACCTGGCATCAAACTATCCCCAGAACAATAAAGACATGTGCCCCTTGCTCCCATATTTTAAATAAAAGTGTTTTCACTGGGCCAGATTCATCTTTGCTGCAACTCCATTAAGTCAGCAGATCCTGGTGATTAATTTGGCCCATCAGAGTTTAACCCGTTGCCACCTAAGTTGTGTCTGAGCAAAACCATCCCGATCCCAGAATAGCCAAAGGAAGCGAAGTTTCTGGGCTTTTTTTTTTGGTCTCCTCCATAGCTGCTGTGTACTGAACTCCTGCGCCTTGGAGTACAAAGAGGTGCCTCTTCCAGATGCCTTTAGTTAGAGCTTTTCAGGTAGGAGACTCCACCATTTATGGGGAAATAACACAGACGACAGTGTGAGCACGATACGCGGGTTGGGGGAATTTGTCCCTCCTGAGGGACAGGGGAATGCGGATCAGCCTTCAAACCTGCCCTGTCTGGAAGGGAACCCCCCACTCGCATCCAAACAGCAAGACGAACTCTGACATCTCACCAACTCGTCTGCGAGCACCTCAGCCCCACTCCAGACAGGGCTGAGATCGGTGCATGGACAGTCCCCGGAAAGCTCTTCCCATCGGGAGGTGTCACTGAGCATTACCATGCAGTTGGTCATCTGCCCCGTGGCCTGCCCCAATCCCAAGGTTTACCTCCCCGATGGGGACTGTTTGTCCAGTTTGCCGATCCCTGACTTCCACAAAACTGGGGGAGTGCAGGAGAACAGAGAAGAAACCCCAGAGGTGCTAACACCATAAAAATCAAAAAATAAATCTTCCGAGGCAAAGAAACGACTTGGCAGTTAAATATAGGACATGGGTAAACGCTAGAGCATTTACGGTGTTTGTACCTGTACTGGAAACAGAGAGAGAAAATACCTAATACGCTGCATATTTCTTTCTTTATATATATATAAATATATGGCTGCGTACACAGGAACTGCATTTGCTGCAGGAAAGCTGTCATTCTAGAATTACTATAACCTGCCTATTACATAGTTGCAGGTAGAGTGGGGAATGGAGACAAATATTAAATCCATGGTCCTCTCTCTGCCTTTGTAGAGATTTTCAATCATGCACAGGACAGTGCGGGTTTGGTGGGGTTTATGGCCGTACGGTATCAGAGAGCCCTCTTGGAGTGAAGTCATTCCTTCCCACTAAACAGCCGTACCTCCGAATGCAGCTACCAGAGTTTGGAGATGTGAGTTCCAATCGACGGACATAACGTGATCCAGCTAGTTGGAGGACAGGTTTTGGAAAAGTTTCAATATTGGTTCTAAGTGATGGCATGAGATACATACGTGCTCCACACACAAAACTCTTCAACTCTCCGCGCTCCATCGGCATTGCCTAGCCTACATTTTTAATTCAACCCAAACTCTACCAACGGGCTCACAAGCCCTACAAATAAGGGTTCCCTGCACTACACTGTCAAATGGATTAAAAATATATGCAATGTCTATGCGGGTGCTGCATAAGAAAACCCCACCGCTCGGGGCCTTTAAAACTCTACGGTACAGCACTCTAGAAAATATACTGTAGCAAACAATCCTGCATTGGCCGAGCAATGGGCTGGAGCTCTAAATCAGGGTCTTTTCCATCACTAGAAGTTAAACATTCATGGTTTGTACGTTGGGGTTTGCATGCAATCCTACAAGGACTCGTGTGAACCAATATGAAAGTGGCTCCTTTTAGATATTACAGTCAACATGCATGTAACATAGTATGACATAGATTTTTAGATATACATCTATGAATGGGAAACACATATGCCCATTTTATGCAGCTTGATTGGGGTGTTTACAGCTTCATGAGAACAACTGGTACCTCCATCATTTAAGCGTATACAAAAGTATTAGTGTGTATATATTACACACACATACACGCACGCACACACAAATAAATGTGTGTATGTAAGTACATATATGTTGTATATAAGTGGGTGTATATCTAGAAAGAGAGCTAGATATAGATATAGATACATGATATCTAATCTCTCCTACGGGTATTTCGATACTGCCCAATATGAGACATATTTAATAAAACGTATCTATCATTTTCCAGATGCATGGTTACAATACCCTTATAAATACGTCTCTCTCAAGCTATTGAGACTACCTATATTAAAAACGTGTACAGAACAGGTAGACCATAGTGTCTCAATTTACAATTCATTTTTAATTTGGTCACAATTATCGAGTGTGGAATTACTGTGCAACCCAGACAAATCATGTGGACCGTGAGATTTAACATTGGCTTCTATGGAGTATAAATTATAGTACAAATCAAAAGGAAAAACACGTATTGCAAAGCCAGGCGCGCGGGTTTTAAGGATTATGGTTTTGTTCCTTTTCTTTCTTTCCTTTTTAATATTTCTCATTTATCCTTTATTAAACAAGATGGAAAAGAACATAAATCAAAACGGAAAACAACAGACAAAAAATAATGTTTGTAAAGATTGACGCAAACCTCTGCTATCTCTAAAGGTAAATAAATAAAAACACCACTTGTTGGTTTTTAAAAAAATGAACAGAAAACTCAACAGAAATTTCTGTGTTTACTACATCTAATAAACTGCCCGAAATGTCCTGCACCCACTCACGCGGAACGGAGACATACACATGCGGCACACCACAATGCGGGACGTAACCGCATCAGGAAAATTTGGCACCTTTAACGGGATCCAAATGTTGCTAATGCATCTCGCTAAAATCCACTGACCCTTTTCATTGTTCTTTTTCCCTTTTCTCCGTTTTCTTTTTTTTTTTTCATTTTTCCACCCCCAGCCCTATTTTTTTCTTTGCAGATAAAATAATGTTTCACAAGGAAAGTGTAAGTGGTAAATACCCCCACTCCCTCCTATATACCCCCACCCGGGGGCGTGGACAGAGGCGCTGTGGCAAAAAGGGCAATTATAGTGGCGTTTCATGAAGCTGGGAGGTAAAGGTCATGAGCCTTATAACAGAAGGTGAGCGTTATTATTGAGATCTTTATATCAAGGGGGAGTGAAGTACCATCAATTAATTTCAGCTTTTAGTACTATTGTAACAATCCTTGAGCACCTAGTAACAGAAACTGACCCAAAATATCTGGCGATACTGTCCCCCAGTTCCAACAACCTTGATCCTAAAGCTTGATCGGTCACATAGCATATGTTAAAGCCACATCCATTCTGTCTTGTAAGGGCCCTCGCACATGTTTGGCATTTAACAGAACAAAAGAAAAGAGCAAAGGCCGTGGAAGCTGGGAAGGAATTGAAGCTGTAACCAAAAACTTAGTGAGGGGGAAAAAAATCTCTCCTTTCCAACCCCCCACAAAAATGCGAGAGAGATAATAAAATCCATATGCAACAAAATCGGCCCATAAAGAAGCCATTACAGGGCTGCACGCACAAAAGGATGGGATTCCCGAACTTTAGGGTTACTGTATGAGCAACACAGACACGACGCTGGAAGAAACTGTACATTTTAGGATCCTGTTTATCCCTCCACGAGAACATGCGATGGCTGGATAAATAAAGCTGGTAGGAAGACTCTTAACATTCTCCTAATCCTGTGTGCATCTAACAGTCTATAGGTGACTATAGATACGTTATATAAGGGACATACTAGTGAGACAGACCGACTTGCATCACAGACCCATGCACAAGTTGTCTCACCAGCCTCCACTTCATACATCATGCTATGCTCATTTGGACAGAGATCCTCATTGAAATACAGTTGGGAGCTCTAATAAAATGTAAAAATTTCACTGGAGATCAACTAGAATGAAGAGTCCATTCATACTGTCAGGAAGCGAACTGGAAAATAAAAAGTTCTCTATTAAAGGTTCCCCTTGGAGCTTTCCCACAGCAAGAGGGGGGGGAAATATCTCCAGCACTGGAAGTGCAAAAGGTCTCCCCCTGTCAGCAGCAACATTTCGTCTATTTTGCTACCTATTTGTCTATTTCACTATTACAAGGGGGCACAGGTCTTTACATAAGGATCAGCTAAGGTTCATGTTTCCATACCTGCACGGATTTAACGCTCTGCAGGTTCTGAAGATAGCCGAAAAATACGCTTTTTACCCAAATAAATAAAACAAGATCTAAAGGAAACGGCAAATATAAACCATCTAGTGAATAAAATTAGCACAATTACTGTTCCTACAAACTCAGTGATAATTATATTTAGTGCTGTATAGAGAAGATTTTGGTGATTAGTGTAACTTTTTTTTTAATTGTAAAAAGTAGATTTTCTACAGAACTGTCCACATATTTGTCTATTTCAAGCAGGGGTGTTTGTGGGTTTTTTTTGGGGGGGGGAAGGAAGGATTCCTTATGGTCTTAGTCACCTGAGTCGTGAGGGGGGACAATGATTTAATCTTGATTTAAAACTCAAATTATTTTGTTTTCCCAAAAAATTCAGACTTAAAAGAATTACAACAAAACTGAAACTTTCTTTTGTTTTGTTTAAATTAACCTTTGAAAGAACAGAATTAAATTCAAAGACAAATTAAAGTAACCAAATACCATTTTTTTCAACCGCAATGAAAAAAGAAAATAAAACTTTAAATTTTTCCCCCCTTTACAGTATTTGGGAAATCTTGTTTCTCAATTCTGAGTTTTCCACACCGCATGCAATCACTGTTTTGTGATCTATTTATTAGACACTGGTAGACTGAAGAATATTTCGCAAAAGCCATTATGAGCCTCTGAACACAGATAACCCATTTTCTAGTCTCACCACTGAAGCAGCCATGGGGGTTTATTCTAAATAATCATGTGGCAATAATTGGCAGTACAAGATGCCTTTTGTTATATATTTTGGGTTCTCACCGTGTATGTTCATGACTCCACACTATACATTTCCCACAGTTACGTTTTCTTTTAAAGTCAAACTGGAAGATCCATTCTGTTTTCAAGAGCCCCAAATAGTACCAGCTCAGGATCTTGCATGGAAGGGAAAACTTTAATTTACCCAAAGTTCATTATCAAGGAGTATGGTAGAGTTTAAATATCTCACAACAGAAATTGGGCAAATTTAAGAACACACACCCAGGGGTTGCAGAGCCCCTAGGTATGGTCCGTAGGGCAGGCCAGGGCTATCTTATTGGGCTTAATATGAATCTCTAAAGGTAATGTGGCCTTTTTTGGTTCTGACTTCCTGAGAAATGGAAATCCTCACTATTGAAAAATACACACGAATCTGCAGCCCTCCTGCACTTGAAGTAATAACAAAATTACTTGCCCACACAGACCTCATCTTTATACCTACTGCAGCTCAGACCAGGAGCGAGGCTTCTTCTTCAGCCATTTGGAAACTTTAAAAAGGCAACTGAGAAAAAGATTCCTGCATGAGCCATATTTACCTGCATCCAATATACACCTGAACCAGCAGGCAGTAATCAAAGAAAGATGAACAACTGTCATCGGAGGGAGGGTGTTTAATTCAACAAGAAGAGAGTTCCTAAGTGACATGTAATTGATTTTACAGTCTGCAGTGGTTCTGAAAACTGCTATAATTTGTTCACCTTGGCTAAGCAGACTCACAACTTCCCAGAATTGGCTTCTGGGTGAATGGATATTTGGTGCCAGCACCATGTCTGCCAAAAAACAGAGCTGTAAAATTAATATCTATATCTATTGGGTTTGCATCAGTTTTGTTTCAACAAGGACTTACAAGTTTAAAAGTGAAACTCTCGCAAAGCCCCTTAAAACTAGCAGCAGTAAATAAAATAAAATATAATGGTTGGGGTTTTTTTCCCTGTTAAATATGAGACTTACTGGTAGCTGCCATCTATTATATTTAAAAAAAAAATCCATTATTCACTGCAAATGGATATTGCCCAGAAATGCTTTTTTTGCAACAAATACTTTTATTAATAAAGCATACTGATTTCCTGAGGATATCAAATCACTATGGCCTGGTCTACACTACATCTACACTACGAGTTTATGCAAGCGAAGCCAAATAAAATAATAGCTAGACCAAATCTATGTCTATATACACATGTATGCATGTGTAGTTCTGCCACTCCCAGTTTTACAACAGAGGAGTCTGAATGAGCAAATTGACACGATTCATTATTTAGGAATGCTTTGCTTTGCAACAAGTCAGCAATAACACTCACACACACACACACAAGACAAATAAATGAATGCAGACTGTTTGCAACTCTCCAGGTAGGCATCTCTCTCACTTCTTCGGGAAATCAGGCCTTGGCTGAACTGAAAAGTTGGTGGCAACTTTCATATAAAATAATCTCCCCAGCGTCTATGGTAAACCTGCCCTTTCTGCTCCCACTCCATGAACAAACAGAAAAACCCAGGCACCATCTGATTTGCACCTTTCACCTTATTCGCCTCAGCCTGACTCAGCTTGAATGGATCATTAAGTTTGCATTCTGTCCTGATCACTGCCACTGGGCTTTTTAGAGGAGAGAGGAAGAAGGAAATATATGTGTGTGTATGTATGTATATATATACACCTACATGCATACATAGAGAGAGATCTATCTCCCAGCAGGAACTGCTCTGTTGCAGGCTTGGTGCATCCCTGGAGAATAAAAGACCTTCTTGTCCCAGCCAACACAACCACCCACCAAACAAATACATGTACAACAGCAAAATGATGATGTGAGCCAGATTCTCTCCCCCACCTCCCCCAGCCCCCTCCCCCCAGCCCAGCTCCCTCTTTACTAGGGCTGGAGAAGAACATTGGGATGCTGGCTTTCTCTGATGCTGCCCTGGGGTTGCATAGAAAGGGGGGCGGGTGTGGAGGGTGCATGCATGCATCTGGCTTCTGTCCATCTTACCTGGGGTTGCTCTTGTTCCAATAAACAGCATAACGATCCGAGATAACTTTCCCAATATCATCAGTCCAGACACAAACCCCGACGAGGGCTACCAGCAGCACGGCCACCTCCAAATGCACCATCGTATTTTATCGTCCTTTCTTCCTTCTTTTCTCTCTCCCCACCTCCCCCCACCTTCCGATTTATCTGCAAGGCTTCGCTTTACCAAGAATGCAACCGGTTCATTTATTCCCAGAGCCTCTGGCTGCCCTTTCTCTTGATGCAACTAAACACTCCTGATTCATTCAGAGCAGTGGATCCCCTTTTGCAATCATTGCTAGGCAGCATGTGCAGTTCCTGTGTGCAATCGCCCCTTGTTGCAAAGTCTGTTGCAATCGGATCTTTTGGAAACAAAAGTATTGCCAGTCTTCAGTATGATCTGATTGTATTGGTGTAGGTGGGGCTGTGGGAATTTTTGTTTTAAATAATCCAGCGGTGGATGAAAGTCCTATGGGGGTGAGAAGGGGAATTCACCGATAACTTTCTCCCTTCGCCTTGTTCTCGTGCATTCTCTCTGCACCAGCAAAGTCCCTGGTTCTCAAACTCTGTAGGTGGTTTTCCTGCAGGAGAAGTGAAGGGATCCCATGTCTTTAAAAATCAAAAATCTTCAATCAAATCGGTGCAAATTTAAAGGAAAATGAGAGCTAGGAACAGCAGCAGTCGGCAGAATCAAGCGACAGGTTGCAAATGATCCCCTTACCATTTCTGAGCAGTCATGGTCCAGCCCTCTCCAAAGGGGAGCAAAGTCAGCAGGCAAAGTTTGTGGTTCCTCTTCTCCCCGAGAGCACTGCCACACGGACACATCCCATTTCTTCCAAGGAGGAAAATAAATATAAAGCAGGCAACTTCGCACTCAGCAACAGCGATGCAAAGGGGGGGGGGGATTTCCTTCAGAGTCTTAGAGCCAACCCATCTTCCTCAGCAATTCCACAGCCCAGCAAAAGAGACCCAAATATTTCCAAGAGTGAATAATTTCTTCCCCCACCCCCAAAACAAACTTTTAACCAAGTTCTTCTTCTCTTAAAGGGCTCCTTCTGCCCTTTCCTTCCCCAGTAAGAGTCGTGGCTTTTTTTCGGGCGCCTTCCCCACACCTGTAAAACCAGAATGGGCTGAGATCTGGGGAACAGGCTCTGCAAATCCCGTGCCAGGATCAGCTCCGGTCTACAACAGGTTACGCAGCGGAGTCCTGATTCACAGACATATGCAGCTTCCCTCTGGCATCCAGGATCCTCCCCCTCTCTCTCTCTCTTTCACTTCAGACTGAAATAGGCAGGAACCAACATTGCAACGAAATGAAATACAAAAGGCAGAGGCTGGGGGACAGGAGGCCTCTCCTGTCCCCCCTCCCCCGGGCTTTTAATGCAACTGCATCAGGATCATCAATTATGCCCCCCCATCTCTCAGTCCAAAGTTGCAGAGCTGTGCAGGGAAACTGCTCCCCTTCTTCCCTGCCCGCCCCCCCTGCTGCGGCTGCTCCTCAGTGGCTCTTTCGCTGGAGTTGCAAGCTCCGAGTGAATGAAACTGATTTTTTCTTTTTTTACATTGTTGCCACTTGCGGTCACCCTAACCGCGGCTCGGCCCCCCATTCACAGAGGCGGAGCCCCGGGCTCAAGGTTGGTTGGCCGGCACCAGGCTCACACGGGCTTGGCCCCACCTCTGCATGTGGGTGTCTCTTGCCGAGTCAATCTCCGCTCTGGAGAGCGAGAGGGGAGGCTTGGAAGTGGCTCTCCCCGAGTCAGAGCAGCTGGGCTGGATGAACCAGGGCTCAGGGCTGCGCTTTCCATTCCCTGGCTCCAGGCCTGGGAGCGGGATTAGTTATTCGTTTGTTCCTGGTGGGCTTTTTAGTGACAGGGGCAAGGATCACCTTACAAAAATACAATCAAAGGGCCCAAGTATGGTGTAGGGAGCCAGGCAGACTACATCGGGTGAGAGAGATCAGATAAAATACCCTGCATTTATACAGTCCTTTTTATCTCTAGCTCATAGGTGAGCAAATCAAATAGTAATCTAATAATATGAGAGTTTGCATGTATACGTCACTTTCATTTGTAGCTCTTGTAGACAGACAATATTTCCTATTTATAATAATACTTAACACGTATACAGCCACTGCAACGCCAGTTGGCCCTTTGCATTCAAAGCCCTACCCCATTAAACACAGCACCTTTCATCCCCAAACCCTGCACAGCCTGGCCAACGCAGGGGGCGGCCTGCTGGCACGCAGCGACCCACCTTCAAGCAGGGATAGAGCAAGACGGGCCCGAACCCTGCAGAATCACTGATGTAAACGGTGGTGGTTTAGATCACTGCTGCAGGATAATTTTCTAACACCAGTGCCGGGGAGGAGAACTCTTAGCCAGGAATGCAGGAGCAAACCCCTATGAACACCTGGGGATCGTTCCATTCCAAGCAGGCAGACGGGAGCTTGGTTAGTTAAGGTCTCTTCTAAAAGACCCACACAGTAAAGTGTATGGTGAGCCACTTACCAGCCTCAGATGACAGCCTGATACTGCAAAGCACTGAGCACCCTCACCTCCCAATGACTTCAAGTGAGAGCTGAGGGCCTTATCGTTTCAGACCCCTAAGCACAAATTATCAGCACCTCAAAAGGATAAACTGATGCTGGGGGGGGGAGAGATTTGAGCCTGCAGCTCCATCTAGTCTAGGCTAGCTACTCAAACGACAAAGCCATGCCCTCACTCAGATCTAGTATTGCTGAAGTGCCAGATTTACAAAGGTATTTAGGCACCTAAAGCTTTTCAAAAACGACGAGGTGCCCACTGAAATCGGTGGGAGTCAGACGCTTTTGTACAGCTGACGAGGTGGCTTGCGGCAGGTTTAGGCACCTATTTACCTCTTTAAATCTGGCCCTTAATCTCAGCTACTTTTAGTTTTGGAGGAGGGTTTTTTTTTAAACACAAAACAAGCGCTATTATAAAGCACCTGGGATACGTTATCTGAATAGGTGCAATATGAATAAAATATGGATTTGCATCATTATTTGGCAAATCTCAATTGAAAACGCCAGTGAACTGTGGGTGTTACACCCCCCAAAAATAAAGGCAGAATTCTTCCTCCTCCTGTGCAACTGACTTCTCTGTCATCAAGGTTATACATCTCTTTATCTGACTCCCATCAAGATATTTCTCTATCAAGCCACCGTCAACCAATCTTTCTTCCTGTCAGCACGAAGCTATCATAAAGCTGTCCACTTGTCCATCAGTTTTACTTGTTTTCATTCATCAAGCCCAGCCACTAAAAGCCTTTTCCCCACACCGACGGGGTCGCACATGGTCCCGTCATGTATGATCACAGCGGCAATGGCCAGCAAGAGAAAGGATTTGGGAAGAGGGGACCGGCCGCTGTTGGTGTAGTGCAGGGGTCGGCAACCTTTCAGAAGTGGGGTGCCGAGTCTTCATTTATTCACTCTAATATAAGGTTTCGCGTGCCAGTAATACATTTTAACATTTTTAAAAGGTCTCTTTCTATAAGTCTATAATATAGAACGAAACTATTGTTGTATGTAAAGGAAATAAGGTTTTTAAAATGTTTAAGAAGCTTCATTTAAAATTAAATTAAAATGCAGAGCCCCCCGGACCGGTGGCCAGGATCCAGGCAGTGTGAGTGCCACTGAAAATCAGCTCGTGTGCCGCCTTCGGCACCCGTGCCATAGGTTGCCTCCCCCTGGTGTAGTGTCAGGCTGCGGCCAGTTGGGCTGTGTCAAACTGCAGCCTGCAGTGCAAAGGAGGGGAAAATACACTAAAACCAAACAAAAACGTATTTCGTCCAAGCAGCAGAGCAAGAGAAGTGAGCTTGAGGCTTGGTAAAAACTGGAGCAGTCCCCAAGCCAAGCCAGACTGGAGATTTTTCCCAAGACCTCAAAGCACCTAGAATTGGAATGCTGGGAACCAGGACTCTTCAAAGGACAGTGAGTTACTCTGGCCACTCATAAGTAGCTTAGCATGGTCTGAGATGGGCTTATGAAGCAGAACTACTGGGAATAGGTTGCCTCTGGCCTAGAGCTTCTGGACTGGTGTTCGTGTGACCCAGAACGATAACAGGCTTTCCACGATGAGGGGAGAGGGGATTTCATACTGGAGTAGAAGCTTCTCATGACCTTGACCTGTCAAAAGCTGGAGCCAAACAACGGCATCTGTCCCGAGTAAGAAACAACCCAGGATAAACATGATATGCTTGGACAGCAGGCAGGAAAGGTACCCAGGCTGAGAACTTGCAAATGAGCTTTGCCACTTAAGCGCTCTCTGATAGGCCAGAAAGCCTCTCAGCTTTGTGCTGATAAGACAGAGCTCAGAAAGCTCAAGTACTTCAGGGTGGCTGCTTGCTATAGTATATTACAGATTCTGACGTGGACCGGAGAAGGAAGCATCTGATCCTACGGGGGACAACTTTGTTACACCACTTCCAGGGTACAATTTCATGGCTGGTAATCATCTTCCTGATTGTGTTTATGGTAGCGCCCAAAGGTCTCGGTCAGGATCAGAGCCCTACTGTGCTAGGCACTGTACAGACACATAGCGAGAGATGGTCCCTGTCCAAAGAGTCTAACTAAACCAGAGAGACAAAGGATTAGCATCCCCATTTCACAGATGGGGAACTGAGGCCCAGAAAGATGAAGTGACTTGCCCAAGGGAGTCCATGGCAGAGCTGGGAAAGGCACTGAACTCCCCTGAGTCCCATTCCATAAGGTCATCCTTCCTCTCAACTCCCTTTGGTTTCAAAAGGATTTGCACCTGCTTACGCCAGGGCTGTATTTGATCCCTTTTTTAAATGCTAAAGAAAAAAATGCTTGGGCCTGCCCAAGCATCTAGCTGCAACACAAGGGGGTGGCCTATGGAAATCAGAATTTGGGACATCCGAGGCCAGGGGGAGCCTCGTGTTCTTGGAGGATCCCCTCGAGCCGACTGATGGGGCAGAGAGAAGATCCCCTAACGTGGATGGGATTAGTGGGACCGTAGGCAGAGAAAAAGCACAATCCCTCCCACGGTCAATCCAGCAGGAAAGCTGCTCAGGACTGGTTTCCACTCCCTGACACCGGGCTTCCTGGCCATGTTACTTCCCAGCTGGCTGGTGGCTGCTGGCAGGAGGCTCACAAATGCCAATTAAGATCAAAAAACTTTTAACTTCAAACACAATCGAGAGAGCAGAAACACAGAGAGAAATGTTTTCCCCCCACGGGAGCTTTCGGAACGACGCGAGCGTTCTTTTAAATTCACGGCCAGCTCCCATCCGGGTTACCCCTGTCCTTGCTACACCATCTTCTAAAAATAATAACAATGACACCGCTCACATTTTTGTGTAGGGCTCCTGATCCTGAAGGATCCCAAGCTACTATACGTACGGGGAGGAACACTTCCAGAGTGCACAGAGGTGCAGCCTGCCCTGGGGTGGAACACAGCAACTGAGCATCTGCAAGCCTGCCCACGAAAATGTACAGACCGAGGGTGAAGGGTATCTAGCACAACCGGAGCGCGAAGGAGAATTCTGAGAGGCTGAATGTAAACTCCAGCTCTGATATTCAGTCCAGCTGCCAGGTTAACGCCTCTCTTGGGGCTAACACACCATAGTCCAGGGACCAGAGATCTGGCTCTGCTATAGACTTTCTATGTGACTGCTTAGTTGCTCTGTGTCTCAGTTTTCTGATCTGGACAGCGGGATGGGGCGGGACAAGAGCAATATCTTCATGGATCTGAGCGAGAATTGGTTCACTCCTGTTTGCAAAGCACTTTGAGATCCTTCAGCGGAAGGTGTTAAAGCAGAGCAAAGCATTATTAGCTACAGGATCCGTGACAGCTACAAGTGGGGAGGATCTGGGCTGTACAGCTCATCCAAAAAATAGTCCCCATGCCCTGCTGTCTCAGTACTCAGAGGGAAGAGCGCCATTTGCTGAAGCACCAACCAAAACTGATGTGGGGGTGGTCTCCCATCCAACCACTGGATCTAGGCTGACTTGACGTGTTATGCAAAGCCACAGGCCTGAGGCAAGCACAGGACCTGCCACAGCTACAACCCAAAGAGGATGATGCCCTGGGTGGCAGCTGAAGGGATCACACTCAGACCAGAAGGACAGGTCCCAGCAGGGACTGAGCAATAGCCTTCCCTTGGTCACCCTGCGTTCCTAAGCCCGCCCAGAGGGGGCTCAGAGGAGATTGCCAAATGCTGGACAAGCCCCATCTCCCAGCAGGCAGCTTGGCATCAGGAGGCAGATGGCATTCCCTTCTCACTACCATTCCGATTCCAGCGCTGCTCTGGGTCCCTGATGCTGATGGGACCCACATCAAGATATGGACAGGGGGATCAAAAGCTATTGGTGGGATTGGGGCCAGTGGTTTCCTGCAGATATCCTTCCACTGAGCTGGTCTGGCCCTTCCCATCTTCCTGGTGCTAGCTCCCAAGGAAACCCTGCGTTTCTGACCCACCCCCCATGACTACCCCACTTCCCATCCCCGCTGGAGCCACAGGACTGCAAGCCACACATGCTAGTGCCCCTCCCAGCTCGGCACCACTGAAGGCTGAACGGGGGCAGCTCGAGCAGAGGAAGATAAGAGGGACACGGCAAAGTAGGCTAAACGTCTCTCTCAGCGCATCAGCTGAAGGACACATTTCCCTGCCGTTTGACGTCTGCAGTCACAAATTTAGGCCTCCGCTTATGTCCTATCCCACTTACAAGGTAGAGCTGAGCTCGGAGGGGGGTCAGGCAGAGACCTTTTCCGAGGCATCAGAAGCGAAACTCCATGCTCCGGCAGCTTTAGATTTCCCAGCTGCTTTTTGTGGGTCTGTGAGACATCCAGGAACTTAATCATAATCATTAACGATACCGTACATTTCCATGGCTTCATCTTCCCCCAGCTCCGCGCCCAAAAATGGATCTAGAGACACTGGCTCAGGCAGCAGGATTCAGGTGTGGATCCAGAGTTCAAACACCCCAAAGTCGCTAGCAATGGGATCTGGAATTTGGACTCAGCCCATTAAGGCAGGGGTCTGTTTGCAAAAATTCAGATGCCCCCCCCCCCCCCCACACACACACACACATACACACACACACATATGATGTCAGGGATTTAAGATCCATGATGTTGGGGTTTCTGATCCAGGGTTTGATGTGGAATGTGTTTTGCATTTGACAAATCTCCTTTGAGTTTAGGAAGCCATGGAGACCCAGGGGTGGGCATTGTACCTCTCCTCTGCTCCACAGGTGACCTATCTATTGCATACACAAAGCTACGTTAAAGGAACGTTATTAACGTTGCAAAGTCAAGCCCTCAAAAGTTAGGAAATGCCAGAATGAAGGCTGTGGGTGCAACATTAACTCAGCCCACTTGTGGATATGCATTAAGATACAGTCTTCAATTAAATGATCACTTATATTACTTTTCCCACAGGGCCTCTGCCCCATTTAGTGCACAGAATTTAACGAACAGCTGGTCAATATTTCGTTTTCTCCTCATTGTTCAAAAACTGCAATTTTGTTGGCACAGCTTATTCCAACCCTTTCCCCCCACCTCTGTGTGAAATCAGCTAAGCCCGCATGGGCAGCGGGTATCAAAGGCCAGGGCAGGCTAAACCTCCCCTAGTTCAGGCCATGGCCCTGCCCGTCAGGGCAGGCAACAGCGAAGGAAGCAGGTGCCTGGGGCGGCCAATGGAAAGGGGCAGCACGTCCGGGTCTTCGGCAGCAATTCGGCGGCGGGTCCCTTAGTCCCTCGCGGAGGGAAGGACCCACCGCCGAATTGCCGCTGAAGAATGAGGCGGCGCGGTAGAGCTGCTGCCGAAGTGCCGCCGATCGCGGCTTTATCTTTTTTTTTTTTTTCCGCTTCGCCACTTGGGGCGGCAAAAAAGCTGGAGCCGGCCCTGCTGCCCGTGTTTGCCCCCAGGCCCTGCCTCCCTCCCCCTAAAGCTGGTGTAATTCACACACCTCCTGGGTGAGGTGCCCTGTCCCATCTAGTGGCACGAGACCACTTCCAGATTAATGAGTCTGCTACAGCCTTAGCTAAGGGCCATGTGGCATAGAGGCTCATGCATTTAGCTCCAGAGGTCCCAAGTTCGATCCGGCCCACCGATGACACGGGGGGGGGGGGGTTGTCGGTGTTACACGGGCAGGGGCTCAGTTCCAGGGCCAGGTAAGCCAGCCAAAGCGCCGTTTTGCTGATGTAGCTGCACCTACGCCAGCTCTATCACCACAGCTGCGGCAGTCAGGACTCACGCCCCCTGGCCGCCACGGCTAGGCGGGCAAAACTTTATAGTACAGACATGGCCATAGTGACACCCACCTGGTTCGTCAGCAGGCTTGGAACCTTCAGAGCCACCACACAGAGCTCTGCTACAGGCACTAAGGAAGTACCTGACAAGGCGGGGGGGGGGGGGGGGGGAACGACACTTTGCTGGGGAGTTACACAGATATTTGCTGGCAGCAGAGGAATGGTGAGTCTCAGGAATCTTGGGTTTCGTTCCAGGGCCTGGAGGGGAACGTGCTCTGGGGGAACAGCGTCTTCTACTCATTCCCTCCCATGTTGACCCGTTCTGCCATGTCTCTGTTAACCTGTCCTTGTCCCAGTCCTGTCCCTTCTTCCCCACCCTGGACTCCTCATCCCAGTCCCATTTTCCACTCCGGCATCTCATCCCAGTCCTGGTCTTCTTGTCCAGCCAGTCCTAATCTCTGACCCCTCCAGACCCCCAGTCTCAGTCCCAGTCCCAGTTCCCCCACTCCCAGCTCCTCATGCTAGTTGTTTTTCTCCCCCACCACCTGCCCATGTTCTCAATTCCCACCAGCTTCCAGTCCCAATTTCCCTCCCCAGGAGTCTTGTCCACGCTCAGTGTGTTTCATTTCCCAACATCCCCCCCACCGCCCCAGCCCCTTGTCCCACCCAGTCCCAGTTCTTCCCCCTCATCAGATCTGCCACCCCTCGGACTCACCTCCTTCCCCCCTCCCATTGGTTCCCAGTCCCAGTCTCCTTGCCCAGCCAGTTACACTCCCCTCACTCCCCACCCAAATTCCCAGTCCCAAGTTCCCTCTTCCCCCGCTCCCTCCCCTGCAGGTCCGGCCTTTGTCTCCTCTATATTTGAATTAAACAGCTTCCTCCTCCCTGCTGCAGGGGCCAGCAGGGGAGTCATCAAGAACAGAGGATAGACAGTCCCCCTGCACGCAGTTCAGGTGCCCAGAGATGCAATTGCAGGGAAAGTCCTGCTCAGCCCTAAGCTGGAACATGCCCAGTGCACTACAGATACAATCTCTGGGAAACTTAGCAGTTAAAAATCTAGGAAGGCTCTGCTGAGCATGTGCAAACTGCAATTTTTCAAAGCTTTATAACTTGGCCAAATTTGGGCCGATTTTCACAGGGATGGTAAAAGGCACATCCCTGACACAAAGGCCACTGCCTGCCAAGTTTCAAGTCCCTGCTCTAAAGTATGGGGACGTTAAAGCTTTTCAAAGGAAAGGTTGCCAGAATTTGTTAGCATGGGGGGCAAAACGATGTATTTTTCCCTAGCCAGATTCTTGGAAATGGCTTAATTGTTTTGACTGAAATTTTCCAGAGTAATCCAGCCTCAGACAGACACCCAGCATGGAAAATGTCAGCCCAAATGGTTGAAGTTTGGCAAAGTTATAAGTGACTGAAAACAGGATCTTATAATGGGAAGCATTGGGCCACCTATTCCCGGCTTTGCTACTGAGCTGCTAAATGACTTTGGGCAGCTAACTACATTTAGATTGCAAGCTCCTGGTGCAGGGACTGTCTCGTGCGATGTGTTTGTACAGTGCCTAGCACCATGGGGTCAATGATCTAGATGCTACTATAATATGAACAATAAAGGAATGGGAAAGGGAATCTAAGAGGAGCCTTCCCATGCCAAGCCCTACGGCTCTAACGGATAACCCCCATGTACACATTGTTGTGCTGAGTGTCACCAAGTGACATCAGATTTCTCCGTTGTATTTTCCTTCTATTCTTTCAGTTTATTCTTTCTTTTTAAAAAACGGAGTGAGCCAGGATCCTCAGCTGGTGTAAATCAGCCTCAAGGGAGGGATGCTGATGTACACCAGCGGAGGATCTGGCCCTGTGCTGTTCATGTTCCTACAGGGGGAAGATGTCGCGTGCTGGGCGAATTTAGCTCTGCGCGTACTTGAGTGCTGGGAGGAATTGGGTGGGAGGGGAGCAGGGGGAGAAAATATGAAGGAAACACTGATCCAAGATGCTTTGTCCCTATGTATGTGGCTCACATGGAAACACTGCCTGCGTTGCGGTGATGGTGAGGGGTGGTCCCTGCGGTGCCGCTAATCAAAGGATACTTAGGGGCAGGAGGAGAAGTGGGGATGGGCTCTAGACCCTTTGTGCCTGCAACATTTTGGGCTGCTCGAGGGCCACCATGCCCCCCGGGAGCTCTTAGGTACAGGAAGTAAGTTTGGCTATGGGTCACTTCGCAGTTTGGAGCAGCACAGAAACTCCAGTACAGCGTGTGCTATGAAGACTCCCCCTCTCACCTTTAGCCCCACCCCTAGCATGTCCCCTGTGGCAGGTCTTGTAAGGAGGGCAGCCCAGGGCCCTGCCTGCCCCTGGCCCTTCATGGCACAGTTTTGGCCCCTGTAAACCACCAAAGCAACATATTGGGATGACCCTGGAGACAGAAACCATCCCCTAGCTTTTCAAAAGTGCTTTACATCCATAGGTCTTTCACAAGCTCTCCAAAGCCAGTGGACTATTATTATCCCATTTTGCAGATGGGGAAACTGAGGCATGGAGCGATTAACGGCCAGCTGGCCAGAACAGCTCAGTTTCCATTTAGGCACTTAGATGAAGCAGCCAGATGTTCAAAAGTGTTCAGCAGCCAGCACCCCCCCCCTTGTCCAAACGTTCAAACAGCTAACAACTTTGGGGGTCCAACTTGAGACCCCTTGTGGGGGTCTGGTTTCCGGAAAGTGCTGAGCACCTGCCCTCTGACAATTGGGTGGCTTTATGGTACCTAAAGTCAGGCACCCAAAACCACTCGTCACTAGTGAAAATCTAGGCCAATGAGAGCCACTGGGGGCTAAGCACTTTTGGAGACCATCAGTGGCTTGCCCAAGATCACTCAGTGAGTCAGTGGCAGAATCAAGAAAAGAACCCAGGAGTCCTGGCAGCATCTAATTATTTGAATAAAGCAACGAAGCGTGAAGAAGTTCAGACCAGTGTTTTCAAAAGTGGTCACTGATTCTGGGCACCCGACTGGAAACCCCCAGGGCCTCGTTGTGGAGGGGCTGTGCCCCCCCCCCCCCCGCCCCCAGCCTCTCCTGAGTTCCACTCGAGTTGTGAGTGCTGAGCAGCTTTGAAAATCAGACCCGGGCGGGAAACAGGCCAGGCCACCCAAAAACGAAGGCACCAAAACAGCCAGCTGGTGCTTTCGATAATGCTGCTGTCGATAATAACTATTTCACTTTCCAACCGCTCCAGGTCGCAGCCCAGTGAATTGTCACTCTTCGATCCAGGCCAGCACTGATTTCCTGTTCGCCAGGGCCAAAGCGGGGGCGTCTGCTCAGTTTTCACCCAAGCGAACACCCACTGACTTCGCACTTCGGTGGGAGAGTCACGTGAGCGGAGACGGATGAAGAATGCCAGGGCGCCAGGAGAATAACCTGGCTGTGTGTGAAATCACATCAGAGCTGCTTGTTTTTTCTGACCTATCGGCAATTTCCAGACATAAAATAGAATACAATATTAATACTGCTTAGCGCTTCTTATGGTGCTTTTACATCCCCAGAGTCCTGAATCAACATTAAGGTCATAGCGCCCCCTGTGGGGGGGGGAGGTACCATTACCTCCATTTTACAGATGAGGAAACAGGCACATGGAGGGCCTATGACCTACCTGAGGATGCACAGTAAATCAGTTGCAGAGCTGTGAATAGAACCCAGGAGTCATAGAATTATAGAATATCAGGGTTGGAAGGGACCTCAGGAGGTCATCTAGTCCCAACCCCCTGCTCAAAGCAGGACCAATCCCCAACTAAATCATCCCAGCCAGGGCTTTGTCAAGCCGGGCCTTAAAAACCTCTAAGGATGGAGATTCCACCACCTCCCTAGGGAACCCATTCCAGTGCTTCACCACCCTCCTAGTGAAAAAGTGTTTCCTAATATCCAACCTAAACCTAACCCACTGCAACTTGAGACCATTGCTCCTTCTTCTGTCATCTGCCACCCCTGAGAACAGCCGAGCTCCATCCTCTTTGGAACCCCCCTTCAGGTAGTTGAAGGCTGCTATCAAATCCCCCCTCATTCTTCTCTTCTGCAGACTAAATAAACCCAGTTCCCTCAGCCTCTCCTCGTAAGTCATGTGCCCCAGCCCCCTAATCATTTTCGTTGCCCTCCGCTGGACTCTCTCCAATTTGTCCACATCCTTTCTGTAGTGGGGGGCCCAAAACTGGACACAATACTCCAGATGTGGCCTCACCAGTGCCGAATAGAGAAGAATAATCACTTCCCTCAGTCTGCTGGCAATGCTCCTACTAATGCAGCCCAATATGCCATTAGCCTTCTTGGCAACAAGGGCACACTGCTGACTCATAGCCAGCGTCTCGTCCACTGTAATCCCCAGGTCCTTTCCTGCAGAACTGCTGCTTAGCCAGTCAGTCCCCAGCCTGTAGCGGTGCATGGGATTCTTCCGTCCTAAGTGCAGGACTCTGCACTTGTCCTTGGTGAACCTCATCAGTCCTGGCTCCATACCCTGAGATGAGCCCACTAGACCATACCGCCTGTCCCTGCTCTATATTGGTTAGCCCTAAAGGTCTGAGACCTGTATTTGAAACCCCCACGATCACCATTGAACCTGTGGTCTGGGAGAAGCCCGCAGAGGTGGTCAGCCACCACGTGGTTTGGATGGGGAGCAGGGTGAGGCCTAGGCGCATGGGTCTGGCCCGGAGCTGGCTGCGTGGTGCTCCCATTATAGAAATGCTAATGGGATGCAGAGGAGAAGGGCTAAGTGCTCTGCAAGCAGATGCGTAAAGAGCAGTTGAGTCCACAGCAAACTGCTCACAGCTTGGGAAGGAACCTAATACCCAGTGCAAAGGGGGGGGGGGGGAGGAAACAAGTATGCGTGGTAGCAATTTCCCACCAGCCAATGGGTGAGGGAAATGGATGCTGGCAGGAAGTACCCGAGGGGGAGGCCCCGGGGTAGCTGGGGCGTATGAAGGCAGCTAACCAGGAGGACTGTAACAAAGGCTGGTTTTGAGGGAGTGGAGTCCTGAATAGTTCAGCCGTGTCACTTTGTCACCCCGGTATATTCCAGGCCCGTCCTGCTGGGACATTTGGGCAGTGTGGGCTAGGAGGTGGGATGAGGGGGTAGTGCTGCTGGCAGATTTCAGCGTGGGGGTGTTGGCAGAAGGAGGGGTGGGTTTGGGGGAGTCAGTGGGGCTGGGGTTGAACAAGGAGGGTACTGCTGCTTTACAGGTCTGGGCAGGTTTAGGGGCAGCTGAGCGGAGGTGTTCCTTTGGCAGGAGGGCTGGGGCCACGAGCTCCGCGGGAAGCTATTAGGAGAGGAAACGCTCGCTCTGGGGCAGTCGTTGGCTGGGATACAGGAGAGTAGTCTGCAGGGCTGGCTGCAAAGGGAACTGGTTGCTTGGTCGCTTCTGCGGGGGGAGCTCACTTTGCAGGGCTGTCCCTAAAAGAACCGTTCGGTTTGGAGGTGGGGCGGGTCTGTTTGGGCCTCTGTCTCTGTAGGATGGGGCTAGCGACATTCAGTCTGGGTCACGCCCTAGTGACTGGGGCTCAAGGCAGGAATCGCCAGGAGACATTCCCTGGCCCGTGGAGGTCAGACTAAATAATCGTCCTGGCCTTGCAGCCTGTCAGTCTCTGCCTAAACCTGCCCTGGCAGAAACCCAAGGGTTTGCTGAGGGCAGAAGACCAGCTGCTCGGAAAGCTGAGTCACCTACTAGCTTTGGTGCAGCAGATCAGCCCTTACCTGCCCCATTTCCCCCTCCTCCTGGGGGGCTACAGAGAGCTGGAGCCCAACTCTCATCCCACTGACTTCAGCAGGAGTTTGGCTAATGGTTACAATGGGGGGTGGGGGCGAGGGCAGGACTTTGTTCTGTTTCGATACAGAAAATCCAGCAGTGATGCTCAGAAGGTAACCCGAGACCCCAAAGGAATAAACAGCGGCATTAGCAACTGGGAAACCCTCTCTGGAAAGACACAGGAGTGGGGAAAAGACCCAGGTCTTACTCATACCTGCCCGCCTTTCTACAGTATCTTCTGCCCCAGCATCTCCTGCTCCACACTAACGTTAGCTATGCTTGGACAACCTGGCCATTTAATAGCCACCCCGAGACCTCCATTTCTTCCTCAAGACGTGCCTCCTCCCAACCCCAGAATTCCAGCTATCAGGGTCAACCCCCTCCCGCCCCACTTTGTCCAGCTATGCAGGACTCTGCCTTGGGCCAGCTGGTGCCTTAGACGGGAGCCAAATTCAGACCTGGCGTGCAAGGGTGCAACACCACGGAATATGCGCAGATCTGCACCTACTTACAGCAGCTGTGGTTTATCCTGTAAGTTCTCTGGGGCAGGGACTCTCAAATGTTCAGCACATTGTCACTTCCTATGGTACCAGCTGCAGCTAAAGCCTGATCCAAACCCCAGGAAGTCAATGGAAAGACTCCCGTTGACCAGGCCTCTACACAGAGACATTAATAATGATACTTAATACATCTTGAAGCCTCACAACATCCCTTGGGATTAATCTGTTTTTTCTGCGGCTGCAGACACAGAGGTAATGAGAGGTTTACATCAATATTTTAAATAGTGGCCATTAGTTTTGGGTGTCCAGCTAAGACCCCAAAATTAAGGCTTGCAAAATGAATGGCCAGTTTTGAAAATTTAGGCTAACCAGCTTGTCCAAGGTTGTGCAGTGAGTCAGTGGCAGAGTCAGGAATAGGACTAAGGAGTCCTGCTGCCAAATCTCCTGCTCTACTCCCTCCTAGGGCTGGGAACAGGACCCAGGTGTCCTGATTCCCTGTTCCCTGCTCTAACCATTAAACCCCACACTGTCCTCCCACAGCTGTGAGTAGAAGCCAGGAGTCCTGACTCGCAGTTCTTTTCTCTAACCACTAGACAATGCTGGTTTGGAGAAGGCTCTGCTAGGCTGCACCTGGGCAGATAGGTTGCCCAGCTCCGCCAAAGCGTTCAGGAAAGTCATGGATCAAATTTACTGGAAAATGGCTTGTAAGAGGAGAAGCATCGAGAACACAAGAAACAGCCCTGGTAATCTTTTCTCCTTGTTAGCAGTCTCCCCTGACAGCGACGAATGTTTACTTTATTATGAGGTTCTGTTTTACTTTCTCTGTGTCCCCCCATCAAGCCCAAAGCTCAGCCGTAGCTTTTCATATCTTGATTTTTTTTCCCCCTCTGCTAGTTCTTGGTAATTGGAAGAAAAACATGTTGTATGAATTTTTCTTTCTTTCTTTGTAACGATGCTAATTAAGAAAAACACCCCCTACTCACCTTAATTATGGCAGTTCTCAAATCTCCAACCTTCCACTACTCTAGGGGCCAGGACTGGTTGTAAGGAAGTGTAATGTACACCTCTCTGCTCTAGCTTCAGCGGAGCTGGTCCAGAGAGCAGGAAAAAGCTTTGCTAGTGGGGAAAAAGAAAGAAATTCCCTGTTTAACCAATAAAGTGATAAAGCTTTGAAAAGAGAACAAAATTGAATGGTACCGAAAATGTGGCACAGAAATGAATCTGTCTCTTTAATAACACATATGGCTACTGCCTGTTAGACGCAACAGTTAAAAGGGGGCTCTTATGACTTGCTGGGAGTTTTTGCAAACCTGGATTGAAATCTTTAGCAGGACACGAGTATGTCTGAATGGGGGAGGGGGGAACCTCGGCCCCTACAGGAGTTGATCTGCACCATAAAATGACTGCAGATTTGGGACGTGATTGGCAGCTTGCTCAGGAGAAATTCAGGACTGCGAGAGCCAGGGCTGCAGAAGGTCAGGAGTGAGGTGCCTGCGTGGGGAGGGGAAGGAATGGAATGGCAGGGGGTGCTGTGGGTCAGGACTGAGGGGCATTGGCAAAGCTGTGTGTGTGGGAGCCTAGCATGGGAACGGCCGGGGTGAGGCAGGTCAGGTTTGAGGGGCATTTGCAGAGCGGGGGGGAGGGGGAGAGATTCAGGACTGGAATAGCAGGGGGGCTGCAGTCAGGACACAGAAGCTTTGGAAGGAGTATTAGGAACGGGCCTAGCACCGGAGTAGCAGGCAAAGACGACAGCAGGTCAGGACTGAAGGGCATTGGCAGAGCTGGGTATGCGCAGGAAACCCAAGATCGGAATAGCAGGGGGGGCTAGGGTAGGGTGACCAGACAGCAAATGTGAAAAATCAGGACAGGGGGTGAGGGGCAATGGGAGCCTATATAAGAAAAAGACCCAAAAATCGGGACTGTCCCTATAAAATCAGGTCACTCTAGGCTAGGGGGTCATGACTGAGGGGCATTGTCAGAGCTGGAGGAGGCAGGGCAGGACCGAAACAGCAGGGGCTGTTGCAACTGGCAGGGCTGTGTGTGATTTGGGGCAGTGGGGGAGGAGCTTTCCCAGCAGCTGCCCACACTAGGCCTGGCTTTAATCCAATGCTTTTAGTCCCTCACTTTCATGAATACCAAACTCACCCAAAAATGTCTACAGGGCGGGGTGGAGTTTGCTAGTTAAGTGAAGACACATGTGGGAAATTAAGGGCTAATTTACAACTAGGCCAGGCAGACACTGGAGGGGGAGGAATACAGAGAGGGAAAGAGACAAATCCATTAACTGACCCAAATGTCAGGAAACCCAAAGTAATGAACAACCACAAGTACATTACTGCCAGCTCATTAGCATCCCCTGTCAGCTCAGGCCTGTCTGCTCCCCTGAGCCGCGCCGGGCTGGGGGGCCAGAGCTCCTGAACTGTAACAGCTTCGCTCCACACCGGGCAGCACGAGAAGTGTCTGCGCTCCCGGTTCAAGAGGGATCAGCTGGCACAGAACCACTGCCCCTCCTCTCCTAAAGGCAAACAGCAATAAGGCCCCGCACTTCTAACAAGGAGGTGACCACAAGTGGAACCCGCTACCGAGAGCGGCGGTGGATTCTCCATCTCTTGAAGTCTTGAAATCAACACTGGCTGCCTTTCTGGAAGATGCTTTAGTCAAACAAGTCAGTGGGCTCGATACAGGGATAACTGGGTGAAATCCTCTGGCCTGGGTTGTGTAGGAGGTCAGACCGGATAGCGGTCTGGAAAACACAGCCAGCCAGCAGGGGGTGCTAATGCTCGCAAGTCTTTTTTGCCCATCCCGTGAACAGTCCCTTCCAGTCTATGACACCTGGGTGCCAGCCTCGGGAGATGCCACATGGTGACACTAGGCAGCACAGCCAGAGGGAGGCACAGGATCTGTCTGTCTCCTGCAGTCTGGAGAGAGAGAATCCCTTTTCTACCCGTGCTGCCACAAGGGACACGGCCCACACAGGGCTAGCAGGTCACCTCCCTGAGACCCAGAGCTGCTGGCCCGGATTGAGGCGTAACGCACTCAGTAACACTCCCCAGGAGACACATTTGCATAGGAAGGACTCAGCACTAGGGAGCGAATAACCACAGGCCGTCCTGAGCCACTGACATCTGAGCTTTCAGAGGGGAGTTCTGCTTAACGGTCAACAGCCCGGTGCAGCCAGCAGGAAAAAGCACCTGGCTGCAGTTTGTCAGGAGAAGCCATAAGAAACAGACCTTCCCAAGGCAGGCTGGGTGGGCAGCCTCCTTCTCTCTGTCCCACCCCCTAGAGAGAGTTCACCCCCCCCCCCCACTGGGGCTGTGGTTTTCTTTTTAGTGATGAAACTGCTTCAAGTGGTCTGCACAGAGACTGAGCCACAGGGGTAGGTATCTGCCCCAGTGCCAGTCCTAGGAATCCAGCTGCATAGCAAACCTTCCCTCATCGGTTGAGAGAGGCCATAGGCGCACGTGAGCATAGCTTCCCTTGACTTCAAGGGAGCAAAGCTGATCTACGTCAGACGAGGATACGTTTGACCCCACGTGCTCCCCAAGGGGGGCGATCGCTGTGGAGGAAACCTCCAGGCAGCGTCAGTGCAGGCCCCAGTGAAGGGGGTCACCACGATCCCATCCCTGTTGTGTTCAGTTCCTATCCCAGGCCAGGGCCTTCCCAGCAAGAGCACCAGCTGAGAGAGTGGATGGCGCAGAATGTCTACAGGCAGCTGGTGGGCGGGTGGGAAGTGGGTTCTTCTGGGTGGAGAAGGTGCTGGGGCTTCCTTCCAAGTTGGTAAATTCAGCCCCTCTCTGCTAAACGGGGGAGCTGGGAGACGCAGCAGGAATTCAGTTTAGTAAGGGGTAACGTAGGTGGCGTTGCTGTCTGTCATGAGTCTCCCGATCATTCTTGTTTTCCTTAAAGCCCCAGCTCCTGGAGTCAAGTGATGATTTCAGCCTTCCTTCTTAAAGAAAAAAGTACGTTTCTAGCCCTCATGGCTGTGGAGAAAGCTTCAAAATGTGACCCTAAAGGCTCACAAAGCAGAAGGCAAATAAAAAGAACGCCAAATCTATTCTCTTTACATCATCTCATGATTTTAAAGCCAGTCTCGTGATTTGTGGTGAGCCCGACTCCTGGTTTTTGAACATTGGGCATTGGCAATACCGTGTAGGGTTCCCATCCCGATGGCAGGGAGGGTAGAGGCTCATGGACGGAAATGGGGACAGCTGGAGGTAGGTAAGTTATCCCCCCATATTGCCTAGCTAGGAAAGTGATTGACACCCTCTATGTGCAATTCAATACATAATCCCCCTGTTACAGATGGGGAAACTGAGGCACGGGAAGGTGACTCCTCCAAGGTCACACAGTAGCAGAGCTGGGAGTCCTGGCGTTCAGTTCTACACCATGCATTAGCGTATTCTCCCGCCCCAAAGCTGACTCCCTGTCCCCTGCTCTAACCATTAGAGCACATGTTTCCCAGAGCTGGGAGGAGAACCCAGGAGTCCTGCTCTCTAACCACTAGAAAATGCCCCTTCCTGTGTGTGCTGCGGCTGTCCATCAGCCATGCTCAGAGAGCCCTGTGTGGCTTTATTTATTTATGAAAGTCACTTCCATTTCTTCAATGCTCTTAAATCGCCTGCCCCTGTAGCATTGTCCAGGCAGCCGGCAAACCCCCTAGAGGGGTCAGCTACTTTCAGAAGCTAAAGCCTCATTTCTAAGAGCACCGATTTCCCAACAAAGTGACAAACCCCAGACCCTTCCTTATCAGAGCTGGGATCAGATCTGCTCATGAATCCAGCCCTGTCCTAACAGGAAAGTCACCTGGGGGAGAAATCTGGGTTACTGGGTACAGATTGGCTGCCCATAGGATGCACACTCTGGAGCCTTTCCTGTTTCTATACACCCAGGTTTGTTTGTCTTGAGTTTCTAAAGGAGCCAGTGAGAAATTCCAGGGCTGGCTGCAGAGGAAGGAAAGTCTTCTTGTTACCAGGGTTACACCCCCTCTCTCCCACAGCTGAGGGAGCTCCAGGAGGAAGGGGCTTGTGGATAAAGCAGTGGGCTAGGACTCAGGAGGGTTAGGTTCAGTTCCTGGCTGCCTGGGTGATCTTGGGCTCAAAGGAGGTTATGGGAGCTGAGGCTTAGGGCTAGCTTTACTGGAGCTCGGCACACACAAGGGTCACATTCTCATATAGGCCCATAGATAAACCCCAGATTTTCAAGCATGCTCAGCATGGGATAAAATCTCACCAGTTACTTTGGGAGCGGAGCTCTTTGGGAAAACCTGTCCCTTGATGTCTCTGGGCCTCAGTTCCCCTCTGTGAAATGGGGATAATAAACCTCGTCTCTGGTTCGATTGCAATGCCCTTCGCTGCGCCTTGGGCCCCGCATCAGCCTCCTTTTCCAAAATTGAAACTCACCTGGGTTGTTACCAAAGCCAGCCCTGAGCACCAGACTTTGTTCAGAGTAGACGCTGCGCCTACCCACCGGTTAGAAGGGAGGTCGCAGACAGACATCTGCAGTGTGCCAAGCCAGAAGCGGTTTCTTCGAGGGAGTTGCTGGGACAACACCATTTCCTCCCATGTGCCCAGAAAAGACAAACATGTCCTCCCACGATCCACTGCGAAAGACATCCTAGGGCAGCCCAGTCTGCGCGGGGCTACAAACCAAGGGATGTGCCCCTTAAGCCGGGCCGCCACCCCCAAGTGGGGGCAGTAACTCCAGCTAAGCTTGCAGCAACTCACGGGCTGGTGCGCAGTGTGGCTGCTAGCAGCACGCGAGGCTAACAAGAGGAGCCACTTGAGTGTAGATAACTCGACTTAACGCTGCGTTGACAGCATCCCCACTGGCTGTCTGCAGCACCGAGCGTAATGTGGCTGCAGTTTCAGCTGGGCCTCTAGGTGCTACCGTAACACAGCTGCAGCCACGGGACACCACTACACACAAGGTACCTAACTCCTACAGATATGGATTGTGCTAGAAGGCTCCATCCATACTATGCCAGCTCCTAATCCAAAGGCTTCCTGCCAGTGGAAGTTTATAGCAGTCTAAAGTCTATTTTCCCAGGACATAAAATCATGCATTATGAATAAGGTGGACAGTAAAAGGCATTTTATTGCACACACAGACAGTCTGCTCCATGCAATAAGGGATTTCCATAAAACATTGAAGAGGGTTTGGGTTTTTTCCCCCCTTTAATTCAGAGATTTTATAAAAAAGTTCGGTAAAAGGGATTATTAAAAGATCAGCCTCCCCGTTTTTATGGGCAAGGATGGAAGGGAATTCAAGAGTCACATGTTGTAAGGGCTGCAGACAGGAGACTGTAAGGTGGGGGGGGGGGGTCGGGGGTTGCATGCAACCTTCTTACTGCCAGAGACAGGCATTCAAATGAGGCTTAAGTTACAAGTGAAACTGTTCTGGTAAACTTATCTAGTGAGCGTTAGTCCACATTGCCAAATCACAGTAAGACAGCCCATATGGCCTCTGCAGAGATGCCAGGGCTGGAATAGCAGGAGGGGCCACAGATGCCGGGACTAGGCGTGCTTATCAGAGCTGCTGCACCCCCAGGATAAAAATTGTCCCAGCACCTATGGGAGGGGCTAAGGGTCAAGACTGAGTGGCATCAGCAGAGCTGGGAGGAGGAGCACCGAACGGAAAGAGCAGGCTTGAGCGGGCTACAGATCAGGGTACGGGCACTTAATTTCATCCCAAGCTATAAAAGCAGAAGGAACGCGTAGCCATAAAGGCAGCGCTGGGGGACTAAGAGACTTGGGATCTCTGTGCTAGCAATGCCTGTGTGAGCAGGGAATGTGCCCGCACTCCGAACTAGGGATTCCTGCATCCACCTAGGTTAGATGGGGCTAGGGTGAGCAGATGTCCCGATTTTATAGGGACCGTCCCGATATTTGGGGCCTTATCTTATATAGGCGCCTATTACCCCGCACCCTCGTCCCGATTTTTCACACTTGCTGTCTGGTCACCCTTCAAAACCTACAGCAAACGTGTCCTGCAGTTTCTAAGACAACGTGCTGAACGGTGCATGTGGGGAGAGAAGAACCAGCAGCTTCTGTCGAAGCTGGGAGCCTCAGAAGGCAGCTTTTTAGACATCCTTCTGAGCTGTTACAAAGGGCAGAGGGGTCAGCTCGGACTATATTTCAACAGGGAGACAGAGGCACTGAGCCACGCTCTTTAGTCCGTGCTGCTCTGATGGGTCATTAAAGCCTGACAGGTGCCTCTCACTCTGCTGGTGAAAAAGGGCCCAGGACCGGAGGCCCTATGGAGGAGGGCCAAGATTTAGACTCAAACATGGTCTAGCGGCGAGAGCATGGGGCTGTTACTTTTGTGCTGGAGTCTCTCTTTTGGGGGAGCTGTTGCAAGCAGCAAGAGCATTTGCTCCCAGCCTTAATCTCTAGCGAGCGTCCAGGAGAGTTGCCTCCTGGGAACTGGGCACTGGTGTTTGGGCGGAGAGTTCAGAACCAGGGGCTTGCCTGCGTGGTGTTGGCGACCAGCTCTGTTCCAGGGTTCATGTAAATCAAACAAGTTACGCTAGGAAAATACCTGACTCCACATCACTGGTTTCTTCTCCAATAGAAAACAGACCTGCAAGGCCCCCCAAAACTGTGACTGCTTGCAGAGGGGTGACATTATTGGGGACAATATGGAAGCCCAGGACAAAGGGGTAAGGCTGCACCTGCATGTCCTAGATGGGGTGGAAGTGAGAGACACTGGGTCTAAATGTGTAAGAAAGGCTTGTCCCAGCTCCTGGGTAGGACTCTCCAGCCTCTTTTGGGAATTGCCATGGGGGTTTCAGAAGCTAGGTAAGAATCCAGGGTTCCTGGTCCCATCCTGCAGGGTTTGGTCCCTAAGGGGAGTCTCAGAGCCTGGGTCAATTGACTTGGCCTCAGGCTCGGGGCTGAAGATTGCAGCGTAGACATTCAGCCAGGCTCTGAGCCCCACCCCCCCAGCTGGATTTCAGAGCCAGGGCTCCAGCCCAAGCCTGACCGTCTGCACTGCAGTTTTTAGCCCCGCAGCACAAGCCTGAGTCAGCTGCCCAGGGCCAGCTGCCGATGTGCTATGGGTCTTTTATTGCAGTGCAGACATACCCTACTAGGCTTGTACAGAGTGATGGATCAGAGCCGAGAGGCTTTGATCCGCAAGTTCCCCAAGGTTCAGGGGTGCTGGGGGGGGTCAGTGTTACACTTTGACCCATTATAGGATGAGTCCGAAGCTGCAAAGTGTTGATCGGGCTCTAGCTTCAAACTTGCCCGAAGTTCAAGGCTGGGGGTTCAGATCTGCTGCTCCGGTTTAGGATCAACTCGAAGATGCTAAAACACATGCAGTCCGGTTTCATGGCCCCATCACTCAAGCCCATTACAAGGCAGGAGCCGCTATCAAAGGCCAAGTAGCAGATGCGCTGGGCCCGTGGTCTGACAGACATTTCCTGCACTCCATTTAACACCCTGCTCACAGCTTCTCTTCTCCAGCAGGCTCTGGGCCGCTCTCGGGAACAGGGGCCTGCAGAACGGGACGGGTGAGACCTCCGCTATCTCAGCCTTTTTAGACTCACCTCTTTAAAAAGGTTCTCTAAAGGGGGAAGCAATAAATCCTAAGCCAAGTGGAGATTTTATGAGCGTTTTACTATGAATATCCATGGCAGAAGAAACCCAATTAATTTTAACGACAGCAAGAATTATGGGGCCTTTCCTCCCTGCCATGTGGAGGGAACCAATGGCTGTCCTCGCTGTTTAGCCAGCATAACTCAGGCCAACGGCAGGCAAGCCTGACGCTTTTACAGCGGCACATGACGCTGCAGGAGTCCCTGAAAGGGAGCGGCACCAAATGAAGCTTGTCCGAATAAAATACAGTGCCCGACGGTAGGCAGGGGGCAGAAACACCTCCCTTGGGATTTGGAGGGTCCCATATCAAGTTCTGCCCACTGTGATGAGCATGCTGTCTAAATGAGAGAGGTATGTAGACCTGTAAATTAACAGATACGGTGCCAGTACAGGGCACTCAAGATAAGGGGTTTGTAGGACCAATCAAATGTGCCTTGCCAATGGCTTCATGCAAGCAGCTCTTTACATGACACTCTTAACAGCCACTTAGAACAAGCAAAGAACAGAAGTAACAGTCCCTGAGCTATAACCCAACTGTCCCATCCTCTGAGACCCAAATTTACTGAGCAAGTCTGGGATTCTCACACTTTTATTCTTCTTCACTGTATACAGCAGAAAAGGTGGAATTAGAACAACGGGATTTGCCATGCTGTCATTAGGGGAAGACAATTAATCTCGCCTCATTTAATAGCTTCACAAACTATTACTTTGTGATACCTCCCTCATTCTGCAGCAACACAGCCAGATCTTCGTTCATAAGGGGAGAGGGGTGTTTTAGTTATATATAAAAAAATGTATTGGGGAAAATTTGAGAGGTATACAATAGAAAGAAAAGAAAGGTTATATTTTAAATGTACTTTGCCAAGTTGAAGTGATTCTCTGAGTAATGTTAAATTGTTTCAAAAGATAAAATACAAAGTTATGTTCTTCTAAAGTTTTGATTTCATTTTTTAACCAAAGCTGCAGCTGAAGACAAAGAATGTGTCCTTGGTTTTCTGCAGGGGGTAACTGATAGATACACAATCGCTTAGACAATACTTCCCCCTAGTGGCATCTCTGTGTTATGTCCCCCCTTGTAATAATTGCTTCACTGAGAGAATACCCCACCTCTCACTCAGAAGGGAGTTTCTCTGCAGTCCAGAGGAGCTTTGTTAACATGCATGGGAGGAGACTGGAATCTCTGAGGGGCACACATGGGGCTTTTTGCATTTATGGATGCAGATTTCACCCTCCTAAGCTGAGTTTGTCCATGGCAAACAGCCCAGGGAAGTGCAAACATCTGCAGATTTCGTTTGTTTGCTGTAGAAACCTAAACTGAAAGTTATGGGGAAACTTTTTAAGATGCCCGTTTCACACTGTTTGGGAAGCGAGCTACCATGTTGGCGCTAAAAGCCTTGGGTGAATGGGGATATTAACATTCGAAACCTACATGGCAGTTTTCCAGCTTGACATTCCTCCAGTGGTCCAGTGGAAGCAGGGCATCAGGCCCCAGGCTGAGCTGGTGCTGCAGCACTGTGGCAGGAGAGGACATGGAGCCAGGACTCCTGGATTCCATTCCCAGCGCTGCCACTGACCTGCAGTAAGACCATGAGCACTTTAAACCACTTCCTGGCTCTGCTCCTCACCTGCAAACGGGGATAACACTGATCTACTGCAGCACACAGGGGCATTGTCAGAATTCAAGAGTTCTGGTAAAGAACCTGGTGGGCCTGTTTAAAGGAGGCCACAGAACAGCAGGGCAGGTTGGAATCCATGCGACAGGGATGGCTGAGACCTGAACCCCACTTTCTAAACACCTGCCTGCAGGTACAAATCCATTCTATAGATTCTTCTCCAGCACCCATTCCTGTACTATCTCGGCGCCGTCCACTAGTATATATGACTAACATCTGTCACGTGTCCGTCCCCTCCTCCTCTCTGGGGGGAGGCCAGGAGGGGAGAAGCATATGCATGGAGTGTTTTGTTTTGGATTTTATTAACTTGGTAGAGACACACCCCTTGCTATATGCTTATGGCAGAGAAGGCAGGTCACAGAAACGCATCTTGCGCTTGGAGAGGAAGGTGGGGAGGTTTGTGATGGGCCTTAGTGACTGGGGAGTTCGTTGCACTGGCTTGGACAGGCCCCCAGAGGAAGTTCTGGGAGCTTTCCCCGTATCACCGAGAGTTCCTTTGTGGCAGAGCAGTAAAGTTGTCGACATGGTCTTCATCCCCGAGCTTTAGTTGATCTTTTAGCTATCCTGGGCTCAGGCCATGCAGAGTCTTGAAAATAAGTTGACTCGCTATCCTACAGGGAACCGGCACAGACTACGGAGGACGGACGTGATGCGCCGCAGCATTCTGCACCAGGTGGGGTCTCCTAAGGGCCCAGGTGGGGTCTCCTAAGGGCCCAGGTGTACCGCATTGCTGTAGGCCTGCCAATATAACCAAGGCCAGGTCATCATCCGCCAAGATGGGGCGGAGTCTCAGCCCACCGGAGATGGTAGAAAGTGTTATCCGTGGATACTGCAATGTGAGAGCCCGTGAGGAATCCAGCAGCACGGCTAGGCTACGCACCGAACGGACCCATTGTGGGTGTGCACCTTCAACCAAAGGAGACTGCGCCCAGGGCTGGCTCTGGCTTTTTGGCCGCCCCAAGCAAAAAAAACGGCAAAGCAAAAACAAAAAAAAAAACTGCGGCGCGGCCGGAGCGCGGGTGCAGGGGGACCGGCTAGGGGGAGGGGAGGGGTAGGGAGCGGGCGGGAGAGAGAGAGAAGGGGGCGGCCAGGGTTACAGCAGGGGCGCTGCCACACGGCCCCTCCCGCTGCGCCGCCTCCTGCCGCCTACCACGAGGGCTCCGCTCCAGTCGGCGGGGAGGGAAGGAAGAGGACTGCCCTGCAGGGCGCTCTGGTTCTCCGCGCCGCCGCCCCCTACAGGGCGGCTGGAGCGGAACAAGAACAACAACAACAACAAAAAGCGGCCGTGCCACTGTAGGATTGGGCAGAATGCCGCCTCCAACAATCTGCCACCCCAAGCACCAGCTTGCTCAGCTGGTGCCTGGAGCCGGCCCTGACTGCGCCGCGGTGGCCAACTCTTTCAAGTGCTTTCTCCTGCCTACCAGCAAAGCCTCCGACGTGCCTGGTTTCAGCTTCAACTGGGGTCTCTATTCCTAGGCCCTGTTAGGATTTAAACAAAACACACACACACACACACACAGGCCATGCTCCTTTCCCACCCTCTCAGCTCTTACCTAGCCATTGGCTGGGATGTGCCTTTTAACAGGCTAGGTCTAAGTCAGATCTTGCACTGATGGACCCAGTCTATGAACCTGGACAGACCCAACCGCTGCACTGACCCTAGAAGCCTGATGGCCCCTTTGCAGCTGCCTCCCCAAATCCATCCCCACCCCAAATGCAATCAAGTTCGTACACCAAAAACTTTTTGACTGTGTGGCTGTCTCCAGGAACGACGTACAGACGGAGGGACAGGAACATGGGGCCAGATGCTCCACTGGAGTCAATTAATGCACATCCATTGTGCCCATTTACACCATTGGAGGGTCTGGCTCAACATCCCCGGAGGAGGCGAAAGGCTCACTGGCATGTATCAGAAGAGGGGGGGATAGTAATCAATGGCTTGGCCAGCGTTCCAACGGAATTCTTGGGGCCCATGGGGTTGGATGGGTGTGAGTAAGGCAGGATACAGTGGGCAGAAGAGATGCTGGAGTGAGGCTGCCGGGGCTCGATTCTGCTCTTGCTGTTTTCACACTAATGGGGTTGCAGTGACTGCGGTGGAGTCTAGAGTGACCAGATGTCCCGATTTTATAGGGACAGTACTGATATTTGGGCTTTTTTTTTATATGGGCTCCTATTACCCCCCCCACCCCTGTCCCGATTTTTCACACTTGCTATCTGGTCACCCTAGTGGAGTCACTCTTGATTTACAGCAGCGAGAGCAGAATCAGCCCATCAGGTGTCTAACTCTGTGCTTCGGCCTCTTGAATATGGAAACCACGAGAGAAAAACCACCTTCTGCTTGGCCAGAACCCACCCAAGTGGAATTGGAAGCGGGGAGGGGGGAGGGAAGCAGCCCAAACAGTTAATCCACTTTGAATTGCAACTCGGCTTCAGCCAAAGCGCAAACACACTGCATCTGACAGCTTGACAGAGATGGAGTGGCAGCTCCTGAGGTGAAACATCCAGGCCCGAGACATGGAACCATATTAAAGAGCATCTTGACGGGACAAGTTTCATTATTTCATTTTCATGGGGGGGGGGGAAAGGATGGAGGAAACGGGAGAGCAGAAACATGGAACAAACCCGGAGTGAGGGGTGGCAGCTCCCTGGGGCGGGCCAGGGTCCATCCACCGCGGCCTCACTGGCTGGCAGGAACATGCTTGGTGACCCCAAAGGTATGTGGGGAAATGCGATCCTCCCTCCCCCGGACTGACACGGACACAGGGTTTGTGCAAGCCCCTGACAAGATTTTTCATGACTCTTCAGACCTGCATGTCGCAAAGATGTCAGTGCACTTGGCACCTTACAGGATCGAGTCCGTCGGGACAGCGGAATGGCCACGCTGGACCAGACCAGGGGTCTTTCCTGGCCAGGATCTGCCTCCAGCACTGCTCAGGACTTTCACAAGGGCTCTGCACCCAGGAGAGAACAATGGACCATCCCTCCTCCCGCCACTGAGAACAATGGAAAATCCCCATTGCCCCCTCCTGTGAGAGCCAATGGGAGCAGCAAAGTGTTGAGCATTTGGGGCAGTTTCTTCATAGTCCCCGTCCGGGAGAGGTTTGCTCAGTATAATAAGGATCAAACTACTAGTAACTTTTCCAGCAACGCAAGGACGGGCGGGGGCGCCTTCTCTCCAAACAGCCTAGGGAGGAGCTTCTGTCCCTTCATTCCCAACGACCATATGAAACGGAAGGGTAATAGTTTGTTCTTCTATAGCAGTGGTTCTCAAACTGTGGGTCGGGACCCCAAAGTCGGCCACGACCCTGTTTTAATGGGGTCACCAGGGCTGGTGTTAGACTTGCTGGGGCCTGGGGCTGAAGCCAAAAGTCCGAGCCCCACTGCCCAAAGCTGAGGCCAAAGCCTGAGGGCTTCAATGCTCAGGTTACAGCCCCCACACACCCAGGGCTGAAGCTCTCAAGCTTCGGCTTGACACCCACCCGGGGGCCAGGGCTCAGCCTTCGGCCTTGGACCCCCTGCCCGGGGCGGAGGGGCTCAGGCTTCGGTCCCCCTTTCCGGGATCGTGTAGTAATTTTTATTATCAGAAGGGGGTCATGGTGCAATGATGTTTGAGAACCCCTGTTCTATAGCAATGAAGGATCTCAAACGCACTTTACAAGCTGGAGCAGATTTAGCTCACAGTACCCCAGGGAAGCGGTAATTATTCTCACCATTTTACAAATGGGGAAACTGAGGCACGGAGCGACGCAGTGACTTGTCCTCCAAAGTAACGAATAATTATAAGAATCCTTCCTTTTTCCCACCCGTTGCCTACCGTGCTGACGCTTAGTGTAGGCTCTTCAGGGCCGTCTCTTACTCTGGGTCTACACAGTATCTAGCACCATCGAGCCCCGATTTAGCTGCTACTGGGACACAAATAATGGGACACATGACCATAATTTGCACCACGCTGCAACCCCATGAGTTTGCCACGGCGTGTGAGATTCCACCTCATGTTGTGCAGATAACTCGGCTGCAGTTTCACAAGCAGAGCAACGCATGTGCCGTGGGGTCTGGAAAATGCAGCGCCAGTCAGGTACTTAAAAACCTTTGTTTAGGCAGAAAATAAGTTTAAAAAAAAAAAAGAAACGAAAGTGAGCCAGCAAGTGAGAGTCCCGCTTCTCCGCTCTCCACTAACCTCCCTGCAGCTCTGGGCTACTGCCTGTCAGGAGCGCAGAATCACTGGTGTACAACTGATGTCTCCAAGGGATGGTAGGTCAGTGACCCACATATCTTCTGCCAAGCTGCCTTTGTGTTGGAAAAGCTTGGAATGATAGGAATTCATTACAGTTCCCCCCCAGAGGGGCTATTCCCAATGGAGGAATCTGCAGGCGCTCTCATACCCTAAAGGGGATTAGATTATCTTCTAAATGCTGAAACCTGAGCTGGCCGCAGAGTTCAGAAGGGCCCAGTGTGTTCAGCCCCAGCATGCAGCAGGTTCTTGCTGAAATCAGTGCGGTTGGTGAAAGTGGGGAGGGGGGAGGGATTATTCCAGATTAACGGTCATCTCCAAGGCCCTGATCCAAAGCTCATTGAAGTCAATGGGAGTCTTTCCCTGGATTCCATTAGCTATTGGATTAGGCCGTAGGTGCTGAGAATCTGCTGCAAAACTAGTCCTGGTGCATCCACGCAGTAAAGAACAGACAACGATAACGAATATAACGGGGATTCTTTATATAGGCTGTTGGACACGGACAGATCCTGTGGTCCCCTCTGGTTCCCAGACTTACATAGCCTACGCTGCCCAGTCCCCCACGCTAGGTATCTCTAATCCTGACCTGGACCAACCAGTGAAGGAAGGACTATGTTACAACCACATCGCTGACTAGTTTATGTAGGGCCCATCACTGTAGTTTCTCCGGCTTGTGCTCCCCTGCACAACAGCTTAATGAATACAGCCCCCCAAGAATGAGTGTCAATGGAAAACAGAAGCTGCAAGTGAATTCCAAGGCAATCCGAGTAACCATGTGGACTTTAGAGCACATAAAAGAGTCGTGCTTTAAACAGAAAGTAGGTTTTAACCTTATCTAGAGCAGACCTGGTGGTCCGTTATAATCCGTGGGAGTAAGTTTTAGCTGTAGTCACCTTCTTCCAAGATGCTCCTCACTCTATCACAGTGTATCCTGGCAAAGGGATTTTGCCATTTGCACGTTGTTTGTGTCCAGGCTGACCAGGAGGGGAGGAGATGATCTGGGAGATGGCAGAGACTGTTTATATGAGGCTTGGGGAGAGGGGGGTTGTCATCTTTATCTCCCAGTGCAGGACTGCTATGCCAGTGCAGGATCCTGCCACTGTCATCATCCTACTGGCTGCTCACGCTGCTCCTTCTCTCGGTGGCTCTCGGAGCACTTGGAAACCATCCGTGCAACACCCCTGGGAGAGATCAGCCTTGCTTTACAATATGGGGAAACTCAGACACCAAGAGGTCATATCACTCTCCTGGGCTCAGACAAGTCAGTGGCAGATTTGGAAATAGAACCCAGGCATCCTGACTTCCAGGAGCCCCTGCTTTAACCACAAGAGAACACCCCCTCCCAGAGCCAGGAATAGAACCCAGGAGTCCTGCCTCCTTGGTCCCCCCTGCTCTAACCACTAATCCCTGTTCCCCTCCCAGAGCTGGGAGAGAACCCAGGAGTCCTGACTACCAGTCTCTTCTCCCCCAGCTCTCCCTCCTCAATCCCACTCTCTTTCCTGTTTATATATTTTTAACGAGAAGCTTTTCCTTAACAAACGTAATGCTGGTGATTGGTTCTGCAGACTGAAGCCCTCCATTTAGCCACTGGTACGGGGCTCCCTGGCCTGCTCCATCCCGCCATTGTGCTTCAGCTCTGAGCTAGAGGGACCACCCTTGTGGATGGGGGAGGAGCCCAGGCAGCCCTCATCCTCTCTGCTGAGACGACCAACAAACTAGGGGGATTTTTGTGCACGACATGGACACTGGCTCTTGAGGAACTGAGCTAGAACCAACAACCCCTTCTCCAGTGGTCACTGCCCTGGGCTGGAACCAGACTGGCCACCTAGAGGGTCAAGGCACGACTACTATTTCCCCAAGCCACTCAGTCCCTGTCCTGGTCTCCTTGCGGCCCAAGAGCCCGCTTTGTATCCCTGCTGTGACGTGGGGAGGGATAGCTCAGTGGTTTGAGCATTGGCCTGCTAAACCCAGCGTTGTGAGCCCAGTCCTTGAGGGGGCCATTTAGGGGTCTGGGGATTGGTCCTGCTTTGAGCAGGAGGTTGGACTAGATGACCTCCTGAGGTCCCTTCCAACCCTGATAGTCTATGATTCTATGTCACCCTCCCTAAACAGCCTCTTTCTGTCCCTCTCTAGGAGCTGGTCCATGTGTGCAAGGGTATGAGTCTGCCACCGCCTTTGAGCTATGGAGCTCAGGCAGTAGCAGCTCCTGCTCAATCCCCGACACCAACCCATCCAGGGACGCTGCGTAACAAGTGCAGACTAACCTGCCACTGCAGTGCCCCTGACCACTCCCCTCCGATTCCTTAACCGTCTAGAGATGAACCCAACCCCAAAATCTGCCTCCAAGCCCTCCCGAATTTGGGGGTGTGGATCCAATCTTGGTTCAGGCCCAGCCTACCGTCATCTCTTGTATTGATCAGTAACGGTGTGGGAATGTCCCTGCCCAATGATGAGATGAGATGGCTGGAACCCTACAGATGGGCTGCTAACACAAGCAGCAGGACCAAGTTCCCTGCCTTTCATTGACTCCTCCAGCTGCCTCCCACCATGGGGCCTGATTAAGGAAGGGTAGTCTTGTGTTTAAAGGCACCGGAAGGGGGACTTGGGAGTCCTGGGTCCCCAATTCTTGGCTTTGCCATGGACTGTGCATGCGACCTGGATCAAGTCACTTAGGCCTGGTCTTCACTGAGGAAAAAAGGGGATGTCCTTACTTCATGTTAGCTAAATTGAGGTAAAGACAAGGCAGCTGGTCATTTTCACAGGAGTGAGCAGTTTGAGACAAACCCCAAAGGTCCCCCTCAGTCCTTACCTAGACCCTCTAGCATGTGTGAAAACTACGAACTGCTTTGTCTTTACTGGGATTTCACCAGGTGTTGGCTAACTTGAGTTAAGAACACACCTTCTTTCCTGGTGAAGCCGAACCCCTTAATCCCTCTGTGCCTCAATTCACCCTCTGTAAAATGGGGATAATCAGCCCTATTTGTCTAGATTGTAACGTCTTTGGAGCAGGGACTCTGTCTGTGCCGCGCAGAGCCATTGCCACTCCCCATCCCTTCTCCCCGTCGTGGCTGGGGCCACCGCCATACCATAAACAATGGTGATCCTGTGAGTTGCTAAGCACCCAGGGGTCAGGACACTCCAAATTGGGCCCCCAAGCATTCCAGGCACACACCCCAGGTGTAGCCACATGCCAGCAAACCAGCTGCCTGGGTTGGTTTTAAGTGCTCCTGTGTTTACAGCCGTCTTCCCCCCCTTCCCACAGCTGCCAGGTTCTCTCTCAATCATGTCAAACAAATCCAGAGAAAAACATGTTTGACTGCATCAAAGTTCAAACCTCCACCTGGCTTAGCCCCCAGTGCGGGCCCTTTAAAGCAGCAAAGATGTAAACTCCCCCAGGTCTTCATTATGTCTTACAGGCCCAACATTATATCAGATTATGGAATCATTAAACAAAAAATTGTACTCCTCTGTGTCCAGAGGGGCCTCTAGTTACCTTGTCTAAATATAACAGCATCATTTTTAACCAAGGAGCTGCTACAATCCCTTGGGCCTTCATTATATTTCATGGACCTCGGCTGGAATATCTTCTCTCACTCATTGCTCGAGAACTCATTTTGCACTTGTGTCAAGGCCAAGCTGAATAAGCCTCCAAACCGCCCCCCCCCATCTCCTCCCACGCACACACTCGTGCACGCGCGCGTCCCCCACCCCGGGCTCTGCAATGCACCTCCTTGCACACTCACCAATCAGAAGAGGATTCAGTGATAGCACCTGGTTTAGAGGGCTAAAAGGAATAAGGAAGGGTAGGGGGCGCGTGTTTGTGTGATGCATTGCCAAGATGGAATGAAAGCATGAAAAAGAGCAGATGAAGAGAGAAAGTATGGGGGCGGGGAAGAAATCAGACCTAGGTACGGGCCCAATTATTTTAATTGCATGTAGGTGCCGTTTAGGGCTTAGTGATGCATTGCACATCATTGTTTACTGCTCCGAGCAGAACCAATTATGTTTGAACACAGAGGGTCCAACAGACAGCAAATAAACAAGCAGGCGTGAGTTAGAATTCACTGTATGTAAGTTTGCACCCATCTGTCAGAGAGCAGTGAGCCATGGACTTAGGGGGTGAGGGACTAGAAGGAAGATTCTTCCCCCTCTTAGCACCTCCCCAGGACTGGATTTTATCATTGGGGGGGGACCCCAAGGCACAGCTCACCTGTCAAAGGTAACAAGACAAAGAGAAGGGGGAAATATATCCGACTGTTTGGAACAGAGGGGGAATATATATATTGTTTCCTGCGGGGTTTTGACATGAAATGTCAAGGTTGGCGGTGCATGCGTTCCTTTCTTTACAGTAAATAACTGTCAGCAATTAGAAAGTGTATGTGTTTATAGACGGGAGTCAGGATTGCTCAGGGGTGTCAATCACGGGGAGAGAGAGAGAGAGAGAGGCAGCAAGCTCTGGGCCAAAAGGACTGCACCCCTGCAGCTGTCTCAAAGGGAGGGGAGTGACAGCTGCCTTTGGACTGCAAGCCCACCAGGGCCCTGCTCAGGGCCTGGTCTGCAATCACAGGGTTCAAGTCATGGGAGGGGAGATTATTCACTGTCACTAGCAGGAATCATCTGTATTACCATTATACCAGAGGCCCCAACCAAGATCCGAGACCCACTGTGCCAGGGGCTGTACAGACACATGGCGAGACACAGACGCAGCCCGTAACAGCATAAAGTGTAAATAGACAGAGGAGAAACAGAGGCAGAGAGACTTGCCATGGTCACACAGCCAGGTCTGGAACCCGGTCTCCTGAGTCCCAGCCCAGTGCTCTATCCACTAGACCACGCTGCCTCATTTAGTTCATGGATGGAAAAAATTCACCCCTCATCTACTGCCAATATTATTCAGCCATCTCTAGAGCTTGGATACTACACTGCCAAAGGCCATATATACGTACCATGATATATAGATTATTATTAATGACTTGTATTATGGTAGTGCCCATAGGCCCCAGCTGAGATCAGGACCTGATTTCCTTACTAAGCCCTTTATGGGAACTAGAGGGAGAGCCAGGAGACATGGGTTTTAGTCCCAACTCTGCCACTGATCTGCTGGGTGACCTTGGGCAAGTCCCTTTCCCCACTCCCTTTGTCAGTCTTGTCTATTTAGTCTGTCAGCTCTTTGGGGCAGGAACGTCTCTTCTTGCATGTCTGCAGAACTGAGCACGGCTTGGTTAGAGCCTCAGGGAGCCAGTGTAAACCAAATGGGCTCTGGTTTTCAAGGGCATCCAAGGGAGTTGGGTGCCAAACAGCCACTGACTTCAATGGAAGTTGGGTGCCTAACTCCCTTAGTTTAGCCACAGTTAAATATATGTAGTAGACAGGGCATGGGCTGTCTAAGAGTTCACACTCTAGGCAGACAAGACGGACAAAAGGGGGGAGGGGAGGATGGATCATTACGCCCATTTTACAGACATGGCACTGACGACTCGAGAGAAGCAGGGGCTTGCCAAAGGTCACGCCTCTCTGGCAGAGCCAGGCACTGACCTCCTGAATCCCAGTCCAGGGCCCTAACCACCCTGCCTATTATAGATCATAACTCATCATCCGGCTGGTACCTTCCCCTGGCGGAGGCCTGAGGAAACAGGCTCTGGCTCCAGGTTGCTGGGCCCCGCTGTGAGAGCTCTCCCTCCCCGCCCCATATTCAAGAGAATATTACAGCAGTTTAGCCTCTCAATCTGCAAGTTCTCTGACACTAATAACCTTTGCCTTTGTGCTTCTCTGCTCAGAAAGGAAGTCTACCTTTCAGGTTAGCAACAGCCTGCTGCGGAGCACGCAGGCCTCCGGGGCCTTGTAGCCAGGCCTTTATAAGCTAAACTTCACAGGCTCATTACAGCACAGCCTCAGGAGCTGGGCCACAAGAGACCTGGGCACATGGGAGCGGGAGACGCTGGTTCCTATGGCGACCGCGAGGTTGCTGATGTCGCCGCCTTAGGCTGTACTTTTGGTACTTACAGATCAAACAGACAGGGCAAGTGGTGCTGTGGAGAAATACACAGAGTGCAGGAAATTTAATGACTTGAATTAACAACACAAGAGCCAACAACTCCCCTCAGTTGCCATTGGGAAGAGACACAAACTTTGCCTTGTTAGGTTAAAACTTTTAATCTTTTTCCTCCCACCCCCTTTCTCCACCTTTTAAATGTCTCTGTTCTAAAAAGTATGCACCCAAAATAGCCCTGCCTAGCAGACAGCTCCTGAGTCCCTGAGCAAGCAGGAATGATACTGGGCTCTCTATAGGCCAAGCACCCGATCAGCTCACAGCGCAGAGATGGAAACCAAGGCACAGAACGGGGACGTGGCCCAGGTCTACATCGCTCGGGGTAAATTCACAGCCCTGAGCGACGTAGGTAAGCCGCCCTAACCCCAGGGTAGATGCGGCTAGAGAATTCTTCCGTCCAGCTACTGCCGTTAGGAGAGACGGATTAACTACAGCAATGGAAAAACCCCTTCCGTCGCTGCTGAAAGCATCTACGTTACAGCAGCGCCACTGTAGTGCCGGACACGGTTAGCATATCACTGCCAGAGTCAGGATAGAACCCACAAATCTAGATTCCCAATTCTCCAACTCTAACCACTTGCCCACGCTCCTTCCCAGAGTCAGAACCGAAGTCACTCGCTCCTTCTAACCACCAGGAGATGGGTTCTCAACCTTGGGTTCACGACCTTCCTTTATGATTGCATGGGAAGAGGATCCCGAAACTTGGGGTCATGGAAAAAGCTGGGAGGCAGTGGACTAGAACAATCCTCTCCCTGAGTCAGGCACAGAACCCAGGAGTGCTGACCCTCACTCCACTGCTCTGCCCACAAGACAAAGTGGTTGGCTGGTTTGTTTAAACAGGGAATGGGACTCGGTGCAGTCTTTCCCCACTATCCTTCCCTTCTATCTCTACCTCTCTTGAGCTCATTTTTCATCGATTCCCATTTCTCTTGCTTGCTCTGCCCAGCTCTGCCACATTTGGGGCATGACTAGGGCATTAAAAGACAGCATCTCAGACTGTTTAGTGGAGCATTAAAGGGGCCATGAAAACACTCAGACTGCATATCAGAACATCTAAACCTCCTGGAGCATCCTTTTAAAAAAAAAAAGCACCCCACCATCTAATCCTACAAAAGAAAATATACATGAAAACCTCTTAGCACTAGGAAACAACACTTGAGCTTTCAGATGCATGCAGCCCTCCCATCTCCACTTCCAGACTGGCCATTGGAAGTTTAATTAACAGCTTCTGCAGTCAATTTCTCAATATTCCTATGGCTAGATTGCTAGATCATTTGGGCCATTAGCAAAAGCAGCTGCCACCTGCCAAAACCCAACCCCCACATCTGATTTAACAGAAAATCGCTCTGCCTTGAAGTCTATACCCAAGACTGGAGATTTCTATAAAATATAGATTCTTTTTTAAAACATCACAGCCTGACCACACAAAACGGAATCAATTTCCTACCCTTTCCCTCCCCCTAAAAAAGTTGAACCTCAACTATCTCAAGCTATTAAAGGGAAATCTTCCCTCCTTGCCCTTTTCACTGATTAGACAGTTCTGACTTAAAATCTGGAAGAAATAAGCCTTGCTATATATGGACATACCATGCCCTAGGGTGTGGCTCCAATTAGGGCCTGTCCCCTGCTGCAAAGGGCAGGAAGGGTACCTCTACAATGCAGCTAGGAGACAGTCTCCCAGCTTGAACTAGTGCACTAAAAACAGCAGCGTGGACAACGGAGCCTGGCCAGCGGCTTGAGTTCGCCTCCCAAGCTTGGACCCAGGGGATTGGATGGGCTTGGATCTGGGCAGCTAGCACGTGTCCGTCTACCCAGGCTGGGAGGCACAGCTGCAGTGTAGACAAACCCAGAGGCAACACACAGGAGTCCCCTGCCGGCTCCCGCGCAAGCGGCATAGGGGATCGCACAGGGTCAGGGTTGAGAGTCGGCAAGATTAATTTTCTGTGCTTGGAAAACGCGGTCCTTTTGACTCTGTTCAAGAACCACTAGGAACAGTCAACACTGCTCAGCAGAGAAGCTGCTCATGTGCCTCCCACCAGCCTCAGGTCTGCTCCAAATCAGCGCTACGAGCCCTGCCTTTCCAATTGCTAAATTAGCCCACAATGTCAGAGAAATAAGACAGGACTGGCGCTGTTCTGGGATCTAGCCCGCCTCCCTTCCTCTGGTGGATTTGCATCTCTTTTTGGGGCAGCTCCTGTTTCCAACACAGAAAGGGCCCTCTGTTCAAGTCCTTTTTTCCCCTTTCCCAGCAATTGTTATGTTAAAATCCCCAGGACGCATTTCTGCAAAGAATTAAAAGAGGGTGAGGAAGAGATTGTTTTCCTTGGTGTCTCGCTAAGTCTCTGACCTTGAGCGTGAATAGAAAACAAGAAAAAAGGGACTTTATGCTAATATCACTCGCTAAGCACAAGGGGGAAAAATAATAATCGCAAACGAAGATTATGAATGCAAAGCAACTCACTAAAGCAATATGGTCTGAGCAGCAGTCTTGCTTTGCTGTTCCAAAATATTCTTGCACAGCCTGGCTCTGCTGCACCCTAAGTCTAATAATTACAAGTTCTATCTAGACAGCAAACGGATGAGGAAGGTTTAATTTTCTAATTATGACATTGTTTGTTCCCCTCCTCATGTCTGACCCTTTAAAGAAGCCACATGGTGCAGCGGATGGAACCCCCTGACGAGGGGCCAGGAGACTTGGTTTCTAGTCATCATTTCATAGATTGATAGGGTGAAATTCCAGCCCCATTTGACTTCAGTAGAGCAGGGTTTCACCCATCGAGGTCAAAGCCAGAAAGGCCCATTATGATCATCTAGATTCACCCCCACAGGGATTGTCAGTTCTTTGGGGCAGGGACTGTCTTTTGTTCAGAGTTTGTACAGCACCTAACACAGTGGCGGCCTGGTCCATAGAATATCAGGGTTGGCAGGGACCTCAGGAGGTCATCTAGTCCAACCCCCTGCTCAAAGCAGGGCCAATCCCCAACTAAATCATCCCAGCCAGGGCTTTGTCAAGCCGGGCCTTAAAAACCTCCAAGGAAGGAGACTCCACCACCTCCCTAGGTAACGCATTCCAGTGCTTCACCACCCTCCTAGTGAAATAGTGTTTCCTAATATCTAACCTAGACCTCCCCCACTGCAACTTGAGACCATTGCTCCTTGTTCTCAGTCTCTTCCCTATTGTAACCGCCTGTTAAGGATAAAGGGGGTCCCGAGCCCTACAGCAAAGCTGGGCGGGCACAACGCCATGAACCCTGCCATGCCCCCGGGGCAGGGCGCCTCCCCAGCACAGCTGCAAGGGGCAAGCGCCATCTTACCTCAGCCACGGAGCCGCGCACGAGGCGCCTACCCTGGCCACACCGTGCCTGTGCCTCAGGCAGCAGCCGCCGCCATCTTCCCCCCGGTGCCTCCCTGACACTACACTAATGCAAATAATAAATATTAGTAATGCCAGCAAGTGATTCCTGCATCTCTTATAAAAAGCTACCCAGTCTTGATGTAGAGGCTTTTAGTGATGGAGAATCTACCCCATCCCTTGGTAAGTTGTTCCAAAGGTTATTGATCCTGTTTAAAATTTGAACCTTATTTCTAGTCTGAACTTGTCTAGCTTCAATTTCCAGCCACTTGGTCATGTTACGTCTTTGTCCGTTAGACCGAAGAGCCCTTTACTATCAGAAATCATCTCACGTAGATACTTCTAGACCATGATCGAGTCACCCCTTAAACGTTCACTGACCTGTCACGTGACTTTGGCAAGTCACTTCCTCTCTTTGGGTACGCCTACACAGCAAGAGAAACCCTGCAGCCGCACGTCTCAGAACCTGGGTCAGCTGACTCAGGCTGACGGGGTTCATGCTACAGAGCTCAAAATAGCAGCATAGACATTCCCGCTCAGGCTCTGAAACCCACCAAGGGAGGAGGGTCTCCAACATGAGTGGGAACATCAACACTGCTATTTTTAGTACCCGCAGCGCAAGCCCCAGGAGCCCAAGTCAGTTGACCCAGGCTCTGAGACTCGCTGCCACTGGGTTTCTTTTGCAGTGTAGACGTACCCTTTGTGCCTTTGTGACTCCTTGTGTTTTTTTGTTTTTGTAGATACAGACTAACACGGCTACCCCCTGATACTTGACACCTTTGTGCCTGTTTTCCCTCACACGTTTTGTCTACCTTGTAAGCTCTTCAGAGACTCTCTCACTGTGGGTGCATACAGCACCCAGCAGAATGGGGCTCCAATAGGCACTCCCATAATACAAATAAATAATTTAAAACCCAAATCCACCACCGCAGCGCTGGAGCAGCCCCAGAGCCCAGTCAAACCAGACTCATCCCTGCTCAGTTTGCCAGCAGCTCTGATAACTTCCGCTGGTTTAGTTTTGAGCACATGTTCGTTTAAATGAAGGTGAGCTGCAGTGGGGTTGTTTGGTAGCACGGTGCTTTGGGGTCTATCTGTGTTGTTTTCATAGACCCAATTCTTTGGATGATCCAAAATCCACACACCCCATGGCTAAAGTGCTCCCAAGAAAGCTGCATTTTCATACAGGTACCTTTCTGGCAACAGATCGAGCTGGTCTGCCGTGTTAGCAATAAATCTGGAGCAGGGACATCTCAAGCGGAGCTCAAATCTCACAGGCTAGGCGAGGTCAACATGTTGACGGGAGACCTCCGCTGAAAAGGAAAAGGTGGCGCTGTGCCAGCCACGCTCCAGCTGCTCCAACCCGGCACAGTGCGTTTAGGGGCAGCAGTGCTGCGCTCTGGGAGACGGCACAATTCTCCCCCAATACCGCAAGGTCAACTGGATTTAAAACCAACAGCATTAAACTGGCCCAGGAGGAGAATTGGGCCCCACTGAGCCCTGCTCACTGAAACAGCCCGCTAGGCTCAGGTAGCACCCATGTTGTCTGTTTTCGGGATTAATTAACGCAATCCAAGGCCCTAGGCATACCCCTCTGCCTCCCATCACTGCCCGGGCCTGTCGCTCTTTGGGGCAGACGCATATTGCAAAGGTCAAATAAATGGGGCAGTTCACACTGATCGGAGCCATCCCTCTAGGCTGTCTGCAAACTCAGGCAGGCATCAAGGTGTCTTCGGGTCAAGTTTTTAAGCTTTGCTTTGCATCCATGAAGGCTAGAGACATTTTTTTTTTTAAATTGAAGCTAAACTCCTGCAATGATCATGTGGCCCCAGGGAACTTTGGGGTCAGGGCGGGGGCAGGGGGGCAGCCATGGGCTGAGAGAGCCTTAATCCAGCTCTGAGTCTGCTTCTCTCCCTTGACACTGCTGTCAAATACTTTGGGTGGCTTCACACAGCACAAACCAACGCTGCTATTATCTTCATCTTCCCATCCTCCCTACACAACATACACAAGAGAGTTTAGGCTGGGAACGCAGCTCTTTAATCTCCAACAAGCCTTTGACAACCTGTCTCTTCCTGGCTTTTAGCTGTGTGAGAGCTGCTCACTAATGGAGCATTAACCTTGGAGAGCTTCTGCAATTACTCCAACACTAATTCTGACAGTTTTTGGTGTATCTGTTTGTTCTTTTGACAGGCAAAAGGAATTTCTTTTTAAAAGCTGTTTGATACATTTGAGACCTTCTGTCCATAGTTTCTTTTTTTGCTGGAGATTTGGAGATGGGGGAGAGGGGAGTTGAAGGCAATGAGTTATGAGATACAGAGAGACAGAGTCTTCTTATAGATAGATCAGTATGGGCAGAAGTCAAGATATTCTTTTCCCCCCCTCCTCTTTTAAGTGACAGAAGCATTTGGTCTCTCCTGACCTCATTAGGGTAATTAGTAAACCTTTTGAAGCTGGGAGAATGGCTGTGGGAAAGTGAGGAGAGCAGAGTGCTTTTAAAAACAGTGTGTTTGTGTTGGGGGAAGGGGTGAAAAATCATCTCCAATTGTGTTAACGGTGACCTGCAAAGACGGGAGAGTGAGGAATATGCTACTGCTTTCTTTGTCCCCTGCTCTGTGCTATGAAGTTGGCCTGAATCTGTCCCCAGACTGCCCCTCAAAAAGAGGATTTTACATTAGAAAGTCGGGTCTTGGCTTCTCTGGGAGACTCCGCGGGTGACTGGAGAACTGGAAAGAGGAAGAATGGTCGTATGGCAAAGGCACTGCGCTGGGACTCAAAAGATCTGGTTTCAATTAATAGAATCATAGAGGATTAGGGTTGGAAGAGACCTCAGGTCGTCATCTAGTCCGATCCCCTGCTCAAAGCAGGACAATTCCCAGCTCTGCTATTGCCTCCCTGTGGGGGCTTAGGCAAGTCACTTCATCTCTCTGTGCCTGTCTATTGTAACAAAAGGATAATACTGCCTTTGTGAGCTCCCTGTAGCCGGGTCTGTCTCTCATGTCCATACAGCACCCAGCCCAACTGGGATTCAGTTCGAGCCTTTAGGTGCTGCCGTAACATAACCCTAACCGAAAGAGGAAAGGATTTTATTCATAATCAGAACGGTCTTCACCGAAACTTATCTACCTCAAACACCTGGGAGGCGGGGAGGGAGGCTCTTAGTTAAGGATGCACCATCCCTGCCTCTTCTAAGAACAGCTGAGAGAGCTCCCAAAGCATTTAAGTCAGCTAAGAAGCCATCCACCAATAAAAGGGAACATGAGACTTGACAATCCTGAGATTTACAATGGATGGGAGTCTAAAAACCCTTTGAGAAAAACTAACCTTTCCAGCCGTCTGTGTAGACCACAAAGGGCAGGAACCCAATCACACCCCCACCCTTTAAATAGGGAGTGTTGGGTGTGGACGAGAAAAATGGGCTTATCTGCCCTCTGCTATGAAGTGGGTTAATGCAGTGACCCAAGTGCCCTGTAAGAAAAAGTCCAGGGGAGAAACTAGTACCTGGCATTTAAACTGATAGATCTGTGGCTCCTGCTGTACCTTCTAGGTATCATTCTTGACATTTATATAACAATGGTGCCCAGAGGCCACCCCCGGGTCCTACTGTGCAATAGCAACAGACGGTTCCTGCCCGTTGTGGGCACCACCATGTTAACATTTCCTCCCACGGGGAGTCTGCTGCTTCTTGTAATCTCTTGTAACCTTTATGCAGAAATGTTCCCAGTTTAAGTTGCCTCAGGAGTCGGTGTTAGGAAAGGGATCCCCACCCAAACCATTCTCCAGGTCTGTCTGCCAGATGAGAGCGTCTAAAACTTCGGACAGAACTGTCACCTTGACCTTGCCGTTTATGTACATGGACAGAAGCCAGGCTTATCAGCAGCGAAGATGAAGCCTGGCGAACAGCATCACATGTGTGCATGACGCCCTGTGGCCGAGGAGGGAAAGGCAAGTTCTGATGGATGTCCTGGCACTGATAGTGACCTGATGTAGGAGAGCACTCGCAGCCTGAAACCTCTCGAGGGATAGATACGTTCTAACTGTAGTCGAGTCCAGCGTGACCCTATAAAATGTATAAACCTCATGGGGGCCATTGTGGATTTTTTGTGGTTGACACAGACAACTGGCTGAGAAGAACACTGGCTGCCCACTGGACTTCCTTGTAGGCACCGCCCATCAGAAGCCAGCCAAGGTAGGGGAAGACTGAGAACCCCTCTCTTCTCATACAAGCTGCCACTACTGAAAAAACCTTTGTAAACACCCTGGGAGCTGTAGCTAGACCAAAGGAGAGGACTCCAAACTGGTAATGTTCTTGATCAAAGAGGAACCTGAGGAATTTCCTATGGGCTGGGTGGTTGTCCATGTGAAAATGTGTCTCTTTCGTATCAAAAGCCGAGAACCACGTGCTCTCCTCTAATGAAGGAATTATCTAGGAGATCATGCGGAATTTTGGTTTTCAAAAGAACCTGTTCAGCTGTCTCAGATAGAGAACCGGCCTCCATCCCCTATTCTTCTCAGGGCTCAGGAATTAAGGGGGATAGAATCCCTTCCCTTGATATTGAGGTGAAACCCTTTCTATAGGGGGGAGGGATTAGTGGTTAGAGCATTGGCCTGCTAAACCCAGGGTTGTGAGTTCAATCCTTGAGGGGGCCACTTAGAGATCTGGGGCAAAAATCTGTCTGGGAATTGGTCCTGCTTTGAGCAGGGGGTTGGACTAGATGACCTCCTGAGGTCCCTTCCAACCCTGGTATTCTATGATTCTATGATAGAATCTCCTCATGAGACTGATCCCTGAACAGGAACCAGGACGGAGGTTTGTGGGTCGGACGTACCAGAAACTCAATCAGATAGCTGCCATGAATAATCTCTAATACCCATGTGTCTGTAGTTAGGGCCCTCCGATTTTTCACAAATTGGGTAAGCCGACCTCTGAATGTCAGAGGAGGGGAATGAAGCGGCATCAATAAAAGGATGCGGGTCTCAACAGTCCCATCAAAAGACACTCTTCACGTGGGGTTAGCGCATGTGGTGGTGGATGTTGCAGAGGCTGGGTTTCTGGGTCTAAAAACCCTCTGTCTCTTGCGTGGTGGCTCCTAAGGACATTGGTGGTAAAACAGCTGAAGCGGCAGTCTAGCCCTCTACCCATCTATGGTGTTTTCTCTTCAGAGCAGGGATATAAACGCCCACCTAGCAAAGCATTGTCCTCAAGGCTTTGAGGGAGTTGGAGAGACTCATCCATCTTCTTGTGGAATAGGCTGACGGTATCGAAGGACAGATCTTGGATAGCACTCGGCACCTCTCTAGGGAAACCTGAGGATTGTACCTGTGAGTATCCCCTCATAACAATAGCCATCCCCCTAGATGCAGTATCTGCTGTGTCCACCATGGCTTGGAGGGAAGTTTTGACCAGCAATTTCCCTCAGCCACTAAGGCCTGGAAGCAGCCCTATCCTTCTCAGGGAGCTTGTCCTTAAATTCCAAAAACTTATTGTAATTAGTAAAATCGTATTTGGCCAAGAGGGCCTGATAATTTGAGATCCTGAACTGGAGGGAGGTGGAAAAGAAGACCTTTTCTCCCCAGAAGGTTAAGTGGTTTGTGTCCCTTAACAGAAGGAGTAGCATTTGGATCCCATTGCTTGGACCGCTCTGTAGCCACCTGCACCTAAGTGGTGGGTGAGAGAACAAAAACTCTTCCCTTTGGACAGATCAAAGTCGCCCTTCTCGGCCTTCTTGGGGAGCCGTCTTTGCCGGGTCCATGATGGCCTTGTTGATGTGGAGGGGCCACTCGACTGGGACCGAAAGGCTGCAGAATGTCTAGTAAACTGTGCTGAGGCTCCTGGATTTCCTCAAGCTAAATCTGTAGCTTTGCAGTCAACTTGGGCATGAGCTCTTGATATTGTTTAAAGTCGTCCCGCAGAGACAGAGAGTCTGGATGAAAACAATCAGACTGCTCCTGGAACCATCAGACCCAGCTCACCTTCCCCTTCTGAACATTTTGACAGGACCAGTTGTGGGTGTCCAGGCGATGGCAAATGGGACTCCTACGCTAATCCTGGGAATCAAGAGTAAGGCTCCCACAGTCCCCAATATAGCCAGTAGGATGGATCAACTGGTGGAGGAGAACCCCATGGCATAGGTTACCACCTGTCTCTTGGCCAATCATATCTGTTTGGAGGCCGGAACCCCAATCTTCTGGGGCTCCTGTCTCATGCCACTTCTACCCGATGCCACAGAGACTCCTGCAGCACCTCCGGCTTATCTGAAGGCACCAATGGTTGCGCCTCAAGGCTGGCAGGCAGGATGGGAGAACGACTCTGCCTCGTCGGGATGGTCTCTTCCTCTGGTGTCACAACGTCCTGGAATAGAGATGATCCCAATAGGAGGGGTGAATGCAGATAGGGAAGAGCGAAGATGTCCTCCTGGGAGACGTAGGTCTCTGATTGCCCTGGGGCCTGGGAAGAGTCCATTGGCGGAGTCATCGGAACCGGCGCTCCCCTGGTCACCGGGGCAGTCAGCTCCCTATGGGAACGTGTCACTACCGGTACCGCATCGGCTCTAGAAGCAGATAGGAGCAATAGGAGCCGTTTATCCTAAGGCTTCCCCATCTGACCCAACGTCAGAACCATCAGATCCGTACCCATGTGTGTCACCTTCTCCTGTCAAAAAGATTTACTCAGGCCTATGTCCTTAGCACCCATGCACGACGGCTTGCCCAACTTTGAGAGGGTTGGAAAGTATCCTCGCTCTTCAGGGCAGTTTTAGACGAAGACAGCTTGTCCTTATGTCTACGAGAGTGTCCACTGCTCTCAAGTGAAGCCTTCTCCTTGGCCTTAACAGTCTTCGTCTCCATTCGCGAGCTCGTGCTCAGAGAAGTGCTGCCCGCTTGGTGAAACTGATGTAAGGTGGGAAGGGGGGGTGTCTCTAGCCCAGATCTGATTGGGGCTTCATTGTCTTCTTCATCTCAGTTCCCTATCCCCAAGAGTTCTGGGGGGAAAGAGCAGCAGATACTGCACTTGGCAGAAATATGAGCCTCACCCAAGCAGCAGAGGCAGCACTGATGTTCGTTTGTCGCTCACTGAAAAGGGAGTATGTCAGGAAACACACTTTTTGAACCCATGAGCATAATCCCAGACTCCTTAGGAGGGTCCGGGGTGGGTCCCCTGAGTGGGGAAGAAAAGGGGAGAAAACACTAACTTCTAAAACTAACTATATAAAATATCTTACAGCTACGATGCAGTAAAAAACGAAGTTGAGGACACCAAAGATTCCGACTCAGACCATGCAGTGCTAAGAAGGAACTGGAGAGGCGTCAGCCTGCACCCCCTTTTATGCCCTTGGTTCAGAGCACAAGGAGAGCTATAGACACGTGCAGGCCAATGGACACGGCTTACAAACAATTCCAGACTCAGAAGCACTGTGCACGTGCATGTCCCACATGCGGAATGCACACAGGGACCATCACTTGAAGAACTACCTAATTTGTACTTGTTTCTTAACCTAAACCATCCTATAAACTACATCCTAAGTCCAGAGATTTTAAACCTTCTGAGGCAGAGATTCGGGGCCAGATCTTCAGCTGGTGTATATTCGGGTAGCTCCAGTGAAGTCACTGATGTACAGCAGCTGAGGGTCTGAGCCTGACTGGAGGCTTTTGGGTGCCGAAAAACATAAATGTTTATTAAGAATAAGGCTAAAAATAAGGCAAATCTGCAATTCAGAGCAAAAAGTGCCAGTTCTGGAGAAGCCGTGAGATGGCAGATCACCAGCCCAACCACGTGGAATACTCAGTCACCTCCAAAACCGTTTCATGAAAACCTTAATGCAGCCACAATGACAACAGGAAGAGATCTCAACGAGCGAACCCAGACACTGCTTTGAATACGGGCAAAAGATTTAAGCATGACACACATAAAAGCTTTAACAAAGACTGCACTGACATGAGAGGAATGTATTAAGGCACCAGCACAATACATATCATAAATAATTACAATGGAAAAATTGTATTTGCTGGGGAAGAACACCACAACCTATGCAACTAGATATTATTGGAGGGGTCACTGCTTTTACAGAGGGGGCCACTGTCATGTTTAAAAAAATCACTGTAATTTATCGAGATTTTTTAATCACCCATCACCATGGCATTTGAGCTCCTTCCACAAGAAGTAAAAACCCCAACTCCGTACCGGTGTTAACTAATGCCACATTAGAGTACTATAACTAAAAGCACTCTAGGAGTTTAAACAATGTTTTGCCTTGTACCGTCCTTATATTGTGCAAAGCTACGTGAGTTACAAATGCAAATGTTTAACAGTGCGGGTCATTTACCACTGGACCATATGACCAAGGGATGTGGTAAATTCTCCATCACTTGAGACTCTAAATCAAGACTGAAGTTCTTCCTAACAGAGATGTTCTATTTTAAATGATTGGGCTCCAGGCAGGAATCACTGGCCCGTGCGCCGCAGGAGGCTCAGACTAGATGATCAGCCTTAAATCTACAAATCTAGACAGTTTCACTTTCTGGTGCTCATGACCTAGCAGGAAGCTGGAATATTTGGGTTGCAAACAGGGCAGGGGAGCGTTTAAATGCCAACAACAGAACCACCACTGGTTTACGACTGGCCTATAAAGTGTGGCACACAGGGGCTAGCACAAGTTTAAGTCCATCTAAAACACAGTTCTGGCCAATCCAGTGCAAGTTCGGTGTGTGGCCCTGATCCTGTAATTGCTTCCATGTGGGCAGGCCCCCAAGCCCGTACGCAGCCCCAGCACAGCCAACAGGGATCACCACACAGGTGCAGCAGTCTGCCCACATGCAGGACTGGAACTTCATTATGCCATTCAGTGGTCTGATCCACAGGCCATTGAAGCCAATGGAAAGACTCCCATTGATTGCAATGAGGTTTGCACCAGGCCCCCATTCCAGTTGTGTATTGGATTTCACTACCTGTGAGGCCTACCAGATGTTTCTTCTCTCAACAGGTATTCTCGGACGTGGGCTTTGGCTTGTGCCTTTGATCCGGCGATGTAAGAAATAAAAGACTAAAATGTAACATCTGAGCCATTCATCTCGAGTTTAATTTTAGGGGCATCTTCTCCGTTCTGTGCTCACACAAACTCATTAGCATGCATCAAAAGTACAGCATCCCCTTTAATGTTTACTCCTCCTCAGATTGCAAAAATTGTTGTCTGAATTCCTTCTTCATTTAGCTATGGTACTCAAAAAAATATTGTTCAGTTGCCAGTGGAGTTATGATCAAGTCTTTCCTTTATACTTTTATTCCCTAGTGCGCCTTAAGCAGGGTGGTGGAGGGGGAGAAGAGGGAGAAAAGCACACACACGCGCACACACACACACTGCAAAACCACCTTCTTTACAAATTTTTTAAAACAACAATTAACATTTCTAAGGGAGAGTCCTTTGTGGATGAAATGCCACTTCCACCCACTTTTCCATCTTGTAAGGAAGAAAAATAAAGATCAGAAGGAGAATTTAGACTAAAAGCCAACTAAGTAAAGCTAATTTTTTACACAGAGGAGTCTTGCTAGCTGGAGAGAGGGGCTTTGTTGAGTGGAACAGAAGAGACATTAGAGAACCTACAGCAGATTTTAAAAATACTTCCAGCTATCTTTATGCTGAAGAGGAATGTGCTGTCTATATTACAAATACATACCGAGCCAACATTTCCGAGCAGATTTGGTACTCCCAGTTCATTGCAGGAGCAATGTTTGCAGCTGTGAACTGAGTAAATACAACTACCCCAAATGGCTCCTGCAAATACCCTGTGTACCTTGTCATGTGGGGGTTTATACATACATGAGAATCATAGAATCTCAGGGTTGGAAGGGACCTCAGGAGGTCATCTAGTCCCACCCCCTGCTCAAAGCAGGACCAATCCCCAACTAAATCATCCCAGCCTGGGCTTTGTCAAGCCTGACCGTAAATGGTTACAAGCACAAAATTGCAGGCACAAAATTTAGAAGGTGCATGTGGAAGCGCAGCCTGCAGGGGGCACTAGACCACCCCAAAGTTATGTGTTTTGTTTAGCCTTACGGGTGTATGGTAATAACTTAATTGGAGCAGCAAGTATAATATTTTAGCATGAAAATGCAGATATTTTCCTGTTCAATGTCTGAGCGCTGTCTTTTATTCAGTGACACCATAACCTTCCGATTCGAGGATCTCAGAGCGCTTTACGAGTATTAATACATTTACCCTAGGCACTCCTGAGAGGTGACTATTTTTATCTAGTTTTACTGAACCGGAAACAGGCATAAAGGGGATGTGACTCACCCAAGGTCATGCGCTCAATCAGGAATAGAACCCAGGTCTCCAGAATACAGGTCCTAACCACTGGACCATGCCACTTCCCTTCACCAGAATAAAACAAGACTCCAGAATCCTAAACGACAATGCTCACTGCCAGGCTGTGGGGGCAGCGAATAGGGACAATGGAGCAGAAGACTTGAGTTTTCCTTGCTCTGCCACTGACCTGCTGTGCGACCCTAAGACAGGTTACTTCACCTCTCTCTACCAGAGAATATGGGAAATGACTGCCTAGGAAGGAGTACTGTGGAAAGGGATCTGGGGGGTCATAGTGGACCACAAGCTAAATATGAGTCAACAGTGTAACACTGTTGCAAAAAAAAGCAAACATCATTCTGGGATGTATTAGCAGGAGTGTTGTAAGCAAGACACAAGAAGTAATTCTTCCGCTCTACTCCGCGCTGATTAGGCCTCAACTGGAGTATTGTGTCCAGTTCTGGGGGCCACATTTCAGGAAAGATGTGGACAAATTGAAGAAAGTCCAGAGAAGAGCAACAAAAATGATTAAAGGTCTAGAAAACATAACCTATGAGGGAAGATTGACAAAATTGGGTTTGTTTAGTCTGGAGAAGAGAAGACTGCGAGGACATGATAACAGTTTTCAAGTACATAAAAGGTTGTTACAAGGAGGAGAGAGAAAAATTGTTCTTCTTAACTTCTGAGGATAGGACAAGAAGCAATGGGCTTAAATTGCAGCAAGGGCGGTTTAGGTTGGACATTAGGAAAAAACTTCCTAACTGTCAGGGTGGTTAAGCACTGGAATAAATTGCCTAGGGAGGTTGTGTAATCTCCATCATTGGGGATTTTTAAGAGCAGGTTGGACAAACACCTGTCAGGGATGGTCTTAATACTTAGTCCTGCCTTGAGTGCAGGGGACTGGATTAGATGACCTCTCGAGGTCCCTTCCAGTTCTATGATCCTATGGTACGTACCCTCCCTCATGGAGTGCTTCGAGATTTATGAACAAAAACCGCTTCGTAACAGTTAAGTATATTACAGTAGGGTTTGTTTTTGCTAGCAGACCACATTCACCCACATGCAAACGTTTGTTCAATCTCTTCCCTACACTTGATACATAAGCATCACGAAAAACATGGTGAGAGCCCTGCTATAGCAGACTTCTGTAATGCTGCCATCACAGAAGAAGGATGAAAAATAGTTTCCCATCCATGATATTGCAGTGAAGGGGATCTAGTGCTTCGCTATGAAGCGCTGCTGCTCAGTTTCAGTACCATTTCAGCAGTGGACAGACGACCATACAGCCAGGAGAGTTTACAGCCATTCAGAAAGTGGCTTGCAGTTTCCATTTTAGGCAGAGAAAGTTGTATCTAGATCACTTTAACGTAAGTTAATATAAAAGCAGGGCAGACTGCTGCAGGCTGGTATGTGTGAACCAAATCCCCCATCAGACAAGCTAAGGCTGTCTCTCCCCCCATCCAGAGAACATACCAATTGGCTCTTCCCACCTCAACAGGGCGTCTCACGATTTTAGCACTCCCATGGATATGTAGGAAGGGTGTAGAGATTTCATCCACTCCATTCTAGTTCAGCCTTCCCTCTACTACCCTCTCATCTCTTACGTAGGCCTTCGCGACACTAGAATTTAAAGGTGCAGTTAGCATTGTTCTATCCCAGACACGTTCTTATCCCACCCTCATCACTGGAGTATCGGGAGCATCTTCCCTTAGGGCATCAACAATATGACTAACCTTGTCACTTGTGGTTCACTCCCGCAGATGGAAAACTGCAGGTGCAGTGTCGTTTTGCTAGGGCGATGTTCTTGCTGTCCATGTTGCTCTGTGTTGATGGTTCAGGAGGCCCATGAGAGAAGCACCCCGGCACTTGGAGAGGAAGTGGGAAGGTGTGGGATGACCCTTAGTTCCTGCAGGAGTTCCTTCCACAGACTCCGAGCAGCCCCCCAGTTCAGGCTCCTGCACAGACAAGTTTTACCCTTGCTGTAGAAAGTCCCGAGAGCATATATGAGCAGGGAGCCCAGGGCTTAACTCGAACCGGTTAGCAGTTATTAAAAGCCACGTGGCTTGTCTACACTAGACTTTTAAAACATGTTAGCTAACATTACACCTGTAAACTCAACCTGGGCAAGGCCACACTGGCTGCAGCAACCCCAGCCATTACAAAATTCAACTCACAAAATGGGGCCCACAAGCCTACTTCGCTCACCACCATAGACTCAAGGAGTCTGTCTTGCCATAATTAGCTGAATGCGATTTGGAGCAGGGTGTGGCCTTTGTGTGTTTGGAGAGTGCCTGAAGTTATTGATACCCAGTGGCACCAGCATGTAGCAAATTCTCACGGAACCCCCCCCCCCATTAACAGCTCTGTGTAACCCCCAAAGCTGGTCTCTCTCACCCCCGGAAGTTAGTCCAACAAAAGATATTCCCTCCCACACCTTGAGTGTGCCTATGAATGGGGGGGGACGGGGGACGGGGGGACGACAGTGTGAGACTGCCACCTAGTGGATTACTTTATTTTAAAAATTCCACAGTAATTTCACCTTCTTTCTGGGCCTGGATTCGGACTAATTCCTATATTTGGGCTCCATCAGGTGCGTGAGAAGCAAACTCCCCCGTTGAGCTATGGGAAAAAGAGCCACCAGGGTATCAACTGCCCTGGTCTCACTGAGGAGAAAACCGGCGGCTCGTTGCTGAGCTGATGGAACACAAAAGTGGTCTAAGAATAGGGTGACCAGACAGCAAATGTGAAAAAACGGGACAGGAGTGGGGGGTAATAGAAGTCTATATAAGATAAAGACCCCAAAATCGGGACTGTCCCTATAAAATGGGGACATCTGGTCACCCTAAGAAATAAAGTTGGCACAAGGAGAGCCATGAGGCCTTTCTTACCCGGAGAGGGGATTAGATAGGCATGAAGGGGGGAGTGGGAGAGAAGAGGTAAATGCTAATTTGAGGAAAAGGAAAACAAGGTGCAATGTGGGAGTGAGGATCTTTATAATGTGGAAAAGGTTAAGTTGAGATGTGCAAGGAAATTCCATTAGTGGAGAGGACCAATGGGCAAGATAGAGCAGGGCGTAAGCAACAGGGTCTGTATGAGGGACACTGATAAAGGCAGAGCACAGAGCAAGGAGTTGTAGTAAAAGGATGCTTGGTAAAATCATAGCAAGCAAAATACATCTATAGCCTTTATACCATTTTTGGTGGCTAAAAGGCGGCTGGGGATAGGAAGGATAATCTAGTGCAGCGGTTCTCAATCTTTTTGGGCTCAGGACCCATTTGCAAGTGTTTATGGTCTGTCATGACCCAGTAAATAGTCTGGGGGTGGAGATCCTGCCCGGCCCTTACTCCAGTGGCAGCTCCTGCTGTCTGGGCTTGGCGCTTCGCTCCAGGCATTGCAACCTCAGGGGTAGCAGTGCCGCTCAGGTTTGGCCCCGCCTCCCTGGACCAAATTTGAGAGTGGAGTTGTGACCTGGCTCATGGGGTTGCAGTGCCACTCACTCAAATTTGGCCTGTCTGGACTCCCCTCATCATGACGGCTGAGCCAAACCAGTGCCTGGAGCAGGGAGATGAGCCCAGCCAGCCATGTGGGAAAGGAGCTGCCACACGACCCTCTGAAACATTCTGGCAACCCAATTTTGGATCCTGACCCCCAGGTTGAGAAACCCTGATCTAGTGGATAGGAACTTGGAACACCTATCTCGGCTGGTGTGGTGTGGTGCTGGTGTGACTTTGGGCATGTCACTTAATCTACCCTGTGCCTCAGTCCCCAGTCCCCCACATCTAATGGGGATATGCTTCCATACTTCTTGGGGTGACGCATGGACAAAATCCATGTGTGACTGGGAGGTGCTATGTCATGCTATGGAGACGACAGCTAGTAGCTAGACAAAACAGCAGTGCTCTCCCCTGCTTTAACACAAGCCACTCACTCTTACACCAACATCCCTAGGCCGTCTTGCTTGCAAGACATCTTTTAACCTTAGAGTAGTCAAGCAGAGAGAGAGTTTGAGAATAGAGCCCCTTGTGGATCAGCACAGCACTGGGCCCGGTGTACTGGGCAGTCTTTCAGAATAACCAAGGTCACAGTCACCGTCGCTACAAAGGAGGAACCTGTTGAAATGGAATGTTTTATTTTATTTGACAATACGAGGGGTGGAGAAAAGTGGTGACCAAAAGGAAAATGAACGATCAATACAGGATTGGCTGCTGTTTAAAAATAAACACAATCCAAGGGGGAGGGAAAACACTATGCACTAGAGTGCTTTTTTATTGACTGCCTAGCAATCTGTTCAGACCACAGGTCCATCTCTCAGCACTTCAATGCTACAGATCACATTCAAGTCATGTGCAAATGAAATAAAACAGGAGTACAGCATTAACAGTAGTGCGCTCCAGCCCAGTATCACTTTGAATCAATCTCATTAACCGCAGCAGAAGCCCCAGACAATTTGCCTATTAGTTCAGCGGTGAGTAGTTCGATGTTAGTACTGGATAACTCGATACAAACCCCCAAACAGATTAGAGAGAATTATGTAAACTTTGTTAATTAGCCTTTGGCTTAAACAACCCTAACAGTTTCAAGCAGACTCTACAGTGGTTAGCTGGAGCACACGCTGGTCAATGTCTGCGTGAACATTATGGAGGATCACACAATCTTGGTCCTGATCATCCTCAACTCACATCGACTTCCGTAGTGCTCGTGTCCTGAGAATCAGGCCCTCTGTCAACAACCAAGTCAGGATCTGAAGCTCAAGGGTCTGGAGGGAGCAGACTGGGCAGGCCAATGGCAAGAGGCAGCAGCCAGAGCGAGTGGCCTCTCACATTCACACCCAGAACAGGAAGTAGGACACACACCAGATCCATTTTTCAGAAGAGGAGGTGTTACCAGTGGCACTCTAGGAGGGCCGCGAAAGCTTTGCCTGAGGCATACTGCAGAGTAATCTACCAGGGTGTCCACACGGAACCGAAAACATGCTTTAAAAAAAAAAATCATTCAAATAACCGTTGAAGGCGCCTCCCAGCGTGAGCTCCTCTCTTTGGGGGAAATAGAAGCCAGGATTTAAAAGCCACCATTATTAGCAATAGCCCTACCAGGGCTGCGCTGGCCTCGCTCCAAATGTCCATGGCCAAGACGTTTCCACTGCTCTCAGAAGCGGCTCTCGCCGCAGTGCTGACTCTCCCATGCTTCTTACGGGTAGGCTGGGGGAGGCACAAGGCCACATGGAGCAATAGATCTGCACTGAAAGGAGTCTTACATTTTTGTTGTCATCAATTTTACTTCCTCCCGCAAGGTACGTGAACAATAATTTAGAGCAATCAAAAGCCCAAGAGCAGGAATGTGAAGAGAAAATCTTGGCTTGTGACGTGCAAAGCCAGACTGATGTACTAACTCCAAGACACAGAATTTAAGGTGCATTCCCCATGCTTAAGGGGAAAAATAGCCTACACAGGTCAGCTTTTAATATGGAATCGGCCAGAGGTCAGATCTGTCTCCAGTCAGAACAGACTCAAATCAAAAAGTGCTAGGAGGCTTTTCCTAGCTAGCAAGCGTCCCCTTTACACCCACAGAAATATTGCTTCTATGCTCCAGGGGGCAAAATTCACCCTTGCACAGCTTACTTTGAGGGTTTAAAGTGGGGCATAGGCATCATGCCAGCCCTCTGCAATGGGGTGAATTTAGGCACCTACTCAATTTACTCCACCTACTTGATGCCAGCAGAATTGGTATCTCACAGATTACATGCTCCAGTGCTATCCCCACCTAGATTTTTAATAATTACTAAGGGGACATCAAACTCCACTTAGAACATTTTCATAATAGCCCCCTAGTTTGTACCTGAATAATTGAAAATATACATATATATATACAAAAATAAAATAGGTCCCATTTTCTTTCACCAGAATTATTAAACCGTTAACACATTAAAATCAATACTGTCTTAGAACCGTTCATTCCAACAGACCCAAGAAAATCAAAGATTGCAAACTCACTCTGTCCAACAGAGAAGCAGAACTTAAGGGATGAAAAAATAACTTGCCTCAGCTAATGCAAGGCCGATGAACATTACAGTCAAAGAGCTGAGCCAAACAGTTAACTAACTGGACCGCAATGCAGCGTCTGACTTAAGTGACTTGTGAATGATGCTTTACAGGAAAAGAGGTGCGATGAGAGCTGAAGGGTTAAGGCAAGCGTTACCAAGTGTGTTTATGGAGTACCACCCTAGAAGGGATGAAGGCAACACCATTCTAATGAATCAAAACAAGCTAACTCTCTGCATCACCCAAGGGCAGCAGTGGCCAAACTCAGCCATTACAGCTGTGCTCAGGTAACACGGAAAGCACACTGTCATCTCTCCATCAGTTAAACATAAAGGTGATAAAATGGACATTAACAGACACAAATGAGATGAAATCCGTGACTATCAAGGTGCTGTTTGATCATACGGAAGTCGTCCTTTCAAAAATATTGTTTTTCAATCTTAAACAAGTACGCACCTCTTTCAGCAGGCTGGGGAGCCTACAGCTAAGAGCTAAGGTATCTGGGGTGGTAGAGGAAATCAACACTTCTAATCAGGACACCTTGGTATCGAGAAATATTGCCTGTTGCGTAGATGACCCCAAGGGACATGATGCTCTCTACACTGGCTTGGTTCAGGACTTCAAAGCATGGCTCAACTCCCAGAGATCACTTCTACTGCCTGGCTGATAGCAAACGCATTTAAGCATTGTCAATTTTTATCACTCTCCTTCCTGCTCTTTTTGTAACAGGTCAGTTTCTCCCTCATTAACAAGACAGAATTCATTTCCGAGAGAAAGGAGCTGCTATCCCATATTTCCCTCCCAAAGACGCTTCACGTAGTGTCCAATCTGCATCGAGAACAATACAGTCCTGTAGCCTTAAAGCTGCACCTCTCCAGTAGGGGATTTTCTAGCTTACAGGGTGACTGTGCTGGGATTCTTGTAGCAATGGCTCCTGCCCTCCCCCCCCGGAGGAGAGGGGGGATCTTCAGGATTGCAGGGCTGTATGGCCCTTAATTTGCAAATAAACTGCACCCCACATCTGCACTGTGGCTGAAGCCACATGCTTGCAAGAAGTGTGCTTTAATCAGGATTGTTGCTAGCACAGTTTCCACCAGAATACAAGCGGGATCAGTACCTGATGAGGGTGCAGGGAAGGAGATATTTGCTGCACACTTCTAGTACATTCACATATGGCCCCTACACCACGGGTCACTGACCATCAACACAACCAGGCTACACCAGGACTTTACTGCAGCTCACTGGGCTTATTCCGTGGCACAGCCCAGAGCACTAATGCATGGACTGAAACTGCTCCCCCCACGCAAGAAGAGTTATTTTTGAACCAGCACTGCCTCAGCTTAAGATTTGCAGTCGATAGGGATCCGGCTTCAACTCCTCTTCAAGGTTATTCCGCTTTTTCCAGCCAACAGTTGTTCTTGGATGCGTTGCACTGGGAACAAGCACTTCCGACTTTCTATGCCTGGCGACCTTGGACAGCAATGCCATCTGTACTGAATCTAATAGCTTGGTAGATATTAAACAGCTCTGCGGCGAAGGGGTCTTTTGCAGGTACTTTGGTTTGCAACTATACAAGAGAGTAGAATCTGAACATGTGTTGATCCCACAGTCTAGCCAAACAAGTTATTACGACTTCAGCCTCTCCTCCTGCCCCAGTGATCTCCTCTTAGCTGTAAACACATTTTTTCATTCTCTAAGTCAGGCAATGACTTGTATTGTCACTGCGTCACGTCCATTTTTGGGTTGCGGCATTAGCACTAATAGCAACTGCAAAAACACTGATGCACTTAACCCGCTCCCTCCCCGCCCCACAGCCGTTCTCCAGCGGGCTGAACTAACGTAATACAGTACAGATCCATTACCTAATGCAAAGGATAGCTCCAGACCTCAGAGACTGATATCGCTTACGTGGATTCAGTTATAAAGGCAATTAGTAAAAAGTAATCCTATATCAACATTGCAAGAGCATTGTGTGGGCTACAAGAGAATCCAACTGCCTGATACCACTTCAGTTTCATTGCAGTAATTGCTAGAGAGTGGGATATAAACGTATACAGGATACTGACTAGATTTCGTAGGCAGACTGACATGGCTGCAATACTTCAGTCCATCACTAGGAATGTTAGAAACCGAAAGCCCGCCTTAGACAGTCTCATTTTCATTATCAAGAGAGTTACAAAGCTTCCTGCGTGAGCGATACCACCTAGTGCAGTAGGACTTGCCATTTCATCACTCCGCCTTCTCCTACTAAGGGAAACAGGTTTAGATCCCTCCCCCACACACTTGTAAAATTGTGTGCTGTTAACTAGCAGTCATCTTAAGCAGTTAGAAAAAATAAACCCAAGAACTGGTGAGGCGATTCTGCTGGTGGACTTGCACCTTCTCGGTCAGTCTGTGCAGTTGGAGCCATTGGTCCCACATCACCTGGAAAATAGAAGACATCCAAGCACCAGAATGAGCATTTACAGTTTGACAGATCTTTAGCATGCCTTGAAATAGCTGGGGGGGGGGGGGGGGGAGGGAAAGAGGGAGATGGAGTGAGGGGGAGATGAAGGAGGGGCATGGGCATGTGATTCTCCTCCTCTTTGAAAATACTTTGAAGGAATCAAACCCACTTATCAAGACTTCACTGCAGAAAAGTATGCACTAAAATTAACATGTGTCCTAATGGGATAAAGACAGCTATGACTTAGGACACCATTGGTTCCTCCACATAAGACTGAGAAAGCTTTTAGAATCTCTAGGGGAAGCAAATATACTGTACACGTTTCTGACTCCCTGAAGGAAGTGTGTGTTTGGGCTATCGGACTGCTAACTGCTTCCAGTCCGTAAGGAGGGAGCGTGGAACTCAGGAGACCTAGCTTATTCCCAGCTCTGCCACTGCTCTGCTGGGAAAGTCACTTCACCTGTGTGTCCTTATTTCCCCATCTGTAAAATGGGGATGATACTGGCTTTCCTTGTAAAGTGCTTAGAGCTACTGATAAAAAGCTAGGTATTATTATTACCCTGTATGGGATCAGAAGAAAACATAACAAAGAGAAAGCGATATCTGAACGAAGATAGGGGCGCTCATGTGCCTCCAAATGTAGAATTGTACAGAGCTGAATTCAGTGTTAAAAGCCAAGTTTGCTTTATTAGGTGTTCAGTCAGCCATATTCTACCTGGCGAAATTCCAAGTACCAGAATAACACTTAACTTCAAAGTGCTTTACAGACATTAGCTGATTAAATGCAAAGGAGTCTGAAATGCTTAATTTAGATGCAGCAAAAAGATTGCTTGGTTCTCAGAACAGGGAAGGTAGGAGCCAAAATGAGCAGCAGATTCCTTGATATGGAAGGCGATTGGAAGACAATGCAGAGACGCCAGGAGGGTAGGGAAGATGATTTTAGGACATGCAATGCCAGAGCTGTGCAGGGAGAAGCTCACATGCAATCCACCCACAATATGCCTGCCTCTAGCCACTGTTCTCAATCTCCCACTTTCATGAGTTATAACGTTAAACCAGAGACAGAGAACATGCAGCACACTTTGCCCTCTTACATATTCTTGTACAGGAAACAACACCTGCACTCCAGACACTTCTTAAATACTGCCCAAACTTCCGGGCGATCAGTCCCTTCATCTCCTTTACTCTGTGTCTTTCACTGTGTTCCACATGCTTGGAACTGAATCTGAGAGATGTGCGCACCAAACTCCTTCCCTTTTCCTTCTTTATAAAGGACCGTTCTATGATAAATTCCGTTCTAAGTGACCCTGGGTCATTGTGTTTGTTCTGAATTGCAACCTCTCTAGGAGAGCGACATAACTATCTGACACAGATCACCTATTGTACTGCACTGTGTCCATTGCAGAAATAACCATAATAAAAATTATTACAGAAGAGACAATTCAGTTTTGCAGAGTGGAAGGAGGCAGAATTAGAATAGCTATGAGATGCAGAGTAAAGGGAATTATCACATCAAAAATAATTTGAAAGAGTCTTATAAAAAGCCTTTAGTAGATTCTTAAAACAAAGGATTTGAAATCTGTTTACTATTTGTGTTTCACTCAGTCCCAGGAAGAAAATAACCTAGACATTTTCATTTAGGGAAGGTGTTAGTATGCTTCTATTCAGTTTCACTTGCTGGTTTTCATGCACTAGCACCATGCTACAAAGCCGAGGCAAACAATAGGAGAAACCTTGTTATAAAAAAACATCCCCCTCCGCTCCCCAAATTAAACAAATAAATATTTCTATTGATCTCAGGTTTTGTAAAAGCTAATTTTTAATCCATGTCTCTAATAAATTCACATGTATAAAGGCCCTTTAGTATCCCAAGCAAGATCATCTATGCAAGGTTGTTCTCTTGAGACTGTTAGCATTAATGGAACCCAAAGGCCTGACACTGCAACCGGATCCACACAGTTGGACCCTTGCACCTGCACAGAGTTTCACCTGTGTAGATCCAGTTGCAGGATCTGTGCCCAAGCTTCAAGCATGTTTTGAAAGAGACATTTAGCTACTTGTAAACATCCACCTACCGTCTCAGATTTCTTGTTTCAAACACTGTCTCTTCATCGCTGTCGAGAGAACCCAACTCCATATTTTCGTCATAGTTTGAAAGGAGACCATATTTCTTCCGCTGAGGTTTCTTCAACCTGAAATCAGTTTTGAGCTCATTCACAGGTTCTTCTGATCTAGAACTTTCATTCACAGACCCTGATGTATGCTCCCTTTTGCATACAATGGCATGAGCTCATAAGGACAGGAGAGGCCTGGTTAGCAGAAAGGGCAAAGTGAACAAAAATAGGGGATCGGGATGTTTTGTCTGTGGACTATTACATACTCTCAGGTTTGCTGCTGGATAGCACATAGTTTGGCTTCAGAGGTCATCACCTGTAGAGTAGCTCAAAAATATCACCCCTAAGTCTGCATACCACTGCCAATGGGGGATGTTAGTCAGAAAGATTGTATCGGAAAATTTCTTTGGTGCTTTCTAAGGAGTGAATTTTGACCAAAATAGTTATACTAGTGTAACTCCCTGTGCATGTACTCTTATTCTGGATTCAGAGTGCCTTTTTTTCAATTCAGTTTCCATGTCACTTTGGCCAGGTCTACGCTTAGGATTTTTGCTGGCACAGTAATGCCAGTTAGGGGTGTGATTTTTTTTAATGACATTTCTATACCAGTAAAAGCCATAGTGTAGACAATCATAACAGAAAAAGGTGCTTTTATGGGTATATGCTGTGTCTACATCAGTAGGGCTTGCTAACAGAGCTATATCAGCATAGCTATACCAGCAGATCTCTTCTAATACAGGCAGCCATCCAAAAGGGGCTTAAGCTAAACCAAAAAAAGCCACTCTCATTCCAGGATAAGAATGTCCACATAGGCAGTTAGACTAGTAAAACTTTCCTGTGTGGACAAGCCCTAAAACAGGAAAGGATTTCACCTGCTTCAGAGAGGCAATTGTATGAGGATAAAAAATGTTACAACTCATTGGGATAACCGGGTGGAATGCTGGACTCCGTCTCTCACCTCAGGGCCTGAGGCACAAAGGACCACCACTCTGTCCCTAATACACCAGTGTGGGGATAAAGAATATCACCAAAGAAGGGGATGGCAGAGTCTCAGGGGACATTTTTTTTATCAACCCCCAGACTCCTCTCAGCTTTTACAGCAGAAATACAGAGCTACCTTCACTGAGCCCACACTCATCAGAAGACAGTGGGGTTTTGGAGAAGCCGCTTTCTCATGAATTACGGGATGTCTTAAGCAACAGGAGAAAGATGTCAGAGTTCCCAAGAGAAACAGAAGAATGTAGGCATGTTTAAGGGCATGGCGTAATCTTTCTAGGGATTGCAAAAGGCTCCAGCATTTCCTCACCCTGACTAAAGCGTCCAAAGGGAAAACAGAAAATCCACAAAGGATGACATATGCATGGGAGAGCTATGGCTCTCCCAGAAGCCTCCCTAGGGGTGTGTGTGTGTTTATTTCTGGGAAAAGTGAGTCTAGGATGTTCCCATGTCTGTTTCCCAGGAACATGGGGTGGGGAGAGGAGCCACGGAGGTTCCCAAGCCTACCTCCTGGGGAGATAGGGATAAGGACCCCACCCCTGTTCATATCCCCCCAAAGACACTCCATGGGGTGAAGGAGGTGCTCCAGGGGATGGGGATCTAGGGACCCCCATAGACGGTCCCTTGGAATATAGGGGAAAAGAAGAGAAGGTCTCATAACCAGCTTCCTTCCATTAGGATGGGTCCCTAATATGGGGAGCTCCATGTCTGCCCCCCGGGTCCGCCCCAGCCCCCCGCCAGCCCCGCCCCCCGGGTCCGCCCCAGCCCCGCCCCCCAGGTGCGCGCCCCACTCACCGCAGCGCCCGCACCAGGAAGTAGAGCGCGGCCAGCGCGCAGAGGCCGGTGAGCACGTAGAAGCCCCGTTGTACCGCGGGGAACCGCCCGCCCAGCAGGTCCAGGCCTCGGATCCCGCTGTCGCTGTGGTTCCCGGCCGGCCCCGTCCCGTTGGCGGCGGTGCCCGGGGGCGGCGAGGTCCCCGCCGGCCCGGGGGAGCTGGACACCGCGCAGGCGCCGAGCAGGAAGAGCAGGAGGAGAAGGAGGCAACCGAGCTCCCGCGGGACCATGGCGGGCGCACGGCAACTACCGGGACACGCGCGCCTCAGACTCAGAACGAGGCCAACCCACCGGAAATGGCCCGGCCCGGCGCAGTGCAGGCTGGGGTCCGACCGGGGACTATGGAGCCCGCACACGGGGTTCCGGGAACGCAGGGTTCCGGGTAGGGTACAGAGTAGGGTAGGGGTGTCGGAGCAGTGGGGACCCGCAAAGGGACTCCAGGGTGCAGAGGGGAACAGGGGGAAACAGGGTGCAGAGGGGAGAAGGGTATGGAGCCAAAGGGGGAGCAGGGAGTATCAGGAAGCAGAAGGGAGATGCAAAGGGACTCCAGGGTGCAGAGGGGTATGGGGCCATGGGGGAGCAGTAGGGTTGCCAAGCGTCTGGTTTTTTACTGAAACGCCCAGTCGAAAAGGGACCCTAGCGGCTCCGGTGGGTGGCGCAGCGGGGGCCGGGGCTGGGGCTAGCTCCGCACGACTCCCAGAAGCTGCCGCCAGATCCCACATCCTCCATTGGTCAGGGTTCCTGGCCAATGGGAGCTGTGGAGCTGGCACTTGGAGCAAGGGCAGCGCACAGAGCCTCCCTGGCCGGCCATGCGCCTAGGGGCTGCAGGGCATTTGAAAGGATGGACCACGGGTATCTCCTGGGCACTCTGCAGGCGTTCGGCTTGGGGCCCCAATTTGTGGGTTTTCTCCAGGTGCTGTACACCTCCGCGGAGTGTTTGGCCAGGCTCAACGGGACCCTGACGGAGCTGCTCAGCTTCGGGCGGGGGGGGGGGGGGGGTGCGTCAGGGGTGTCCACTGTCGGGCCAGCTGTATAGTCTGGCAGTTGAGCCCTTCCTCTATCTTCTCCGTCGGAGGTTGACAGGGTTGGTGCTCCATGAGACGGAGTTGCAGCTGGTCCTGTCGGTGTACGTCGATGACGTGCTCCTCATGGTCCAGGACCCGGGCGATCTGATGCGGGTGGAGGCCTGCCAGGCAATCTACTCGGCGGCCTCCTGCGCCCGGATCAACTGCGTCAAGACCTCTGGCCTGATGGTCGGGGATGGGTAGCAGACGAGCTCCCTCCCACCCGCGCTTCAAGCCATTCAGTGGAGCACAGGTCCACTGCTCTATCTCGGCGTTTACCTTTCCGCCACACATCCTTCTCCACCGGAGAACTGGCAGGATTTGGAGGCCAGGGTAGGTCAGCGGCTGTGGAGATCAACAGGGCTCCTCCGGTGCCTCTCCCTGTGGGGGAGGGCACTGGTGCTGAACCAGTTAGTTCTGTCCATGCTCTGGCACCAGCTCAACACCCTGAGCCCGGCCCCAGGGCTCCCTGCCTGGCTCCAGAGGGTAGCTCTGGAGTTCTTCTGGCCAGGACTGCACTGGGTCTCTGCAGGGGTCCTGAGTCTTCCCCTGGAGGAGGGAGGACAGGGCTTGGTCTGCCTCTGCAGCCAGGTCCATGTCTTCTGCTTCCAGGCCCTGCAGAGACTCCTTTATGCTGCAGGTAGTCCGGCATGGAGCATGTTGGTGCATGCCTTCCTCCACCACCTTCAAGGGCTCCAATACGCCAGGCAGCTCTTTTTTCTCCACCTGGGGGGGTCTTCAGCGAGACCTCTCCGAGCTGCCGGCCTTCTACCAGGACCTCCTCCAGACCTGGAAGCAGTTCTCAGCGACCAGGTCCATTGTGGCCACCGAGGGGGCAGACCTCCTTGCGGAACCCCCTGCTACACAACCCCCACCTTTGTGTGCAGGTGGTGGAGTTCCCCTTGGTCCGCCGGTGGTTGTCCTGGCAGAAACCACCAGAATCAGAGTCCTCCTGGACTACGACAGGGGGGACTGGGTGGACCCCTGAACACTCGGTCGGCGCATGGGGCTCTCCACCCTTCTGACCCCTCCCCCCCGCATGTACTTCAGGAGGTGGGGGCAGCCTGGTTGCCCTCCTCTCAGGTTTTCCTTGAGTGGGTACTGCGAGAGGGTGCTCCCCGCCCACCCCTCACCCTCTGAACCTTTTCATCGGGTCCCTGTCCTGTGAGCCCTCCCGGCCCCCTCCCTTCCACAATCCGAGCCGGCTGCATGCCCTGCAGCCAGTTCGCCTCCGAACCGCGCCAAGTAAACACCTCTACACGCTCATGCTCCACATGTTTTACTTCCTCACCCTCGTGTCCCACCCTGATGCCAAATGGCAGGACTATTTATCACCTGTGGAGGTGAGGAACCCTGGTGGGCCAGCCTCTATTCCACCCTGGTCCCATGGCCCACCAGGAATATCGGTTGGCGGCTCCTTCATGGATCCATGAGCACGGGCATGTACCTGGCATTGTTCACCCCATCCCTGACGCCTGCCACTTTTGAGCCATTAGGGAGAACCTGGCGCACGCTTAGCTTGAATGCGCCAGGTTGTAGACCTGGTTCTGGCTGCACTTTTCCCCACACCTGTTTATATTTGCACACCCTGACTGTGGCCCCACGAAGTCGCAAGACCTCCTCATCAACCTCCTCCTGGCCCTGGCTAAAGTGACCATCTTCAACGCTGGGAGTAGGATGCAAGACGAAGGGGTGTTCTGCGACTGTGGGGCCTATTGCCGCTCCTCCCTGGTCTCACGCATCCGGGCAGAGTTCCTCTGGGTGGCATCTGCTGGCTCCCTAGACACCTTTGAGGAACAGTGGGCGCTGTCCAGGGTTCTCTGCTCGGTGTCCCCCTCTGGATCCCTAGTTTTGCACCTTTGACCTTCACTCCTGATTCTGTTATTTCTTAGTTGTCACCTGAACTCATTTGGATCCCGGGTCCAGTGGTCCCTCCTGCAAGGCTGGGGGAGGGGCCTTTAGAAGCGGACGGGCTTGCACCTGCCCGTCTCTCGGAGCTTTCCAATAAGGCCTAGGGGCTGCAGGGACCTGGCAGCCACTTCCTGGGAGCTGCGGTAAGCGCCACCAGGACCCTGCACCCCAACCCCCAGCCCTTTCCCGCACCCAAACTCCCACAGCCCACACCCCAGAGCCCGCACCCCCAGCTGGAGCCCTCACCCTCCTTCCGCACCCCAGCCCAGTGAGAGCGAGGGAGGGGAGATGGAGTGAATGGGGGCGGGGCCTTGGGAAAGGGGCAGGGCAGGGATGTTCGGTTTTGTGCCATTAGAAAGTAGGTAACCCCGGGGAGCAGGAAGCAGAGAGGAGGTGCACAGGGACTCTAGGGTACAGGGGAGCACTGAGATAAGGAACAAGGACCGGGGGAGACCGGCCACAATTCCTGGATACCTCAGGGCAATCCTGGAGGGTTGGCAACTCTAATTAGGACCCCCATCCAGACCACTGGGATTACTCACATGCTTAAAATTAAGCACATGACTAAGTTTGCAGGATGAGCGACTAGGATGTTCATGCAGCACAGGCAGACAGATTCTACTCCCATGTTTTAACCATTCTCAGCAGAGCAATCTCTGACCTCCTGGTGCAAGGACTGGAATCAAGCTCCTCTCTGCCTAACCTCAGGTCTCATTTTCACTCTTTAAAAATCATTCCTGATTATGCAGGTCAGAAAGGGCGACCGTCTGTCATTGGAAGATTGCCTGTCAGCTGGATCTTCCCCTTCCAGTTATGATTCAAAACTTTTTCCATACTGTGGCCCCCTGTTACACAAAGTTTCATTATTCCCCCTCCCTTCTAGCCAAAAAGAAAGGGAAGGTTTGTACACATCCCCTGGACCTGTTAGCAATCTCCAGGTTGAGAAGCAAGGCTTTGCAACATTATTATTACAATATTTGTTAAACATCAAATGTTCTCCACATATTTTTGAATGTAATGTATGATTTTAAAACACACAAATATGAAAACCTCTCCATATTTCCCTGGAATTCTGTAACTACTGCTTAAAGAACTCTCAGAGGATTCGTTTGTCTCTTTAGAACCAGTAAATATTTACTAACCAGGAATAAACATTCTGGTTTCCCATGTGTGTGCACATGACATTGGAACTTCTCTAGGCCACTGGTCTGAATTTGACCAGGACCGGACTAATTAAAAGTTGTTACCAATGACCGCTTAAAGGAGTTGGCAGGCTCAGCTCAGCTTCTGCTGAACAAGCCACCACATCACAAAAGCCACCACTTCAAACTACGTGAGGCACCAGCAGATCCCAAGATGGCATAAACTGTCATAGTTCCATTGTGCGGCTATGTCAGTTTACACAAGCTGAGGATCTGCCAACTGGTTTTCAAAATAGCTCAGCACATGCTGTCGGTGCTAGATTTTGAAAATTGCTCAGCAGGTTAAGATGCAGGTGTCTTTTGGACATCTGGGTTTGTCATGATGGTGCCAAGCTCTTTTGGAAAATCTGGCCCTAATTGTTTCACTTTAGCAGTGTTTCCCCCCAGTAATTTTTAAGAGATTTTGCTGGCTGGTGTTGGTAACATTGTGTTGTCAATAGTCCTGTTCTCTGCAGAAAAACCTTTAAAGGACACACACTTGAAAAGAGTGGAACTTCTGAAGATTACAGAGTGCTCTTTCAAAATGCCCTAATTCAAGATTTCTCTGGGGAAGTTTCTGCCACTTTTATTAGTCTCCTTTTCACACTGGCCATTAGGTGTCACTATAGTTCCACATCCCAAAACCACTGCCTGGGAGTCCTTTGAATAGGGGACTCTATTAAGTCCGTTCAGCCAATTCTATTTCATCCCAAACTGATTCTGGGAATCATTTCATTAATCCGTTCGCTGTAATCTTTGAAACCAGTAATGCCTTAGATCAAATTTAGTCAGGCCTCCATTTTTGCATTTACAATTATTTGCATAAGTAATTTAGGGCACAAAGGCCTCATCATATCAGGAACTTGTCAGGTTTTTCATATCATACTTTGTGTGTGTGCATTTACTTCATTTTAACTTCTGAGAGGGTATTTACCATTAAGGGTTCATACGCTGCACTGCGCTCAGTGGGCATGCAGAACACCCACTGTCACCAACAGAGAAATTATTAAATACATCAGGCAACATTCTGATTGAAGGTTTGTTTTGTTTAACTCTCGTTGGGGTCAATGAGTTTGAGGGGGGTACAAGATAAGTAGACTTCAGGATTTCCCTGCTGTGTATACACATAAATCCTTTCATTGTTCCTGTAAGTTTTCATAGCTGTCCAAGATGCAGACATAGAAAAGTGACTTCCCCAAGGTCAGAGAGCAGATCAGTGGTACATTCAAGGATAGAAACTATAGCTCCTGGCTCCTAGTCTAGTGACCTATTCACTAGCCCATCATGTTGCAAACTCTTGTACACTTTCTGGGAAAGGCTGATCTGCAATGGGGTTTAATAACTGGCAATACCATAAATTCATAATAGAGAGGTAGATGAGGCAGCATGTAAAGAAAGGCTGGGATATGATCAAATGCATTTTATTAATATGAGAGGGAAGGGGGTTTCCTTGTTAGCACCTTTGTAAATCTGGTGTACATAGGGAGGTTCAGGAACCCTCTTCCTTCAATTATCACCTGCACACAGCATTCTGCTCCCTTTGTCAAGTCTCAGAAACCTACTTTGCAGCTGTAAACTTAGAGCTACATGGTTTTTCATGAGTTAAACAAGGAGCCCAGGGCCTGATTTTCAGTGTGGAGTAACCCCAGAACCAACTGAAGCCAATTTGATAAGTGCTCAGCACACCTAAAAAATTCAGGCCCCTGGCTACTGAAAAGGCATTTGAAGTCCATATAGCAGAATGAAATTCTAACTCAGGGATATTTCAAGAGTATTGAAAGTGCACAGCATAAGGCTGCTTCAGATCAATATGGGTAAAACTGCATTTCTTTATTTCCAGCTGTTTGCTCTCAGCTTTAGTTCTAGTTTACAACTTTTAAGCATGACAAGGCACTGGTGTAACATATCAATGACGACAGCCACAAGGGCAGAGACTATGGGGAGGTCTGAATTACAGAGGGATGTATTGGAAACATTCACAGCCAGGTATTGGATATCAAAGTTCTTGAAACCAGATGACATCTCCTTGTTCCAGTGAAATGAGACAATGAGGTAAGCCAATAGTTGATGGAAAGGAGGCTTTGATTGAGGGGTAGAAGCATCTTAGAGCAAGAAATAATAACTAAGAATTTAACTAAAGGAAGGGATTAAACAAGGCACCTGACTTCATTAAGTTAATTAGCAGGGCTATATTAATACAGTGGAAGAAAAGTAAGAGGGGAACAAAAGCAGAAGCATGCACTCTATGCCCAGACTGCTAAGACAAAAGTAAGGGAAACAAAGACAATGTGGCTAAATGACAGGATAATTTTCTTAGCAAAAAAGTTTCTGAAGCCAGCCTCCGGGACATCACATTGTAAAGGCGGACTTGTCTCATCAAGTTGGTTTAGTTCTAGAAGCTGAGCAAGGGAGTTTGGATCCACTTATATTTGAAAAAAATAGTATGACTAGATGAGTCAGATCCTATGAAACTAAGGCAATTAAATCTACTTCAAGCAACTTTCGTCAAATGGTTGGCAGCCAGTTGCAGATTAGAAAGTGTAATGACAGTCTCTGATCAGAGTGCCCAATGTTAGGTTAAGTATGGGATTGAAGATTTCAGATGTTGGGGCGTTCAACTCCAATGCTCTGCACCGTGTGTTGTCACTCACACCTGTGCAAGGTGGGTGAAAACTATCAATTCTGAGCTGGTAGCTTTTCACATCCACTTTGCACTGCTGTAAATAACTGCACAAGGTGCAAGGCACTGGTAAATCAGAGTCAGAGTAAGCACCAGTGTAAATTCTTGAAGGATGAGGAACAATGTACAGAGCAAGCTACAAACTGGAGGATTCACTTAAGTTTCAGTTAGGGAAACCACACTTGAACCCAAGTTCTCAGAGCAGCACCAGCAAGATGAAGCTACAAGGGAGAGAATAAGTTGGAGTTATGTTCATGCAGCATAAGTAAATGACTTTAGCATGCAGATCAAATGACAGCAAGGCTATGGTTTTACCCCCACAGGCCTTTAATTTTGACCTTGCTATATAAACAAGTACAAGGAAACAAAACCAATGAGTGCATAAGGTAGCCATTACATGGAATTTGGGAAAGATGTATAGGAAACACCTTTATAGAATAGTACAAAGCTGGTAAGATGAGAAGTTGAGTCAACACATTCGAGGAAAGATAGGTAGGTATGTATTGTGTTGGCTGACTTTAGGGGCTGGAGTCAAAATCTTCAATATTTTGTTCAAGGTGGTGTTTATTACTGGCTGTAGCCAATGTATTCCTTTTGATCCTATTTTGAGATACTTTTAGACAAATGTTTCTAAAGCACTTGTACATGCCAAGTAAGAAAACTGATGCACTCGTACAAGCTTTGAAAGAAATGGATAGTTAAGCCAAATCCTATCTATTTCTCCCACAAACCTTCAGGCTTTTGGGGGAGCCACCTCTTATGCATGGAATGTCCTCCTGGAATGCTCCTTTAGGAAGCCATTAAAACCCACTTCTATGCCACCTATGGCAAGCTGGTAGAAGGCAACTGCCAAGGTGGCCACTGGCATCTTTTCATTTATACATTTTAAACAGTTGTAAACCATTTTTCCTCACCCTTCTCCTCTCCTAGCTGTAGCATTTGGTCATCCCTTAAGCTGGTCTAGTTTTTCTACAATTTTATTTAGATAAGGGAATTGCACTGAGTAAAATAAGCTTTTATCTATACATGGTATGTGTCTGTGTTTTCATAACAGTAACTACAACTGCATTAGGTTGTACTCTTATGTTTCTACATGAATAGTACAAAAACTCTAGATTAGTCCCTATTCTAAACTTTTGTACAAAATTAGGCATTTGTACAGCACCAAAACTAGGGGGCTTCAAAGTAACTGAGGCTTCTGTGCACTACTGTAATAAAAGTCTTCTCCAACATTAAAGTATCTCTGAAAAGCTTGTCTGACTGCAGTACTTAAATGCAAGTTAATGGGTCATTATTGCTTCAACATACTAGTTTCATTATTAAGTCGGGACTCTATAAAGCAGCTAGTTCAGTACTAGGCAATTGCCCCAATAGACAATTTCATATTGTGGATATAGAGGACTGGCAGAAAAGGTTTTGCTAGAGCTGAGTCACCTTCAGCAGCCCAACTGCTAAATGATGATTTACACAATAGGGTTTAGGAGAGATCGCTCTGAGCATAAACTCAAGTTAGAAATATTTAATCAAACCCCAATGTGAATGTTTTTCTCATAACAGTATGAGAAGTCTCAAACAGCCATTTATGGTAAGCTGCAAAGAAACATTCCTTTTACAGTTGAGAAATCTATAAGCAATAGCACTACTTAGGTAGAACATTTTTTGGTGCTGGGAATTGGTAAATGGCAAAAAATTAGTTGCAGAATAGTGAGCTCCGCTTTGCCACCCAATATGGAGGTTTTGTAGAAAAGCTTTTAGAAAACTATTTAGTGTAATTTTGACACTTTTCCCTAGACTTGTTTTAACATTTATCAGCAGAGGGTGCAAACCAATTATACCTGTAGATTAATGTACATGAACCTTAATCTAGAAGACAAATTTCAATATGTAAATTTGATTTCTAAAATTCCAAGTTTTATTAGAGTCTAATAGGTTTGGAACAGATAGTAGATGTTTTCACCCCTCAGCTCATAGAGAGCCGACTGACCACTAGTGTTTATGTAGTTGCTCAAATGACCATAGTGCCCCTTCAAACTCAGTCATCAGAAGGTAGTAACATTTGTGAATGCAGAATAGGTAGAATACCCAAATACAAGCTTCCAATGGTGTTTCAGTGACTTTAGGCTGTATTTTTTTGAACTTGGACTTGGTCATGAAGGGGTAAAACCACCAAATCATTACCCGCTCAACAGCCATTAAAATGGCAAGATCCTAAAGTCTTTTAGAAAGACAGCCTTCATTCCCTCCAGTCAAACAAACCTCTTAGAATCCTACACAGGGGCTCACTCAATGATCTTTAACCCTTTACTGATCAACTGGACCTTCATAAGTAGGGACAGATTTCCAGTGCTAACGCTTTAAATTATATTGGGTTATGCATCAAATAACCCCAAATCTATCAAATCGTGCCTTGACTACATCCATCTTTCTTGCATTTATTTATAGAATTTATTAAAAAATCATTGCTTTTTCCAGTCCAATTATTTATTCTATCAGTTATAATTGTTACAAGTCAGATTGTTCACTTGATCTACATCAGATATTATACACTGCTCAAAGCTCTTGAACTCCATTGCTCAGTCAACAGCTGTATCAATCCTCTTCAATGCAGCTCACTGCTGAAATAAAACAAGACAATGAGTTCTACAAATAGCAGATCCATACGTACATTAAATTATCTAAAACTGCAACTACTGACCAAGAGTTAGTCAAGTTATCAACACACACTTATTTCTCACAGGATATTAGCACAAGGCAAAACGTTAATTCTGGTACATGTACATATGCCAAACCTAAAATCAAATTTCTCCAAAAAGAGCTCTCCCCTACTCCATAATTTCTTACAAGGGAATGCACTGTAGATGGTACCTGCTTAGAAAGTTGATTGTTGGTACTGCTTTCATGAAATGCTCAGGAATGCTGTTTCAGGCTCAAATGTCCATCTTCTCTTCAACCTGGTAAAGCAAATGTGTGTTACTAGCCATATCCAACCAAGGTGTTTACACTGCCACCCACCTCCCCAAACACAAGTCACATCATATACAAGGGTTTCACAAGCCATTCGCTGAACCCTATCACATCACAGAAGCACAGTCTGGGAAATTCCAGGGCTGGCTGATGCCTTTGATATACCAGCCAATATATATCATTTGATCCTTAAGCAGAGACAGTTAACCACTTTGACATGGCTGCTTAGGAACAGTGTGGGCTATGGGAGAAAGTTAATGGCAACAAGTAAGATGGTAAAGAAAGCTACAATTAAGTGACTTAATGAGTCTAGGAAGAGTCTCAATAGATGAACACAAATCAAGTCAGGGAATTCTGTTTCCCATCTTGCTTCCATACCTACTAGGCAAGACATGACTGTATGCCCAACTCTGACCTGTGGAACTGAAGTTGTGCCACAAACCAAAGATTGCATAGGCATGGATTTAAAATTTTTCCATTAGTTGACCAAAACTGTCAGAGGTATTATTTCACAGGTACATTAGACTTTCAAATGAGCTCTCAACAAGAGGAAGGATGCGGACATGAGCAAAAGGAGTTACCTCGAATTACAGGACTATTTCCACATATGAACTAGCCCAGAAAGCAGCTTTCGTCTCAGAGGTTTCTGTTGGAGGCACAACACTTCTTTTCTCCAAGGACACTGCAGTTTCCATACGCTAGCAGAGAATTCTTAGAACTTGTAAGGCAATGACAAAGCTAGCTAATTAAGTCAATTTGTCTACCTTGGAACACTGTGTCAAACCAGTAACTACTCGTTCTCAAAAGACTGATTCAGACTACAAATTTCAATGTCTGCTTATTTTATGAAAATCCTGAACTATCCTCTGACTAAACTGGCCAGCTAGTTTTTCCCTCCACTTTTGCTGATCTAAATATAACAAGTTAGTAATTACAATTCCCTAGAGTATACTTTTAGTAGTCTGCCACTAGATAATTTGACTATTTTTATGTGAAAACATCTTGACAGTATTCACATGTCAAGACCAGTTAAGATTACATTCTCTCCAATGGTCAGTAAGTCTAGCTTGCTTTAATACTCCTATCACTAGGCTCTCTTCTCTAGAGTCCTCCTTATTACTTGGTTTGTTCACAAGATCTTCAAGGACTGTGTTGTGCAATGAAATGTAAATGTCAGGAGCAGAGTTCATTTCAGACGGTCTTTTAATAGGCTTCGTAAAGCCAAAGAAAACTGTATACAAGAATCCTTTACCACTTCAAATACAATATCAATGGAATATGCATATTTCTTCCAGTAAAAAAAGGACAATATAAATAAACATTTTCAAGAACCTCTTTTATGGTAAGTTTGCGAGAGTCTATTTCTGGGTAATTTACATCATACAGTAAAAATACCGTTATGCAGGTTGAACATACAAGCAAGTTTCTCTTTAAGTATATCAAGGTGGTTTGCCTTCCAATTTACACCCAGGCTGCATGCCTACCTTGCTACACTAAAGGAATGTTACAAGAGACGAAGGTAATGCACTTTAAAAAAAAATATAAAGTCCACAGCTTGTTCAGCTTCCAGTGAACATTGAATTAAAGGTCCTTTTCTATCTCAAAAAACTGAATTAGGGCCCCAACTTCACAACTTTTAAAAAAACACCTTGGCTTATCACAGAGGATAAAATAAAATCCGTAGTGCTTTCAAAAAAGATTAAAAACACTTGGAAACAGAGCTTTCTTAAAGAAAAGTCTAATCAGACCATCTTATATCAGAAGCTGTCAGGCTGTGTTTGACAAGATCAGAACTGATAATACTACAAAAGTGAAAATACAAGTAGATGTACTACACAATAACGATTTCAGCGAAGCTCCAAAAATCTTTATAAATACAGCCATTGGAAGGACGATCTTGAGTCAGGAAGGATTTTTACTCGTTGTGTGTAGCTGAGGACAAGAAGCAGGCACAATTGTAAAGGCACCGAAGCATAGACAAGTTCCAGCATTTTACTCCCTGTATTATTTCAGAGGCTAGTGCTAGTTCACTAGAGCTTAAGAGAACTTCCCCCACCCTTGATTAAAAAGTTTGTTAGAGGGCATTTGGAGTTTTGCTTAATTCTCGAACTTCAAGTATGTGAGTATTTACTACTTGCTTGCCTTAAGATCCAAGCAAGTCCTACACATGCATTAAAATTAGGAATTTAAGTGGCAAACATTTCCAAGGCCTGGTTGCAAATAGACTGGTTCTTATGGGCAAGAACAAAGAGTGTGACACGGTCCAACTGAGCCTTACAGTATTTCCAGACTTCAACAGGTCAATCGATTTAGAGAGCTCCCAAGGCAGTGTATTCTTCGTTCCCTTTTGAACTAAAACTTACCGTAACTGTCATAGTTGTCTCTGTAGGACCCTCCTGAAGACCTGTCACCATAGCCACCTTGATTCCTGCTGGTAAAAATAACAAATGTTTGTTTTATGAAACATGCTGTGATCGATACAATAGCACAGCAAAAGTGTAATGTGTGACTGAGCCAATTTACATCCCAGTCAAGTTGTTAACCGAGTTATTTCAGGGCTGGTGTGACAAAAACCTCAACAGTCAGCAGTCTGAACTCTTACAGTCTACTTTCATTGTGTTTACCTGCTGCTATAGTAGTCTCTAGACCCATTATATCCACCACTTCTGGAATCGAATCTGCTTCCTCCATAGCCTCTGTCTCCACCTCCTTGAATGGACACAATAAAGGACCAATTAACACATTGAAAAACTTCTCAGTGTCAAGTCAGTTATTGAAAACCAGTTACACTAACTCACCTCTAGAGAAGCCACGGCCCCCCCGACCTCTGCCTCCACGGAAAAAGCCTCTGCCACCTGATGAACCCCCTCTGTATCCACGGGATCTGTTTTCGGATGATTTACCTGCCTGGTCAACTCTAATCTGACGCCCATCAACAGACTAAAACCAAAACGGGGGGAGAGAAAAAAAATGAACTGTACCAGTATTTACATGCTTTTAAAACTTAACAGGACAGCAGTTGCCAAATAAGCTGTCCAAACTTAAGGTACAAATTGGAAAAAGTTTGTTTTAGTCATTTGTGTCCATAATGGTTTGCCCCCATATCCAAAATCACAATCAAGTCACCACCATTAAATAATATTTACAGAGCATTCAAAAATAAAAATATTGCTTGAAATAAGAAAAAGGGCAAGTCTGCCTATCTAGGTTTCCTTCATATTTGTAGACTTGCACATTACTTTAACTGCTCCTAAAAATTTTAATATTCCATTATGTTGCCAAAATATTTTAATTCTAAACCCCCAATGGTTAATTCTGCTTAATAGAAAAACAGATTACTACTACTCTGGAGATCACAGTATCATGATTCTGCAGCTCTGTACAGTGTCTCTGAAAAAATGGAACACAGGATCTCCTTACCTTTCCATTCATAGCCATCATTGCATCTTTAGCATCATCTATGTTCTCAAAAGTGACAAACCCAAAGCCTCTGGACCTCTGGGTCTCTCTGTCTTTCACCACGACCACTGAAAAGCAAAGACACTATTGGCACATATCCACTCTATCAGAAAAAGATAAAACTCATCACAACCACTTAATTTGTTCTTACCTTCAGATATCTGTCCGTATTTAGAAAAGACTTGCTCCAGTGACTGTTCATTGGTATCAAAACTCAGTCCACCAACAAAGAGCTTTCCCTCATCTGATGCCATTTTGTTCTGTAAACAAAGACATTACATCAACTGTTAAATCCCACATGAAAAGTTATTTTTGTTGCTTTCAGTATATCAGAATCACACAGGACCAAGGGATTAATTCACTAGACCGGTGTCACCAAGACCATAATTCTTGTATAGCAATACCACAGCTGCTAGTACTAAGCTGCCATGTGCAATTCATAGAAGAGAACCACAGCTTTGTACCTAGAGATGTCCATTTGATAGTCCATGTAAACACAAAGTTGATTAAAAGTGTTTATTTCAAGAAATTAGCCAGATTTCAGAAATGAGGAGACCACAGAGAATGTAATTTATCCAGCAGCATGATTTATCCCTGCAGCCAAGCAATATTCCCCCCAAGACCAGAACCCCTATGTGTGTTCTCCAATGCACAGTATCACAGCAGGCCTGGCGCTATCACCCAGATCCATCTGCACGGTCCATTTCCTTACTCTCCATCCATAGAGAACAAGCACCAGTGGGTTCCTATCAGGCAGAGCCCTTCCCACCCCGTTCAGGCTCTGATATCGAACATCAGGCCAGAGAGCAACCGGCTGCCGTAGTGTGTGATAACATCGCCCAGCGCACCGGGCCGTTTAGGGAATGAGGCTGCCTTTGGAGTGGCTGTGGCTAGATTGTGTGGGTCTAACGACTCCCCGCAGCTCGGGAGCACGCCGCCAGGGCAGGAACCAAGATGCCCTGCCGCACTACACCTACTTCGTTCCCTCGCACGCATGCGCGTTATGGAAGAGCGCGCCAGCTTCACGGCATTGCCGGCACCCGGGAAGGCGCATGCGCAAACGATCCACTGTCTGAGGCAGGCGCACATACATCCTGCGCCAAGCATCCAAACCTTAGCGCCTCCCACCTTGCCCCGCCCATTCGGCGCATGCGCGCTACTAATGTGGGGGAAGCCATTTTGCGCCGGCCGAGACTGGGCGCCATTTTGTTTCCGAAGGGGCGTCGTTGTTAATTGCTCGCCCTTCCCCCTAACAACAGCCCAAGCGGTGCGCTTCGCCCTGCTGGGGACCCCAGCGGTTGACAACGGTGAATACGGAGCGGAAGGCGGACAGATCGACCGTACCCGTTTCTCCCTCTAGGGAAAGCAGCCGCTCCTATGGGGCACCGCCTTGCAGAGGGCGCCTCCGCCTGAGGCAATGAATATTGCCTCCCCAGGCCCTTCCCCGCCTCTCCCCGGGCTCCTTACCGGTCCTCAATGAGTGCAAAGGCAGCACAATGTTTCAAAGTCCCAGCACGATGTACGCTGAGAGCTGGCGGCGCAGCTGCTTATATAGCCCCTTGTCTGGCCCCGCCCTGGTCATGAATATGCAAATCGCCACTCGCCGGGATGAGGTAACTCCGCGTTTGTTCTAGCACCCCCTCGCCTCCTGATTGGTCGCAGCCTGGTTAATATTCATAAGACGCTGAGAGGGAAGTGATGCACGCTTCGCATTCCCCACGTGGGGTGGAGTGTGGCGGAAAGTGCTGATTGGATGGGAGGGGGAGAAAGTTTGCAGACGCGTTCCTGTGGGATGAGAGAGTGGAAGATATTGATTGGCTACGGTCTCCCCAGCCGCAGCCCTCCCTCTTTCCCCTGCACACAGACTCACCCCGGGCCGGGAAGGGGGCGGGGCCGTGATGCCCTAGTTTCGCGCCCTTCGCAGCAATGCGGCGCCCGCTGCCGCTGTTGGAACAAAGGGGCCGCCTGAGGCGGCGGCGCCATCTTGGATGGGGGAGGGCCGCTTCGTGCGTTGCCATGACCCACCATTCTCCGCGGGGCAGAGCCTCGTTTGGCTGGGCCCGCCGCGCAAGGGCGCCCGCAGCCCATGTGATGCTTGGTCGTCCGCAGCGTGGCCCCGCCAGCCTGGGTGGCCCCAGCACCGCCCAACCAGCCCTGTATCCCCAGTGAACGCCATAGCACAGCCTCCGTCCGTCGTCCCCTGGGGGTCCCCTCTGTGACCCCAAGCACAGCGCCCTACACAGCCCATGTCCCCCATAGCACAGCCCAGGATAACCCCATGTGCCCCCAGACACTACATGTTCTCCCCTGCACAGCCCCCCATAACCCCCACATCCCCCAAAACATCCCATGTGCCCCCAGGCACCCCATATTCCCCAACACCCCATCTGGCCCAAAGCACAGCCCCCACATAACCCCATGTGCCCCCAGGCACCCCATATTCCCCAACACCCCATCTGCCCCAAAGCACAGCCCCCACATAACCCCATGTGCACCCAGACACCCCATATTCCCTGACACCCCATCTGCCCCAAAGCACAGCCCCCACATAACCCCATGTGCACCCAGACACCCCATATTCCCCAACACCCCATTTGCCCCAAAGCACAGCCCCCACATAACCCCATGTGCACCCAGACACCCCATATTCCCTGACACCCCATCTGCCCCAAAGCACAGCCCCCACATAACCTCCTTGTGCACCCAAAACAGCCCCTGCACACAGCCCATGTGCCCCGACACCTCGTCTGCCCCAAAGCTCAGCCCCCACCTACTTCCCATGTGCCCCCCACAGTTCCTTCTGCCCCCAGATACCCCTGTACCCCCAAACTGCAGCCTGCCGAACATGCTTACACTGTTCATATCTCACTTGTCTGTTTAGCTTGTAAAGAACCCAGGGTGCAACACAATGGGGCCGGATCCTGACTGGGGCCTCTAGGCACTACCGTATAAATAATAATAACTGGACTACAGCTTCCCTCCGTGCGGGACTGGGAGGGTGGCTGAGAAGAATCAGTAACAGGGTAGGTAGGGTAAGAAGATGAGCTCCAAAGTGCCCTGCCCTGGCTGTCATTTTAAATCACCACAGAAATTGGGTGTTTTTATGTTGATGCCTGTGGAAGGGAGACATAATTGCTTTGGGTTCACTTTAAACATCATGCATCTCCCACACTGAAGCATGGCACAGGGAGATGATTTTAAAGCAGTCCTGTGTCTTGGTTGTGTCCCCTCCTCACAAACACACACACTCTGTTAACCATCCATATCTGAAAACTGGGAGTGTCCCTATTTTCAGGGCATGTCCTTGTGTCCCTGTCTAAGCACCATAAAGCAATTCCATCTCCCCAGTCCCATCATGGCAGTGCCTAGGTAGATAATTTATAAAGCAAGTCATCCCCCTACACTGAAGGGTTATGCTGATTCATAAAGTGATCCTGGGCCACTTAAAAAACAGAGCAGAGGCAGAGACATACAAGCAAAAGGAAAAAAGAGAAGGTGTTCAGATGAGCTTTAAATGAGATGGAGATTGTTATTGCAAAGGAAAGACTCAAAATCATTTTACTTTGCCATTCTGATCAAGACATACACACAGAGTCCCCCCCCCCCCCATCCCCTAACCACCCTCTGTTTGTAATGTTAATAGCATTCCCAGGCAGAGCAAAGAAAGGAGAAAAACATCTGAGAGGCTTTCTACTTTACATTTAGATCAGGGCTGCTGTAATTTGGTTGATTTCCTAATGGATGTGGAAACAAAAGCAGCAATAGGAACCACAATCAAATCCAAAGGAGTCATCTGCCTGCCGTTGTTATGTAAAAGTATTGGGTTATTCCCACCCATTTTTGGATCTGTGGACAGAGGAAAAGGGAACTCATCTGGCAACTGCTTTGATGTCCCATATCGTAAACAGATTTTCCATGTTGGTACAGTAATAATAAAATACAGTACAATCTCAAGTATCAGGGGGTAGCCATGTTAGTCTGTATCCACAAAAACAACAAGGAGTCCGGTGGCACCTTAAAGACTAACAGATTTATTTGGGCATAAGCTTTCGTGGGTAAAAAAAAAAAATCACTTCTTCAGATGCATGGAGAATCTCACTAACTCTCACTTCCCTAATCTACACACAAAAATATGGTGGTTTCACTACTTTTCAACAAAGCTTTCACAGTAAACCACTGTCTATAGGTCTCATATGACAGTACTAAGAAAGACATCATTGCTTCTGCAAAATATACACCACCAATAATATATTGTACTATGAAGTATTCAATAAAATAACTACAGCTAACCAAAAATGTTTAATAATTCATCAACCTTGCTTTATTATTGTGTTTTGTTTGTTTACTGATTAATTTGCAAAATTTATTAATCTCCAAGTAATTCATGCAAACTAATAAAAATAATAATATATTTTATATACACTCTCTTAGTGCTTAAATGTATCCTAGATGCTTTGCAATAAAACAACATAGATAATAATACCAACAAATAAATAAATACAATTAAAGCAACAATTAAAAAGAACATGATGAGATATAATTATATACATATAATAAAAACTAAATAGCAGTAACAAGTGGTACAGTATTGTAGACAAAGAACTCATTCATTTGTTGTTGATTTTAAATGTCATGTACTTCCTTTTTAATACAGTGATGTCAAATCTTGGCTTAAAATATGGAACAATCATGGATTGCTTTTAATTCTATCTAATATTGCATAAGATTTTGCATTCATCAGAATTAATGATCATTTAAAAAGTTGTCGGGGTTGGGGAGGGTAGACTTGTGTGGATTTGGGATTGCAAATCCATTTTTGCCCTTGGAGGGGAAGAGAAACAAAACAATCAAGCTGGCCCTGAGCTTGAATTCCTAGCATGGCTGCTTTGATTAAATCAAAGACACATTAACATCCGCATTCCTGGTTTGTGGTGAGAGCGGATAAAGTGACCTTGAAGTGTGGAGCAATTTTATAAGTGGAGATCTAGAACATTTTACTGTATGTAGGACACTGGCGCTCTGGCAGTGGGGTGGGGGAGGGAGAAGAGCAATGCTGTATCTTTATCCTTGTTCCTAGGGCCTTTGATATGGGGAATATTAAAGGGGAACAAACACTTTTATTTTTACAAGCATTTTTTGTTCCCGACACAAAACTGACACAAGTTAAATGTTTCTCACGTAACACAGTCGATTTTTCATTTGTAATTTCAGTTCATTTTTTGCTTTAAAATGCTGCTACCCAGGCTCCAAGGGACAGATCCTCAGTTGCTGTAAATCAGTGTTGCTCTGTCCAAAGCTGAGGATCTGGCCCCTAAGGTCTGATTCAGCTTCTTTTAAAGTCAATGGAAAGACTGTCACTGACTTGGGATTGGGCCTAAAAGCAGAGGGCCTGACTCTGATCTGATTTATATCGGCGTAAATTAAGATTAATTCCGTGGAAACCCGTGGGATTATACCAGTCAGTGAGATCAGAATCAGGCTGGTTCTCATAGCCCCTCATCGTTTCCTTGTCCCACATCTTGCACTCCCAAGAGGCTTAATTTGCTCCACAGCTGCTTATTCCCACCCAGCTTATCCCCAGGGCATTAGTAACAGCATATGTCACTTTGGCTCATAAACAAGGAGGATGCACCAGAGGCTCCCTGGATAATATTCTGTAGGCAAAGCTTTCACCTGCTTGGCACTGTAACGAGTTTGTCTGTTCCACACGATTGGCACCTTGAGCTATTCATATCAGGAAATTCTCTTAATGTGTATCAGGGATGCATCGCAACAAGCGGATCGATTTTTATCACATGGCAGCTGATATCAGGACGAGGAGAATATCTCCGTAATTGACTGGCCGGTGGCCCAGTAAACTTCCCATGTTGTTTTAGAATTAATTAGGCAATGAAACATAACATGTGTGCTGATAATATGTAATTAGATATGTTTCTATGACAATGGCTGAGATTTACAGCACTTCTCATTCCAGCTTCCCAACACACTGTACAAACTGAATTGAAGATACGCTACGCAACAAATTGCAGTCTGTCCATCTCCCGGGTGAGCAGCCTTTGAGTAGCACCAGCACACAGTGTAGGACAGACGTTAAGCATATTTATCTTACCCTGCTGAAACAAATTGTAAATAGAATGTTGTTTTCCCAATGAGAAATATAGTCACAACAACTCTAATATGATGAAAAGTGCCTTATAATGACTGCAAGTAGTCTTCTCAGGCTATGAGCTCTTTGAAGCAGGGACTGTATCTTCATCTGTGTCCTTACCGTGCTTAGCACAATGACTTCCTGATCCAGACTGTCTTTGGTACACTATTCATGTTAAATAATCAGTCCAATTATAAGACTATAATAATTAAGCTTTCATCAGTAAGACACATCCTCCAGAAGCTCATCAACCATTAGTGTCATGATGGAACATGTATAAAGGGTGTTGGCACAAAGCCATGCTAGTAAAAGACTTATCTTTATTTCCTAGCCTTAGTTACTAGGGTCACAGATACTAAAGATTAATACAACAGTAGCCACTGGCTACTTGGCATTGGTTCTGTATGAGCTCAGAAGGAAGAGCATTACCTACTGAAGCAAAAACACCACTTCCTGTAGCACTGAAGTTTTCCCTGGAGGCAGTGGGGGATCTCTTAGTAAAGCCATTTACCACTTATATGGTGAGGCCTATCATCTGAAGATACCAAGGTCTTTAAGACTTGCAACATCCCTGGTATGTCCGTTTGACGGAGGACCTGAGCAAGTTTAGCCACTTGCCCAGACTCACACAGTGGCCGAGTCATACCTTGCTCAGGGGTCATGGCATCCATTCCATTGCACTTCCCAGTAGACCGCACTGCAGCCGCTAGTAACTGCTGAGTTCATTGTTTTAATTCAGGACAGCGTTGTGACAGCAGGATGCTTCCACGGTTGGAGAGAGAGGGAAAACGTAGTCCACTACTTAGCGTGGATTTCCCCACATTGACCTCCCCTACACACTAGTAAAGTGCTCGGAACCTGCCCTACTGCAGATACTAGGTGCAGGGTCATTCTTGGGGTGGAAGGCTAGGGAATGTGAACAAAATATGCCTTGATCTGGCGTGTCTATTAAATACATGGACAGATGAGCCTGGTTATTTTTCTTTATTGCTTGGGCCCTAGGGACATAGGAAATGCTGGACTGGATCAGATCAATGATCCATCTAGTTCAATATTCCATCTCCGACAGTGACAAGTTCCAACCCCTCCTCCTCCCCCGATGAAATATTCCCCTGCCCATCAGGGACATTTCTTCCTGATCTCCATCTGGTAAAGGCTGGCTTATACTCTGCTGCATGAAGGCTTCTCCCTTCATAACAGTGGGCGTTCTCAGCTCCAACTTTGGATTCAGAATCTAAGGCACCATCAGTTAAATATTTAGTCAGTTCTGCATTCTGTCAGGTACTAAACATACCGAGAGAAACAATCCCTTATCTCTCCCCATTTCTCATAGTGGAGCTGTTTACCCAGCCCTGGTGAAAATCCCTGATGCAGTCACATTGTTGCTGTAGCAGGAGAAGTTGCTGGGGCTGCATTTCCTCTGTGATTTACCCAGGAGCAGTGCTTTACTAAGTTACAGTACAAAGCTACAGTTCAGTGAAGGACACAGACCCACAGCACCACTCAGAAAAAGCTGCAGTAGATCTGGGCCATCTGTCTTTTCATCGGAAACGCCATACTTGCAACTTTCACCATAAGGACAGAAAAACAAAGAGTATGGAGAATATTCACTGGTAGCTGGAGCAATTTAGGCTCAGGTTTTTACAGAAGCCTGAGAGCGCTACGCATCCAAAATCTCAGCCTTAGCAAATAAGTGCATTTTCCAATCAACAGAAAGACCCACTGGCTTTGGCCAGCTTGGGTTTTATTTCTGTTCTGCTCTTCATCCATCCTTGCCTGTTTAATACATTGTTCCATTGCTCCTGTTAGGGTCCCATGTTACCACCAAAATCAGTTTCAGGACTCTCCTCCTATCTAGCTAGGAATTTTGGTTGTACTCCATCCCTCAAACCTTGGGTCATCACCCCCACACTTGACCTCCTGCATTATGCAGACCATAGAGTGTCACCCTGTGACTCCTGCATCTAGTCCAAGAAACAGGTCCAAAGCTTCCAAACCGCCCTAAAGTTCTGGGGGTGATCTGACTTTGGATTCTGAACCCCTGTGTTGAGCAGAGATTGAGTTTGAGCTCAACTTGATTTTAATTTCAGCACCACAGGCAGCACTGGTCCAGAAGGGCTGGTATAGGTCCACTACCGTTACTCGCTCCAGTAATTTTATGCATAGCAACACAAATCCTGCCACAGACCAGCACCGATCTCTGGGGGTTGAAAAGAGCACAAGTCAATAATCTTCCCCAGTTGTGTCCGAGGCCTTTCTGAAGGGTGAGGTGCAATAACTGTTGTTCTTTCCTAGTGCGCTGAGTGCAGGCGTCAAATCCCCTTGGGAACCCTGGAAACATCTGGCAGGCTCCAGGCTTCCTGCAGAGTCAGACGTCATCTTATTTCATCTTGGTAAACATCCCACGCTCTCTTTCTCCAAGGCTCTTTGTGTAGTTAGAGCACAGATGCCTTGCAGCACACCAAAGTTCTGGCATTAGGGCCTCCCAGGGAGGCGACGCAGGTTATTGTCTGTAGCCTGTATCTGGGCGTGTGTCAATATCTCTTTTAGAAGTGCCAGGTTGCAACATCACAAACATCAGCCACCACTCATCCCAACCTTGCGCCACCATCTAACCATTTATCACATTTATTTATATATCACCTTTCATCTGAAAAGGCTTTTGAAACTATGCACAGCACATCCTTTGAAATGCAGCCACCTCTGGTGTGGAGGTCAGCAATCAACCAGTGTACAGCATAACAAATGTTAGGGCAAGGAAATTTTGACCAAAGACACCAGACGCAAACTTCAATTGTTATAAAGACCACCACAGGGTTGTTAGTGTCCATGCAGTGGAAATAGGATCTCAGGTTAAGAGGGTGCTGTCTGAAATTCTCACACAGTAAACTGTGAGGAACACAGCTTATCTGCGGTGGAAGAATGAAAGGCTGAGCGGATGCTTCTGTGAGTTGAATCTGGCATCTCGGGAAATGTAGGGGCCCAATTCTCCAATGCCTTGCATCTGGTGCAGTCACTTACACCTGTGCAAAATGAATGATGCTTTGCACTGGTTTCGCAGCGCAATGGAGAATCCAGCCCACTGCAGTGCACTCTGGTGTCTAAAGCACCGGAATGGGATTCAGGACAATGCAGTTCAGTTCCTAGCTCCGTCACTGGGCTGTTGGGTGACCTTGGACAAAAGTCACTTCCCTTTTCTGTGCTTTGGCCTCCCCATGTGTACATACGTAACATTTGCCTCCTTTATAAAGTGCTTTGAGATCCACAGATGATAATGGCTAGGTATCATTAGGGTTTATAAATTATGACTAATTACACAAATGCAAATGACTATACAAGGAGCAGAGCAATGAACTGAGCCCTGAGGTTCTGCAGATAACAGCCACAACTGCAGTGAACCTCGAAGTGCAGAGAATGCCCAGAATGTTCCAGCGCCCCTTGCTGTAATGTATTTGTTAGTCCCATAAATGTTATCTCAGCCTGCACCATCCCCATTCCTACGCCTCCTCGCTTCTCCATGAAGCGAGGCCCAGTTGTAACTTACATTCTTTTGTTTATCTCTGGGTGTTCTCCTCATTACAGAGAAGGAATTACAAAATAGCAACAAAGGATCAGATTCTTGGCTGCACCAATGTGCCTCTGCACTAACATCATTGATTGCCCTGTGTCCCTGCAGTAAACTTTCTGATGCAAGCGCCTGTCGGGGAAACAGGCTGCTCGTGTTTGCCTGAAACGCCCCACCCTGTGCCCAGGTGCTGATCCTGAGCAGAGCTGTCTGAGCCTGTCACGGTTGCTGCCAGTGGAGATGTGCCCGTGGGAAATGAAAGGCTAGATTCTGATGTCAGTTACTCCATTATAAATCCAGGCTAGCCATACTGGCTGACTTGCAGTAACTCTGGACGTGCAGCAACGGAGCTGAGATCAGAATCTTGCCCTACAAGTCCGGACAGCGCTTCTGGCTCCTGGCTGTCCAGGGCCGGGGGGTTCCTGTGTGCGTGCATGTGTGTATAGAAAGCCAAATGGCGGGACTGGAATCCCTTTATCTTTCCAATTGAAAGACCTTGGGCCTCATTCCCCACTCCCCAGTGCCTTGTGCAGACTTTTACACTAGTGCCAAGTGGATGGAAAACATTCCTAGAGCCGACCCGTGGTATCCTGCACCGGCTTCGCACTGGTGTGAATGATCCTGCAAGGTGCAATTCAGGGGACAATCAGGCCCGGTCAGTGAGCCAACACCTGAATTTCAATGGCTTCCTTTGCCCACTTGTGCCTCCTAACCTTGTATGAAAGCCTTTGCATTGTGATGCTATTACTGATGCCCCTTTCACTGCAGATTGTGCCTGCCAGGACCCTAACGCTAATGTTACCTGAAATTGGGCCAGCTAGTAAGCTTAGGGAGGACTAATGACCCACCAGAGTTTGGCAGAAAGCAGCACGTTTATTATACTGACAGCTAAGCTCAAAAGAAGGGGTGGGGGAAGGGGGTCACACACACTCACGCTCCCAATGCATGGACACTGTCCGAGGTGGAATGTGACCAACCAGACGCGGCCAAGTCATCTCTAGTCGCAGGCCATGAGGAGCAGGTCCTTAAAAGGGGAAGAGGCCATGTGCTCGGCAGTGCACTCACAAGATTGTACCTCCCGTGAAGACCCTTCGCCCAGACTGCCTGGACAGTGATTCGCCGCGTTGCATTCCATTGTGCCTCGGGAAGACTTACCTTCATCGCCTCGTCCATCGCCAGGGCCGGCTGCAGGCACCAGGCAACCAAGCACATGCTTGGGGCGGCACCTGGTAAGGGGCGGGCAATCTTGGGGTGGCGGGGGGCAGTGCGGCGCGGCGCGGCATTCCGTGGGGGGGGGGGGCGCTCGGCGGGGGGGCGGCGCGGGGCGTGGCGCTCAGGGGGGGGGGTCCAGCGGCGCGGCGCTCGGCGGGGGGGGGGCGGGCTCCGGCGGCGTGGCGCTCGGCGGGGGGGCAGCGCGGGGCGCGGCGCTCAGGGGGGTGGGTTCCGGCGGCGCTTGGCGGGGGGGCGGGCTCCGGCGGCGCGGCGCTCGGCGGGGGGGCGGCACGGGGCACGGCGCTGGGGGGGGGGGTTCCGGCGGCTCGGCACTCGGCGGGGGGGCGGCGCGGGGCGCGGCGCTGGGGGGGGTTCCAGCGGCGCGGCGCTTGGCGGGGGGAGCTCGGGGGGCGGCGCTTTTTTTTGCTACTTGGGGCAGCAAAAAAGTTAGAGCCGGCTCTGTCCATCGCTGCACTGTGGGACACTGACCTTGAAGGATCCTGACATCTCCAGTGCCGTGCCTGTCCTGCGAGCATGAGTATGCAAGTGTGAGTGTGACCCCCCTTCCCCTTCTTTTGAGCTTAGCTATCAGTATAATAAACGTGCTGCTTTCTGCCAAACTCTGGTGGGTCATTAGTCCTCCCTAAGCTTACTAGCTGCCCCAATTTCAGGTAACAATTCCAAGTGAAATGGCAAATGACAGACCTGGCGTGCAGTCGTAATACAGGGCCCCCTGCAACGCATGTTTGGGAACTCAACCCCCAACCCCACCTGGAGCTGTATGTCGGGCTGTTTTTCCATGGCATCAAGGCCCTGTTTGTAGGCGTGGAGTAATGCAGAATCTGATGTCTGTGAAGAATCCCCACTACCCAGAGGAGACCAGTGGCCTGATTCTGTTATCTTGCCCCTTGTGTAATTATCCGCACCAGTGCAAAGCAGGTGTGACGCACTCCCATTCTGATTAGCACATCCCTTTGCAGGTGTGACCGACTGCACAGGGCCGGAGAATCGGGCTCATGTTATCCCCACCACGGCCGCCACTCCCATTAGAAACAAACAAACTCTCCCCCTTGGCAAACGCAGAGAGCTCTCCCAGGGGCAGCCTCCCTTTGCCCCTGGCTTCCGGTGGTTGGTCTCCCCCCTTCGCTAGCTGCCTACCTCCATCCCAAACCTTTGGCCTTGTGTCATTATCCCTCATGTCACAGGATCTGTCTGGCTTAGGAGCTCCTTCCCCTGCAGGGCGAGTCGAGTCATAAATAATAACGAGGCTCTGCACCCCTGGGGGGCCGAGTCCCCGCTACTGTTTCCATGGAAGTCACGCGCGCACCTAATTTGGCACGATGGAAATTCAACCCCCCCAACTGGGGCGCTTTTGTCAGGGCCTCCTAAAGCCCCGAAACCCCGGGCTGGCCTGCTAATGACACAGACTAAGGACGCTGAACTCTCCCTCTGTCTCGCTGCCATGCAGAGAGGCCCTGGCTCTGCGCTCTACGTGACCCGCTTCACAATCGCCTTGGAATGGTGCTGCGGGGGGAGACGCAGTCAGAGCATCTCCATTGGCTAGCTCACCCCGGAGTATTACGCGCTACCTCTGCCTGGATACAAGGACCAGCCATTTACACGCCTGATGGGTTGGCAGGGCAGGCGTGGTGCGGGTGGGGGTGCGGGGGAGCAGATGAGAGAGGAAAATTGAACCTTTTAGTGGCTACAAATCCCCTCCTCCCATCCCCGCACTGCTGTGCTGAAGAGCAACGCAAAAACCAAAGCCACCGAGTCTGGTTTATTTCCTTCCAGCTGCAAAGGTGACCAGGGACGGGTCGGGGGTGCATTGGATTTTAAAAGGGATTTTTGCAGCCATTCCTTCCTCCCCCTCGTGCAATCCCGTGGCAGTTTGCGTGGATTAGGGCTTGGCCATATATGGCATTAAGTAGGTCAAGCGGGAGGCAGGCCTGGAGCTGGGCGGATAGGTGCGCTCTCACGCTGTTTGCTTTCACTTGAGATGGCGTTTGGCAGGAGCCCAGGAGCGAGGCGGAGGGAGAGAGCTGGGATTGTTTGGGCCTCGCAGCTCTGTAGACAAAGAGGGGGTTTGTAATCCTGGTGGTGGTTTGCACAGAAACGCTATGCGAGGGGAATGGCAGTGCCGTGGAACTGGGATAAAGGGGTAAATCTGCGCTAGGAGATATGAAAAAAATCAACAGGGCACTGTCTCTTTCACACACATACACAGGCGAGTGTCTCTTCCAGCTGTATTCCACCCTCTGCAAAAGGAAATGAATCCATACAAATCCCTCCCCTGCAAAAGCAAGCTGAGGGTGAAGGGAGACGCATAAAAGGATTGTTTTATGGGTTCTGTCTAGTGCCAAGAATTTTTCAGTGATAGAAAAGCTCTGGTGCTAAATGCTTTTTAAAGCTCAAATGTCATGGATTTTTGTTGTTGGGAGGGTGGCTAAGGAGGTTTTATAACCCCCCGAGAACTGCTTGGGCTGCTGGACGAAATGGCAAGTGAAACAAATTTGCAGTTAGCTTGTGGAACTCATTGCCACAAGTTCTCACTGAGGTCGAGGGCTTAACAGGATTCTAGAAAGGATTATACGTTTTTATGGCTAATGAGAAAATCCACAGCTATGTTAAACAGGATCAAAGAAATTAGAACAGACATAAACCTTCATGCTTCAGGTCTTGAGCCAACCACAAAATATCTGGGGTTAGGAAGAAATGTCCTCTTGGGGCCTGTTATTCCATCCTTGCCTCCTTTCAGGTCTCTTGCACTGAAGCAGCTGGCACTGGCCATGGTCAGCAATGGGATATTGGACTCGCTGGATCCTGCTCTGCTCCAGTCTGGCAGTTCCTGTGTCCCACGGGCTCTGGTCATTCTTGTGGAGCAGTGTTAATGGGCCTGCAGAAAAACAAATGTCTGAGGAGGGGCCCTGGCAGTGAACTAGCCAGGAGAGCCAGCATCAGGTTGAGTTTCGACTTTAGGGTTGGTCTCTGGATCAGGGTGCTGTTGTTGCTGAGCTGCCGGAGGCCAAGGGTGGTGAGTTTCAGTGTGATGCTGGCTACACATTGCAGCAGGAGACCGTGTGTGTACTGCATCTCTTAACTGATGAGAGGGACCCAGATCCCAAGGTGATGGGCATCCATAGGGAGATAAATACATTACCCCACACCTATCTCTGCTTCACTCTGGGCCGTGATCCCCAAGCGCAAGACTCCAGGATGGGCCAGCTGCCCAACAGGGGGGCAGACGGGGTTAGAAACACCCTTGAACTGATCCCGTCCAATCTGGGTTTGCTGGAACCACACTGGAATGAGGACAGCTCTGGGGTGGAGGGCAGCACCTTACACAGCAATGTGGGGAAGAGGGAAGGAAACGGGGGCATGAAGGGGAAAGCGTTGAGTGGCACCCAGGGGCAAATAGACATATATAGGTCAGATTGTAGAGCCAGCCCAGAGAGAGGACACATTAAGCAGCATTGGGACAATGAATCATGCATGGCCTTGGGCAGTGCATGGCTTAGCGGAGAGTGGATAACACGGCCCCTTGTCTTCCCCTCCTTTCGGAGGGCAGCTGCCTCACTGTGGCCTCTGCTGGGGCTTGGTGCCTCCCTAGTGCCGCAGCCCTGGCTTGGATGCAGCGATGCCAGGGGTGAATGTGACATGCTGGTACCTTGGCACTGGGATGGGCAACCTTTTCCCTCTCTTATCTCCCCATGGGGAGAGCTCAGAGCTTAATCATGAAACAGGTGGGCTCCAGGCCGCTGTTAACCCTGCCGCTGCTGGACGGCTCCCTGGAGCAGGGTGCAGATGTTCAAGGAAGGGAACCTGCAGGCTGCTCCTCTCCTGCTCTCCCCTTGTCTCAGCCACACACTGACATCGCCTGGCCACTGCATCAAAGGGACAGAGATCTGCTCTGGGGGGGAGCAATGGCTGGATGGTTTTACTACAGCACCGGCACGGTAAACCAGCAACCCACTGAGATGCCACCGCCCTAATATAGGGTGCAGCCAAATTCCCTGGGGCCCCACTGACAGGCCCTGCCTGGAGATAACTCATTAACCAAGTGCCCACGTGGCCTGGTCAGGTATGAAACTGGGTCCCAGGACCCCGGTCCCTGGAAGACGATCTGCACTTACCCCGCAGAGCTGCCCCCGATGTTCCCGCAGCTCATGCACGTATGTGGGTCACTCACCCATGTCTGATCCAATCCCTCTTTATGGGCAAGGACCATCACTCCCAGGGCACTGAGGAGATGAAGGGCAAAGCCCCCCACTGGGGATGGGGCTAAGGCCTCGTGGGCACGGCTTTGGAAGCTGATATGCTCCTGGATCTGGGCCTAGGACCCAGCAATTACTAGGGGTGGATTCGGCACTGGCCCAATTCTGCTTTGGAAATTCCCAAGGCAGTTCTTCGCCGGCAAGCAGGCTCCATCCTCCATCGCCCAGCAGCACAAGGGGGCATGAACGTGACCATATCAGAGCGCGGGGGCGGGGGGGGGGGGGGGGGGCGTTTCACACGTGACAACGCCAGATGCAGGGCGAGGACGAATCAGGCCCCAGGGGTATTTAGCAGGGTTGCTCTGCCTCCCTGATGCCATCACTTGATTTGGTAGTTCTTCCTCCGGTCACTCCTTCGTGCTCCATCCCCAGCGCCAATGTGGAACCAACGCGAGCTGAGGCCTTGACTCCGCCGACCCAGTGCGAAACCAAAGGGGCTGCGTGGTTTGCTGGTGCGGCTCTACATTGCTCAGTGAAGCCCCCGGCTGTGACCTGACCCTTTCTTGCTGTAGCTGCATCATCCAGGCTTCCTGGATCCTTAAATGACCTTCTGTCTGCCCCAGAGAACCATGAGGACCTGACCCAACTGCCTCTGCTCCAGCCTTGTTCCAGCTGCCTGAAAACCCCTCCCGCTTCCCCTCAGTCTGGGGCTCAGTCTGTCCTGGAACTGTTCTGTGTGTATCTGGACCAGTCCACAATGCAGGGCCTGCTTCTCCTCTTCCTCCAGCATGAATTAGGAGCAACTCCATTGAACCTCACAGCGAGCATTACATCAGTGTCAAACCCGTGCGAGTGAGGGGAGAGGTGGGCTCTAGAAACCTGATTCTATGTCACACTATACCTTGTAGCATCTGTCACACCAGTGGAAAGTGAAATCCAGGTCTTGGCTTCCCTGGGGAACTCTATGGCAACTGGACAGCTGGTGAAATAGGGATCAGCTAGGAGGGGGAGGGATTTTTAGACAGACTATTTGAAATTATTTGGGGCTATTTTCTGTTGTTGTAACTCTGATGCCTAATAAACATCTGGGAGAAAGATGATTTTTGCTGAAGTGTCAATACCCCAACCCCCTCGGCATCAGAACTCACATCTCCAGGGCCTGCAGGAAGATCCTATTTCTATTGCTGAAGAAAAAAATACAGAAACAAACACCCATCTTTTAAAAAAAATCTTTCATTCCTTCATCCACCATAAAACAACAATCAGCTCTTTGGGACCGGGACTATGTCTGTGCAGCGCCTTGCGACGGGGGCGCTGCCGCAGTACAAATAATAAATCACAAACATGAATACAGTACTCATACTCATGATGAAAGACCACACGCTCCATTGTCTGACCCATGTTGCAGGGCCCCTTTAAGGACCTGCTGTTTAGTTCTGATGTTTCTCCGGGCCAGAGCAGACTTCCTTAACACGGTGATGATGGCACCGTTCCATCCTCACCGCCAAGGCAAGGTGAAACCGTGTTAGCCCTCCTGGCCTGAGCCTAGCTTTGGTAGCAGAGACCCCGCACTTGGACGGAGAGAGAAGCAAAGGCAGTTGCCAAGCGCCACCTGTCGGACAAACCCTGCTCTTTGCAGTGACTGTACATGCAAGGCTGGGAATTTGGGTTTGGTTCCCGGGAGGGCAGATGCCCAGCTGGTGTCAATTGTCACAACTGTGGGCTTGCTCCCTGGGCCGGCAGGGGAGGGGCGGCCTGTCGGGATAATAGGACTAGCCACGGAGCCACGTGGGCTGAGTATGGAGCTCCAGCCAGTGCTCCTCGCCAGAAGCGTATCTACCGTTTCTCAGACACATCCATCCGTCTGTCCTCACCCCCTTCCTCTCTTCCTGCCCACCCCCGTCTATCGCCCTGCCCGCTCCAGCTAACCATGGAGATGGGAACTCTCAGAATTCCCACAGTCCCGTGGGAGCCCCTCCCGTAGCTGGGAGCAGACGAACTCTTGGGAACAGCTGACGCTTCGCCCTGATACACCCGCTGGGCCTCTTGTCTTTCTCCCAGAGAGCTGGAAATTCCCCAGGGGCAGCAGGCGTGGGCTACCACTAGGGCAGTCAGGAGCCCCTTCCATCTGCCCTCTGGGGCCTTTCCCAAACCTCCCCCCATGGGGCACAGCCCTGAGCTGGCATAGGGGCCTGGTAGGGACCACTCGACGGGTAGTTTACTCAGGAGGCTCAGAGTTGGTAAGGTGAGGGGATGAGGGCTAGACAGCAGCAGCCTGGGACCCATCTTCAGTGGGGAGGGATCAGACCTGCCCTTCCCACCCATGGGCTGAGCGCTTGTGAAAATTCACCCCTAAGCGACTCGCCCGAGGTCCCACGACAGTCCCGTGAGCACTAGGCCCTTCCCTTCACTACAGTCTCCAGAGGAACGTTGTCTGGTCACTGTGAGACCCAGGGCTTCCCCGCAACACGATGGTTGTTACAGGCAGTTGTTCCTTCCCTCCCCGTGCTTTTCCAACATTCCCAGCCAGGAGCCCAGCAGTGGCAGCCATACTCGGGGCCAGCCCTGGGTGTGGTATCACTCAGGGAATGTGTCGCCCCCGCCCCCGCCTTCCCAAATGGTGGGAGCAAAAAAAACCCCAAATCTCCCCAGGGATTTGGCAACCCTGAACGTTGGCACCCGATCACCTGCCCCGCAGGCCGGCCCTCCCTGGCTACCCTGGACAGGGACTGTGCCTGTGCGAGGATCCCATTGGCACTGACCAGGATGGTGGAGAGCAGACAGAGGGCAGGGAGGAGGGTGCTGTCCCCCTCGGCTCAGTTTCTGCCTACCTGGATTTTCAGCCCAGCCTCCTGCTGTCACCGAGCTGTTCAGAGAGGCCTGTCTCTCCCCATCCCCTCTGCTCCCCTCCTGCACCCATCCCCTACCCTGTTTTGCTCTGGAGCAAGGCGGGTGGTGGGGGGAAGGACCAAAGAAGTGACCCCCAGCTGCTGGAATGCCTGCTGCTGCCCCTCCCACTCCTTCCCCTCCGGCACAGTGTGTGTTTCGGAAAAAACAGAGAGATCAAGGGAAATGGTGCGGCGGTTCCTGTTCTAACGCCCACGGCCCCCGCGAGCACCCGTCCCCTTGCCTCCTGCCCTGCACCGAGACAGCCGCAGGGTCGGGGCAGGGGACAGCTGCACAGACAATGGCAGAGCTCGCAGCAGCAGGGGAAACAGCTCAGCCCCTGCTCAGCAGGGGGGTTTGTACAGCTCGGGTGTCGTGGGTGCAGGCGGTCAGCCCCTCCGCTACTTGTAGCAACTCTGTGTCCCTGTGAGTGTGCACAGGGGTGTGCATGCCCACAGCTACGTGTGAGACGGGTATGGGTCACTGCAGGCACACGGATGCTGCATGGTTTGAGGTGTGCACGAATATATATTTGTGATGCACGTACCTGCGTGCGTGTAGTGTATTTTAAGTGCACGTGCTGTGTGTTTGCGTGCCTTTGTGTGTGATGTGCACGTGCATACATGTGGTGTGTGTGTGTTGCAGGAGAGGACTGTCCAACCCAGATCACCCCCTTGGGCCACCAAGTCCGGTAAGCTCACCCCAGCAATGCTCACTTCCCCGTGCTCAAGAGTAAACCAGCGATCCCCTGGCCAGTAGCCCAGTGCTGTGTGGGGCGGTGAGAACACCTTTCCTGACTCCACAGTGTTCCAGCCACGGATGCCCTGAAGCGTGAGAGCTCGTCTCTCAGCACATCTCGTCCAAATACCCGGCCCCTTTCTTAACGCCTGTCCCAGGGTGTGACTGGCTGGGGCCAGGAATCCCGCAGGCCGTGTGCAGCTGTAGATTTAACTGCCATAGGGAGGTTGCCCGGATAAACCCTGCAGAGGGGATTTCAGAAAGGTTTGGGGCAGGCAGTGCCATTTTTCTTTCAGCTCATCCCCCTACCAAGGCTGGAGAAGAGGATGCCGCCCGTCTGTGCCCAGCCCCAGTGACTAGATTGCAAGGGGTATTGAGCATCAGAGCAGGAGAAGCAGGAGGAGAGGGGTCTGTTACCAGAGGTGCATATCAAAAGTGGTACCTGCAGCATGTGTGCACTGTTTCTCTAGTGCCTGCAACGCTCACCGTTTAGTGGCATGTTGGGACAATAGCCTCTGTTGCAGGACAGCCCCTGTTTGCACGGAGTCAGTTGCAGGAACAGGGCAGGGGATCTGGCCCTGGAAACTCAGGTACTTTGGCCCTTTCTCCAGCCTGGATCCCCCCGCCATGTCTACTTCATGCGAACTCCCACCCTGTGGCTGCTGCGTCTTCTGGGTGCTGCATTGAGTACCCACCCTGCCACAGTGAGGAAACCCCCCACGGCCCTTGTGCCCGGCCTGCTGCTCAGAGGGGAACAGCGTGAAGGGGCAAAGAGCTGGTGTCCCATGCCGAGGACGCCAGCGTGAATGGCCATGAGTAGCTGGGTCTGGCGGAAGAGGCTCAGCTCAGGCACAGACCATAGCATGGGGGGGCTGAGCACAGACTGAAGCAGGGAACGGGCACCAAACCCTCCGTCCTGACCCCCACTGGGCATGAGGCCTGTGGGGAGGAGGATGGGCCAAAGGCAACTCTCCCCAGCCCAAGGACCAGACTGGGGGTCCCCCTTCCCCTTCAAGTTTGGCTGCTGGAGGATGAATCGTAGCCGGGGGGCGGGGTCCTGTTGCCCTGGTGTGTGGATGCGCTGGCCACAGGCTGGGCACAGCTGGAGCCCACGCATCTCAGGCCTCTAATGAGTAGATCCAGCTTCGTTATCCGGCAGCCAGCGGCCTGCAGGGCTGAGCCACGTCCGGCTGAGCTGCTGTAATCGCCGCCTGCCATCGCTGCTCCGGGAACATACGCGCCTTGACCTGCTTTCCGACGCCCACGCTCCCCCCAGCCCCTTTCCTCCCGCTCCGCTTTGCTGTGAGGCCTTCTGCTGCCTGGCAGCCCCCACACGCCGCCCCCCTGCCTGCAGAACGTGCATGGCCTGCCTCAAAACCTCAGCTGCAGACCAAGGCAGTGCCTGCCAGCAGATCAGAGCGGAGCGGGGAGGTGTTTGGGGGCAGTAGTTTTCGCTGGCAGGGACAGGAGTGTGGTTTAGTAGTTAGAGCAGGGGGCGTGGGAGCCAGAACTCCTAGGTTCTGAGCTCTGGAGTTGGAGAACCGTGGGTTAGTGGGTAAAGCAGGAGACTGGGCGGCAGGACTCCTGGGTTCTTTTCCCAGCCCTGGGGTGGGGGAGTGTCACGTAGTGAGAGCAGGGGGCTGGGAGTTAGGAATTCTACATTCTATTCCCAAGCTCTGCCACCAACCGGCTGCTTGACCCTGGGCAGGTCGCTTAAGTGCTCCATGGTTCTCCATCTGCAGAATGGGGATAAGCTGGACCCACCTTGCAGGTGTCTTTAAAGCGCTTTGCAGAAGCAAGGTGCTAAGTAATATTAATTGCTCTTAAACATCCTGTCTTACCAGCGAACTCACCACACACACACCTCAGCCTCCGACCGGCCTGTCAGCCACCATCCACACGCCCCCTCGCCCTCCACTCTGTCTGTCTAAGCTCCACACTCGCCCTCTCCCAGTTCCTCTGCAGCACCAGCTCGGAGGTTACGTAGGAATCTAAATCCGCGACATTGGTGGCGTATGGACAGCAGAGGGCAGCCTTGTGTCACTCAAAAGCTTGGCTCTGTTTCTCCACGGCAAAGCAGTCAGTCTATGCAAACCCCCACCCCAGGGTGCGCGGTGCCCTGGGGTGCTATTTAACAGAAACTCCCTGTGATTAAAAATCACTGGCTAATTCTGCCCTACTCTGGGGGCCAGCTGCATGAGCAACAACTCTCCCTTGTTCTATCCTGTGATCCCACTAGGCTGTCCGCTGTGTGTCCTATACCGATGGAGCTCTACCGGGGTCTGGGGCCCCTTGGGGGGCTGCAAACAGGTTTCAGGGGGGGCTAAGCAGGGCCAGCATTAGACTCACCGGGGCCCAGGGCAGAAAGCCGAAGCCGTGCCGCATGGGGTTCAAGCCCGGGCCCTGAGCCTCGTCACCCGAGGCCGAAGCCTGAGCAATGTAGCTTTGCGGGGGCCCCTGTGGCGTGGGACCCCAGGCAATTGCCCTGCTTGCTACCCCCTGATGCCAGCCCTGGCTTTTATATGCAGAAAGCCCCTTATTGTGACACAGGTGGGCCGTGGAGAAAAAGGTTGAGACCCCCTGTCCTAAACCACAGGCGCTTCGATCCCTTGGCCCCGTGACCCTGCCAGGGGGTCTTCGGTCTGAGGCGAGTTATTTATTTGGGCAGAGCCAGAGGGCATGGGGCACGCTCTCATCTCTGCTGGCCCCATGCCCCTGGGGCTGCAGGGTCGTGGAACGGGCTGCAAGGAATGCCACTGAACTGGCTGCCTTGGGCAGCCCAGGATGGAAGCATGGGGAGAGTTTAGTGGTGACACACACACACCCGGGGCCCCACGCACGCATCGTGATGCATTGTGCACAAGCTGGACTACACCTGGTGAAGGGGACACATGGGATCTTCCCCCCACTCGCCCCCTTGCTAAGATGAGAGGCTCAGGGACGCTCTACAGCCAAACGGATTTGAGGGCTAGCTGCACTCATCTTTGGAGGCCTGTGCACATGTGTATTCCCATATGTGTATGTGCATGTGTACATTTATGTGCTTTGTGTATGTGAAGGGGTACATATATGTCCAAACGCTTGTCTGTGCATGCATGTATGTGCACGTTCACACCTGTGTTCACATGCAGGAGGCCGAGTATGTGCGTGCACGTTCCCACAGAGGAGACCGAATGTGTGTGTGCGTGCACACAGGCGAGCCTGCTGGCCCGTGCACGCGCTGGGTTCCTGGGGTGATGCGCTGCAGCTGTGGGCCAGGTGGGCGTGGGCGTGAGCACAGTGTGTAGGTGTCAGTGCAGAGACAGGAACCAAAGCGCAGTTGTAAATCATTCCAGACTCAGCTCGGCCTCCCCCCTCACGGGGAGCCGGGTCCCGGCTGCCTGACTCCCGCCCAGCAGCTCCGACCTGCCCAGCCTGAGCCGAATCCTGGAGCAGAGCCTTTCCTACCCATGGGGGTCTCCGAACCAGAAGTGGGTTCAGCCAGGGGCTGGTGCTGGAGCTGCCTGGGGGGTCGGTAACAGCTCACAGGCTGCCTCGGAGGTGGCCTGGATGCAGGGGCTGCCCCATGCTGTTCAGGAGCTTTATCTCTGTCCCAGATCAGGCCCCCTGCTCTGAGCCCAACCCCCAGCCTAGAGCACTGCCCACCCAATCAGACCCACAGATCTGTCCCAGCAGCGAGAGGGTTAACTGGAACTGGTTCTTGACGCAGCCTGCAGCAAGCAGGAGCCAGGCTGCTGGGAGGAGAGGGGTGGGTGGGAGCCCCCCACCACCCTGAATCACTCATCATCATTCACAGAAACAGGTCAGCGCCTGTGCAAGGTGGCTGGGCTCCAGGGAGCGTGATTAGCTGGGAACCAGCCCCCCGGGGCCCAGGGGGCACCACCTGCTGCAGGAGGCTCCTTAGCAGGGGGGAGGGGGGGGAGTTAACCCCAGCTCAGTGCTCAGAGGGAGCAGGAGGTTGCGATATTGAACTGAGCTGGGGCTCCGGACTCCTGGGTTCTGTTCTTACCTATAGGCGGGAGTGGAGTCCAGCGGTTAGAGCAGCAGGGCGCTGACCCACAGGACTGCTGGGTTCTGTTCGGGGGAGTGCTGCCTAGTGGTTAGAGCACTGACCCACAGGACTCCTGGGTTCTGTTCTCAGGTGGGGGGAGGAGTGCAGCCTAGTGGTCAGAAGAGCAAAGGAGAACAGAAGACAGGACTGTTTCCAGTTCTGCCCTGAGTCACTTTTGCTCCTGCGCAAGTGGCCTCCCCCTCCGTGCCTCAGTTTCCCCATCTGCACAATGGGGCCGACGACACTGACCCACCTTTGTAAAGTGCTTTGAGGCCAAAGGCTAGAGGAGGGGGTTACTCGGCAGCCTTTATTTTAACCGCAGCCAGGGCTGAGGTCTGTGGGGCCCAGATCCTCCACTCCTTGCCTGGCCTGTGCCTGCCACATTCCAGCGGCTTTGGCCCAGCCAGGGAGGCCCCCCCACCCCTGTGTTTGCCCTTTGCAGCAGGGCCGGGGCCTGGCCAGTGGCAGCGGGAGGGGCACTCTCTGACCCGCCCAACCACAAACAGAGTGGGGGGGTTGGAGGAGTGAGGCAGAGCCCAGGCTCCCTGCAGGCCCACTCACCCCGTCTGCCCCCAGGGCCCGAGGCTGTCAGCAGCCCCTCAAGGGGCCTTGCAGATCATGTTCTGTAGCCATACACTAGAGTCAGGGCTCCTGGGTTCTGTTCCCAGCTCTGCCAGAGGCCTCCTGTGTGACCATGGGCAAGTTGCTCTCTGCCTCAGTTTCCCCATCTGTAGAACTGGGAGGCTCTGGGGGTTAATCTTCCCTGGCTGGACCCTCGGCTCTTGCTGCAGAGAGTTCGTGTCATCTCAGATTGGCCTCTTCTCTCAACTTCTGGCAGCCCTTTCTCTGCCGCCTGACCCCTAGGCCCCGAACGGAGCCACCCCCAGAGCAATGGGCCACCCTGAATGCAGAGGGGAGAGAGCTTGATGCTCGAGCCCCTACTCCTGGGACACCCCCTGAGCCTATCCTTGCACCATTCAAAATGATCCTCAGCTTCTCTGCTCAGGAGAGGGCTAAAGCCGCGGCAGGGGCTGTGGGTCCGGATTGAGCAGCACTGGCAGAGCTGGGGGCTATAGGAAGGGACTGCGATGCATTTGAAGTGCTGGTGGGGGGTAGGGCTGGAATAGCAGGGGTGCTGCCAGCTAGTGGGGTGCTCTGGCAGAGCAGGGGTGGGACATGTCTGAGCTTTGGAGCCAGCATGCTTGGCTTCTCCCTTTCCAACAGACCTGCAGCCAGATCCAGGGTTCAAAGCCTGAGTCGCCCTCATCCTGTGATCCCCTTCAATCCACATCCCCCTCTGCCCCCCGGAACCTGCCAGCCGCCTCGGCTCCCACGCTAGCCTTGACGAGCAGCTGCGCTGGGGCGACGGTGCCCGTGGGCGAGCATCACCGCTCTGACAGCTGCGGGGCACTGGGGCCCTGCTCTCTCTGAACCCCATCCGGGGTTACCCAGTGCTCCGGGCCCATCAGCTTGCTTGTAACCCCAGACGACTGAGCCACCAACCCCCTTTCCTAGCCCAGCAAGCCCCTCTCCTGTGTCAGCCCCTAGGTCAGGTGATCCAACGGGAAGAGGCTGCCCCAGAGAGAGCCCCCTGGTTTGTCCAGGGCTTTGCTCCGTCCCAGGGGAAGGCCGAGGCAGAGAGGACGTGACCTATGAAGCTCAGAGCTATGGGGTTCCCTGTGAAGGGTCAAGGCCTTGGTTTAAGGAGCTCCCAGTCCCCAGGGACACACACTAGGTTGGCCAGATATCCCGATTTTATAGGGACAGTCCTGATATTTGGGGCTTTGTCTTATATAGGTGCCTATTACCCCCCACCCCATGTCCCGATTTTTCACAGTTGCTGTTTGGTCACCCTAGCACACACTCACGTGGACACACACACACACATGGACACACACACACATGCATGCACACACGGTGGGTCCCCTCTGCCCTCCCCGAGCCTGCAATCCAGCCTGAGTTGCTCCGTCCCCCCTCTGCCCAGGCCGGCTCGTTTTGCGTTTGGAGCCAGCACCAGCGGATGAACCGTTCTGCTCCAGAGAGAGCCTGACGTCAGCAGGGGAACTCGAGGGCGTCAGTAGTGCAGCAGCGTCGCCTTCCCAGCCTCAGATACACACCCGCAGCTGCTGCCACCCTCAGCAAACCGGCTGTGTCTGCCTTGGTTTGTCCTCTGTGCATAGCAACCGAAAGGGTGATGAAGGGTACGCACTCACCACACCCACACCTGTGCACCCTCACACAACTCTGCCTGCAATGTCACACCAGTGCATGCTCACGTACACACCTGTGTGCACAACCTCACACACCAGTGCACGCTCACACAGTTCTGCACACAGTCGTACCTGTGCACCCAAATGCATATTCCTTGGCATGCACACCTGTAGGCACAAACTCACACACCTGTGCATGCCCACACGCACCCATGTGCCCAAATTCACACACCTGTGCACTTTCACACATCTCTGCACAGACTCAGACCTTTGCACACGCTTGGAATGCTCAGGCACACCTGTGCACACTCACACACCTTCCCTCTGGTCTTGCCTCTTCTCTTTCCTCTCCCCTTTGCCCAGTGCCTCTCAGTGGGGAGCTCTGCACTCATCCATTCTCCTAATTCCTCATTTTACTCTTCTGGCCAGGCCGGCAGGCTCCAAGCCAGGACCGCTTGTCTCGCCACCTGTTGTTACAGTGACAGTTTATTCCTCTTTTCTTTCCACTCTGGTTGCCAAGGAAGGTGTGGTCGCCATAGAAACAGCTCAGATTTATCAATGGAAGTGACTGAAGGAAAAAGCTTCAAGGAGCAAGAGGAGGCATTTGGGTGGATAGCCAGATCTGGAGCCAGGGGATCTCCCGCTTGGGTCTGCCCAGCTTCAGCAAGGCGAGCCAGGGCCTGACCCAGTGAAGGGATGATGGAGAGGAAGAACGATCCGACTGTAGCCTGGACGTGTGCCTGGGGTGTGGGTGTGTGCACGGGGTGTGTGTGCACAGTGTGTGTGTGTGCACGGGATGTGTGTGTGCACAGGGTGTGTGTGTACACGGGGTGTATGTGTGCACAGGGTGTGTGTGTGCACAGGGAGTGTGCGTGTGCACGGGGTGTATGTGTGCATGGGATGTGTGTGTGCACAGGGTGTGTGTGTGCATGGGGCATGGGTGTGCACATGGGTATGGGTGTGTGCACGGTGTGTGTGTGTGTGCACAGGGTGTTTGTGTGCACGGGATGTGTGTGCACAGGATGTGTGTGTGCATGGGTGTGTGTATGTGTGTGTGTGTGTGCACAGGGTGTTTGTGTGCACAGTATGTGTGTGTGCACAGGGTGTGTGTGTGCATGGGGTGTATGTGTGCACAGGGTGTGTGTGTGCATGAGGTTCATGCGTGTACGTGTATATGTGGGTGGGTGTGCATGTGGGGGGTTATGCCTGTGTCTGCAGGGTGACGAATCTATACAGACCCAGCCCAGGCACTCTTTGCAAACAGGCCCCAAGGCAAAGGCGCCCAGCGCACGGCCCCAGGACCACACACAACCCGAAAGCCTCCCCCCTCCTCCCGTAACCACAGGTTGAGCTCAGAGGTGATCGGCTGCAGGGAACTGAACGCAGTGGGCACCTGCTTATCCAGCAAAGAACAGTGGGGCAGGGGCTTTGTAGGCAGTGACGACGGTGCCTAGATACTACAATGAGGGGCACATTAGAGACAGAGAGATAGATGGGTGACTTTGAATGATCAAAGAGCGGCCTTAAGGCCTGGTGTGAGATTCCCCCCGGTGCCCAGCGCTGGGCACGGGGGTTAGTGTATTCCCTAAAGTGCTGCTCCGGTGATGTTCGCCTTGCCAGCCCGCCCGGCGCTCTCACCCCTCCCGCCCTCTGACACAAACTGCAGAGCCAGAGGGAAAGGCTGGGGCAGACTGTCTCTATCAGCCCCCCCTGCCAGATGGGAGCCTCTGTGAGGAGCAGCCCCAGGGGTCCGGCCTCCCCAGCAGCAGCAGCAGCAGTAGGGTGTTGGTGGTGGAGGGAGAGCAGATTGTCTCTCTAGCCCAGGGCTGGCTGGCTCCCAGCCCCGGTCAGCCAGGGGCGCTGCCCCAGCTGACTCATCCTCTCTTCGCCCGCTCCCACCCACAGGCTGGGCGGGGGCGGGCGGGGGTGTTTACCGTAGAGCCGAGGTTAGGCAGAGTTAAAAACCTCCCGCCTGCACTTTGCCAAAGGGAGACCCACCCTGCCCAGGCTTCCTGGAAACCGGATTTCAGTGCCAGGGCAGCGTGTAAACAAAGGGGTCAGTGGAGGACAATGGGCAGCCTCGTGCAGGGCACATCCTGCCAGGGGTTAGTGGCCCAGCACCTCAGGATTGGGCCACCCAATCCCGCCTGTCCTATGCCCTGGGTGCCCCCGGGCCAGCTGCTTCTCAGGCCCCTAGATCTATCGCCACCTGGCCTGAGGCCCCTATTGCCCAGAGACGTGTCGTTCAGCTTTCACCTGGTGGGTGTCAGGCCCCATATCCCCCCCGCCCCGAGCTGGCTTTGAGCACCACACCTCAGTCAGCCCCCACGCGCCACTTGGTTTGGAGCTGAAGCTGCAAAGCTGGCGCCAGGTTGACTCGGTCGGTCCCAAACCGTCCGAGAGGCCGGCCAGCCCCCGAACCGGTGCCTCCCCGAGCGCTTCCCCCAAGCGCCAGCTTCCAGCCAAGCGCCTCCCCACTCTCCGGGGTGGGGCGACAGATAGTCTGTACTCACTAGTGCAGCCTAGTAGGTAGGGCACTGGCCTGACTTGGGGGACCTATGTTCTAGTGCCAGCTCTGCCACTGCCCTGCTGGCTGCCCTGGAACAAGTATCTGTGCCTCAGTTTTCCCGTCTGTAAAATGGGGATCATGATACAACCTCCTTTGTAAAGTACTTGGAGATCCACAGGAGAAAAGAGCTAGGAATTATTATTATAATTGGGGGGTCCTCAAGAGGATCACAAGGGTAGGGGGAGGGCTGGGATCCCCATCCCAAAGCAATCCTGGATTTTGCAGACTCTGTCTCTGGAATAAGACAACTCCCACCCCTGGTGAGGAGTGAACACCCGGAGCTGGGTCTAGACATCGGGCTATATGCCTATTTCTAGTTATTAACAACACCCAGTCTTTCATCCAAGGCTGACAAAGCTGGCTGCAGACATCAGCAGAGTCTCACGACCCAGTCCTGGGAGGCAGGGCGGTGTTATTATCCTGGCGCTAGAGTTAGGCAAACTGAGGCATGCAGCAGGGAAGTGACTTGCCCAAGAATAGAATCCTGGCCTCTTGATTCCCATTCTTCTGCTCGAAACACAACGCCTCAAACCCAGACCCACAGCTAGAACCCAGGAGTCCCCAGCTCTAACCACTTGGCTAGCACCAAAGCCTCCCAGCCCCCCGCACCCCCGCCCCGCTTTAACCTCTCAACTTCACAGCCAGAGAAAAGCAGCCTGTGAGTTCTGCCCCCTCCCAGAGGGGCTGCAGTGAGCGGAACGCAGCCTGCCCTCAGCCAGTCCAGCCTCTGGCCAGCCCCGGGCATATTGCTTAGGGACCAGGCACAGCCCAGGAGGGCCCGGTTTGATCTCCCCCCCCCAGAACCCCCATTCAGAGGTGGCACTGGCCATTCCAGTTGCCCCAGTGGGTGCCTTGGAAAATGCCACCTCCAGGAAGCAACCTACCCTGCCCAGCTGGGACCAGAGCAGCAGGCTGTCCCTGATATGGGCCCCGTCTCTGCAGCCAGCATTGGGAGCTCGGGGCTGCAGCGACACTGCTCTGCACCAGCAGGGTGGCATGGATCCGGGGGAAGCTGGCCCGATACCGGGGTCGAAAGGTGTCTGTGCAGCAGCCCTGAACAGGAGCTGGCCCAGGAGCAAGGCGCTCCCTCCCCTGGCCCTGGCGTCGGACTCCCTGGGATTCTGCACCCACATCCAGCTCAGAATCCCTCCCTGCACCCCCAGCTTTCTGGGGCAGGTTAAACCAAAGCCTGGATCCGCTCTGACCCTCCAGCTCTTCCCGCTGCTCTGTCTCCCAGCGACAGGGTGACTGGCCCTTTAAGGGGAGCTGGGTCCAGCCTCTCTGTGATGGGTTCCCAGGGGCAGAAAATGGCAACATCAGGCCTGCTGGGGTGCCCCTAAGAGGGAGGCCTGCAGCCAAGCAGAGAAGGGAGACACCAGGCCAGAGGTCCTGGGTGTTGCTGCTTGGTAGAGAGATGGGAGTGTCTCACGCAGGGCGACCTTGAGGAAGGAGGGGCCGGCCCGAGAGGTGGAAGATTCTTTTGTGTTTGTTTTTGGTGGGGATCCCCTGGAAGGGGTGAGTGTTTCCTTGAATGGCTTAGCTGGAGGACCAAGTCCCGGCAGCATCCATGCTGGATGTTTGGGGGAGCCAACTGGAGTGAGGGGAAACTGAGGCAGTGTCTAGCCTGAAGGCAGACAGGGCAGGTGGCTCTGCTATACTCCCCCTGCTGGCCCATTCCCAGCATGTGATTCTGTCTCCCCCTCTGTGCACTGATTCCCATGGGAATTGCCCCGGGGGGGTGGGTGTTAGCGCTTTAAAGGGCCCAATCCCGCTCTCGCATGGGCATGAATCGCCAGCATGGAGGGAAATCCAGGGTATACCAGTGTGGCCAACTTTCATGATTTCACAGGGCAACTTGTGCTATGAGATGTTTTCCTTAAAGCACCAGCTCCTGGAGTCCTGTGACTCCCTGAGAATCTCAGCTTTCATTTTAATAAGAGTGAGCTTCTGGTTGCAGAGGAAAGCTTGAAAAGGTGACCCGAGTGCAGCCTAGAGGCACAGAAACCAGGGAGCAAACGAAAAGAACCCGCTATATATTTTTTAAGTCAATCTTGTCGTTGTTTGGATGGCTGGGTCTGGCAACATGGTTAACCGCCCTGTGTTGCGGATGGGGCGCTCGGGCAGGGGTGTCTCAGACCTCCAGGCCGGGCAGGGCTGGGCTGTAATGCTTTCCCTAGGCCTGCATGAGCCGGGGGCAGCCTCGGGCGCTCTCCTCCCCTCTCCGGGGGCCAGCCTGCACCAGGAAGTGGGTGAGTCAGCAAAGTCCTGACAGGCAGTGACCCCAGGAGCCGGAGCAGCAGGCTGCACAGCGGGTGTGAACAGGGAGTGGGTATTGCCCCACTCGCACGCCCTGGGCTAGCGCCCGCCTGCCCCCAAAACAGACCTGAACCCTGAACACCCCCGAGAGACACGCTGACACACATACACACACCCTCCGATCCTCCTATGTGCCCTGGCGCGCTTCCGCCCAAGAGGCATTCATATAGTGAACCACCGCCGCCCAGGCACACACGGACACACTCACTCGCTGACACAGATACGCACCTCGACACACCCGCCCTGACTCAGCTGGTGACACACAGACCCAGGCTGTGATACACTCACGCCTGCGCACACTGATTCACGCCCAGACACACTTGCACACTTGCCCACCTCTCCCCGGAGAGCTCCAGCCCTGATGATGCGCGTTCATGCGCAGGCAGACACATGCTATCCATTTCCCAGTCCTCTTTGGCCTCATCTGTCTCCATTATCGCTGGCTGCCCCCACCCCCTCCCTCTGCTGATCAGCACTTCCTATCTGCGCCGAGCCCAGCATCCCCTGGGGGCTTGGGGCTGTGAGTCAGATCCCAGCTTGGCCCTGTGTCTGTGCAGCCGGAGGTGGGCCTCCCTCCCGGTCCCAGATGCCCACAGCCGGGCGCTACTCTGGGTGCAAGGGATAGAGGGTCCCCACAGACTCTCCTTTCGCCTTTCAGGTTCCTATAAGCACCAAGACCAATCTCAAGGTCCGAGAAGGCGCATGGAGCCAGCTGGGCCCAGAAAATCCCTTAGCCTCACACTAACAGCTGGTTCTGATTCTGCTCCAAGCAGCCCCTTTCCAGGCTTTTCTGGTTTCCCCAGCCCCCGCCTTCGGTGCTCCCGGGGCACCGCGCACCATTGCCCGTCGCCATGGAGCGTGACCGGAGCAATCCGGACGGGCAGGCCGGGGCCACAGGGAGCGATGCAGCTGACTGGGCTGAAACGTGCAGCGGGTCTGTCACAAGCATTGGAGCTCTGTGTAGTGCGGGGCTCACTGCTGGAATGGTGATTGGCGTAAGAGCTGGCAAAGGACGCCTGCGTCCTCTGCTCCCCGGCGGTCACCCCCTTTCCATCCCGCTGCAGAGGACAGTGCCCGGTGCTGCCTTTCGGCTACAATCCAGCGGGAGGCAGAGGCTGACTGGGCATTGTCGTACTCTTGCTTTGCACCGGTGGAAATGACTCCCCAGGGTGCAGGGCGGCTGGGAACGGGGCCTGCTGTGTTAAGGAGGAGACAAAAGACAACGAGCCACTGTTGCAGCTGGTGTTCTAGTCGGCACCTGCAGTTCAAGCAAGCAGAGCCCTCTCTAAGCCCCTTGCCTCGCTGAAAGGGGAAAGCCCAGGGATTCTCGTGTTTAGCTGTTGCCCCGTGGCACTCGCAGCAGCCCTTTGTACAGGCAAGGCCCAGCTAGCGCCTCTGCTGCAGCTGGGTAGATTAACTTAACCAGGCTCTGCCTGTGGCTCCGGGTGAGTTACTTTCAGGGTCCTTTACTAGCTGGGTGTCCCATTACTTCCCCCTGCCAGGGGAGCAAGGGGACCGGAGCAGGTACTGTGCTGCCTTAGGATGAAGGCTGTTTGCCTGGCTCCAAAGAGCGGGGAGTCGCCCGGGACGCCAAGGTAGCTAGGGAGGGGCTGCAGAGCTCAAGGGAAGGTGTGTGTTTCTGCTGCTGTGTCTATATGCCCAGACGGCTGTGTACACCCGGGGCGTGGGGCTGCGTCCCTGCCCCGTTCACAACAGCAGCCCTTTGACTCTAGATCCTGATGACGTGGTAGCCAAGGTGATATGACTTATTCAGGGGAAAGGGATGAATCCAAGCCAGTGCCTCCCATGGGGGAGTTACCCCAGGTCTGGGCTTGGCCCCAGGAGCTCCATTTTAATCCCACAGCTCCAACGAGGTGTTCAGATACCCCAGTGAGGGCACAGGGTGAACTCCTGAATTAGAGGGGACCTGTGCCTGTGTTTGTCCTGGTGTGAGGCAGAAGCAGCCTGTTTGGGTTGGATAACAAAGACGCAGGAGGGCCATGCACTTGTCTGGCATCTCTTCACCTCGCTGGGCGCCTGCCATGCCCAGTGTTCCACAGATCCGTTCACTCTTGTCCCTAGTGATAGCCAGCTTGGGGCAGTCATTCGGAACCCAGCTTCCCCTCCCACTGCATGATGGTGCTGGGGTTCCAGACCTGCCTGGCAATGTGAGACTGAGAGCCAGGGGAACTGTGCTCGATGGAAACCTCTGAGCAGCACCATATCCCACGGGGAAGTCGGAGTGGGGCTGGGGGACGGGATGCTTGTGAGGTCCCTACGGATCTTCCACCTTGGGCTGGCCAATCAGCCAATGAAAGTCTGTCCCGATGACACCCTCGCATTTCATTGGCGGGCGCTGTCCCGTGGAGGGCAGTGCGCACCCAATGAGAGTTTGGCTCGGGAATGCAATGCTATTTCCTGGCGTTTCATGGGCGAGCGTGTTGTTGCTGTGGGGGCATCAGCAGAGTTGTGGGGGGAGGAGGGAGCCCTGGGCTGGGACAGCAGGGAGGGGCTGCAGGTCAGGAGTGAGGGGCGCCGCATGCAGGCAGGACCTGAGGGCGCTCTGCTGACCAGCATACCTGGGTCCTGACTTTCCTTGCTTGTTCACAACACTTAAAGTGCAAATGAACCCTTGAGGGGGCCAAATCGCTCCCTGGTGTAACCCCAGTGTAGTTACCCTGGGGATGAAACCAGCCCCCTGGGCTGATTGGCAGAGGTGCCAGGCAGCCACGATTCCAGCAAGTGCCAATGGGAGCTGCAGGCTCTCAGCCTCCCCGCCAACCAGGCCTGTGGTGTCCCGAGCGTTCCCGGCTGCTGGGCTCTGGGCTGGGCTGTGCCAGGCACCACGTTGGCCTGGAAAGTCCCAGCCATCCCTGCGCACCGTGACAGGATTGGGCCCATAGGTGGCTCATTCCCTGGCCGCACAGGGTCCCTGCTGCTGGAACTGGGGGATTCCGCTACAGAGAGGAAGCTGTTTTCCCTTCCTCCTTCGTGGCTTGTCAGCTCACTGGCAAGGGAATTGTGGTCTAATGGTTAATGCACAGGCTGGGTTCTATCCCTGGCCCTGGAAGTGGAGTGCGGTCGAGTGGCTAATTCACAGGATTAGGTGTCAGGACTCCAGGGTTCTTTCTTGGGGAGGAAGTGTTGCCTAGTGGTCAATGCACGGGTGGCTGAGCCAAGACTCCTGGGTTCTATTCCTGGCTCTGTCACTGACTCACTGGGTGGCCTCAGGCAAGTCATTCCCCTTCTCGGGCCTGAGCTTCCCCAACCACTGAACGGGGGGGAGGGGGGGGGCAAAGAGACGTTGTGTCCGATTACTGGGTGGGGGGCAGATGGAAGACCCCCCTCCCCAGGCTCTGGTAAGGGCAAAGGCACGGGACATCCTGGTACCCTGCCTGCCCTTGGCACCGGCTGACTGGGCTCAGGGCGCTGGGGGGACTGGCTTGCCCTTGCAGCACGGCCGGCCAGGGTCCTGGCGCTGTGGAATGTTGCTGAGTCGCCACCTTCCCCGGGGAAGTGACACCACCAGGCGCTGATCCCCGGGGGCCTCTGCCCCTGCAGACTGCACCGTGGGCACATTGCTGAGTTGGCGGGGGGAGAGCTTTCCATAGGAGGGAGACAGACTGAACTCTGCCTCCTGCAACAGGGAAAATCCTGTCATCCCTCCCCCTCCCTTTCTGTATCCCTCTTTCACCCGCCCCTCTGTCTCACTTCCCTTCTCAGCTTGTGCTGCATTCTCCCCTGCTGTGGCCTGCCCCAGGGTCCCACTAGGGGGCGCCACTCCTTCAGGAAAAAGAAGCACATGGGAAATTTATTTTGGTGGGGGCGGCGGGAGAGGAAGAGTCTGAACCCAGAAGGCCCCAAATCCCTGATTTAAATCCCCAGCAAAGCGACCGGACAGACACTGGCTCCTGCCAGGGAGCCCGGCAGCCCCCAAGGATGGAGCCACCGCTCTCGGCAAAGTCCAAGTCTTATTTCCTTTGTCTGGAATCTCTGCTTTTGTCCAGATACCAGCCCAACCTGCCGTATTATTCATTCAGCCCATGTCCCCTGTGCTGCTGCCTCGGACGGGGAGATCAGGCCCCTTTCTCTTGTCGTAGCTGCAGGTTTTCCTTCTGGCCGGCTTTGTCGTTGTTTTCTGCCCTCATTCAGTTCCAGGGACTGCTGGCTAATAATAATTATTATCCCTAACAATTAACAATAGCCACAGATGTGCCTGAGCCCATAATGGCTAATTAAGGTTAATAATATTAAGAACTGTGAACAACAGGCGGAGATGAGCTTGACCCGATAATTAATAGCTAATAATGTAACTAACTACTAATATTAGCTAGAGATGAATCTGATTTCCCCTCCGCCCCCAAGCTGAATTCCCCCAGAACTGGGGCATTTCTGGACATTTCTCAGTCCAGATGCAAAGATCTGCACTTTGAAATTTTGCACTAATCCTTAATAAATAACGTCACGGAACCTTCTCTCCAGCTGGGACCCCCAGATCCTGGATGGATTCTCACCTCCTGGGCACCAGTGGAAGCCACAAGTGACCTCTCTGGTGCTGCTCTGGATTTCTGAATCCCTGTGCCACCAGACGCCGCTTGGGGCACCAACAGGGCTCCGTTGTCCCAGTCCATCCTGGGCCGCTCTTTGCATGGCCCCGTGTTATGGCTCATAAACTCTCTCTAAATGTTGTTGGATGTGTGTGTGGGGGGGAGATTCTCTCGGTCACCCCCATTTGTGTGTTCCTCCAGCTGCCCAATGGCATGCCTGCTCCAGATTTATGCTGGTGTAAATGGCAAGGGGTTCGGGCCCTTTCACATAGCTGCAGCAACTGGAGCATGTGGGGTCAGAAGGGAATTCTCCGGGTGAAACTTTGAGGAGGAACGTAGGGAAGCAGGCTGTCCTGGCCTGAGTTGGGGTCTGCCCAGGGGAAAAGCACCTGGAAGAGTCAGGGCTGTATAATCTTTATGGCTCAGGACTTTGGTTTTTAACACCCTGTCACTCCCCGGACCCGCCCAGCCCACGAAGCAGCTGGATTTGAAAAGGTGCAAAGATTGTGGCCAGCTGATAAAGCCAAGGTCCCGATGAGGCTGAGAAGGGCCATGTCTTCATAGGGTGGGGAGTGTGCCAGTCTGTGCCCTGGCATGCCCCACAGTGGACCGAGGTATAGGGGTTCTCTGTGCTTGGGGTATTCCTAGGGTGGAGGGGATCTTTATTACCCCTTTGTACCACCCCAGCTGGAGTAAAGGGTGTTTCAGGACAACTATGAATCAGGCCCCTGGTAACTATATTCTGCCAAGCTCAGAGACCCCCTCCCCCGAAGATGGTATTGCAATGAGCCGGCTAAGGGGGGAGGGTATATGCACACCCTCTGCTGCTTGGAATGAGAACGACAGTGTTGTGTGTCATTAGCCCTATACTGCACACTGTTGATGGGGATTCTCCTTTAGCTCAGATGTTCCAGGGGCTCTGGGAGCAGGAGGGTCTGAGCTCTTTTCCTGCTGTTGCTGTGAAGTGATGTGTGGCTTCCATGGCAGCTGAGAAGGCCCCTGTGCCCCCGACCCCCCCCCCCGCTACCTGGAGCTATTGCCTTGCGTTCTTGTGAGGTTCTTAAACAGCTGCTGGGTCCTAGGCTAGAGGCAGCTGCATTGTGATGGGGGTGGGATGGAAATTGCCCAAGAGGCCTTGCTGCAACATGCCAAGAGCTCAGCCTGTTGGGCTGGGCAGCTTCCTGGGGGGCCCTTTCTAGCCCTGAGGCAATAACAGGAGCCGCCTGGCACAGCTGAATTCCTGCTCGCCCTTCCCCCTCCCTGGCACAGCTGGATCGCTGCTCCCCCTCCCCCGGCACAGCTGGAGTGCCCCTCCTGAAGACGCACACAACAGGACCGTTTCCATGACTCAGCCCAAACAGTTTGCCCAATCTCTATAGCAACCAGCGCTTTAATTTAAAAGGCGTGAACCCTCCTTCCTTCCCCTTTGCCAGCCCGAGCCCCACATTAGCTGCACGAAAGGGGCCCTGGAGCGTGTGGGGATCTCTGACCCCTCAGGTTCCCTCTACCGCAGCAGGCTGAGTCTCCCGGCAGCCTCTGGCTCATGAGAGCAGGGGTGTGCTTGGAAAAGCACCACATAGGGGATAATAGCCTACTACCACCACCGGTCAATGGAGCTGTTCCTTTAGCTCAGCCAGGGGAAAGCTGGACTTGTGGGGTGCGGCGTGCATGGGAAGAGGGACGCAGGTTCGCAGGGTGCTCGCTATTCTAACGTCAATTTCTCCCCACAGCAACGCTTGCTATTTAAAGGCCCCGGAAGGAAACTGCCTGGAGAGATGACAGCTGCTCAGATGAGTCAGAGCATCCCTGGCCAGCCCAGGTGTTTGATGGGTGAGTGAACCCTTCCAGGCAGGGCATCCGCCTGCCTCTGGCCTGCTGCACGGCTCTGAGGTTACGTGCTCAGTGGCAGGGGAATCTGAGCTGCCGAGATCCAAGCCCTGAGTTCGTCCCAGTCACTGCACAGGTGTCAGTGGGAGCCGAATTGGATGTCATCATACAGATAGGGCACTGCCCTGGGAGACCTGGGTTCTCTCTGGCTCTGCCACTCCCTATTGTATAACCCTGCCCCTCTCTGTGCCTCAGTTTCCCCCCTACCCTTTGTCTATTCAGACTGTAGGTGCTAATGTAACAAACATCCTCCATCATTTTATTAACCTAAGTGACTTCCCCACCCCGCCCCACAACTGTTGTAGCATCATCTTGCTGACCACATTCCCCCCCCCCCGCCCCAAAAAACCACCATCCCTCCCTTGCCCCTTCTCTGGCATCTCTTATCAGCCTATCTCAAAACACCTCACCAGTATTAACCAATGGAGCTTCCCGGCCCCCTGTGAGGTGGCTCAGTGTCATTGTCCTTGTTTGACAGATGGGGAAACTGAGTCATGGAGAGACATGACTCACCGAAGGTCACTCAGCCATTTGATGGCAGCGCTGCAAATAGAACCCAGGAGTCCTGACTCCCAGCTCTAATCACTAGACATCACTTTCTTCCCAGATCTGGGCACAGAACCCAGGAGTCCTGGCTCCCTGCTCTAACCATCAGACCTCAGTCCCCTGGAGAGTTGGGAATAGAACCCAGGAGTCCTGGCCATTGCTCCAACCACTAAGCCACACTCCTCTGCTCTAGAAATGTATGACAGAATGCCATTTCTAATGCATGCCCCAGTGCCGCTGCCATTAACCCCCCACCTCCCATGCAGCCTGTTCCCTGTTGCTTAACAGAATCCAGGGCAAGACTTTGTCCGTCTCCCTGTGCTTATCTGCTAACCTCCACTGACTCCTAATGCAGAGGTGGGAAGGGTCCTTATCAGGTGTTTATGGGAAAACCTCAGCAGCGGTGTCCCTATTATCCAGGGTTTGATCAAGGACTCTCCCAAGGTGGGGCAGGCAAGAACAGGCTGGGCCGTCAGGCAATTGGGGGTCTATTCCTGGCTCTCTCCTTGGGCAAGGCATTTCACTGCTTTGTGCCTCGGTTTCCCCATCTGTAAAATGCCTTGATTGGAAGCTCTTTGGGGCAGGGACTGTCTTGACACGCCAATGCCCCACCTGCCGCCTGGGCAGAGATACAGCACCGTGAATGACAGTCAGGCCAGCCCATTGGAGGGATGGTCTGGAATGGACGGCGTTTGAGTGGCCATGAAAGGTCAGGAGTGAATCTGGATCCACCCCGCTGGAGAGGAGGAAGGACATTTGGGGAGTGTGTGTTTTTCTTTAGCAGAAAGGGAGAGACAGATGTGATTTCTTAGCCTGGCTGGCTTCCCTGCATCTTCTCCCATAGTTCTCCACTCTCCTCTCCCCATCCGAGGGAACCTCAGTACCAGGAAGGAGCAAATGGGTTTGGGTCAGATCCCTCCTCCCTCCCCAAAAGGATCAGGCAGGTTTTCCTCGTTCTTTTCCCTTTTTCCTCGCTCTATCGATCCCGCTGGGAAAGCGGCAGGAAAGGGGGGAGGGAACTCCAGTCCTTTGTTGGGCAGAAGCAACGTGGTCCTCTATACTGTAGGTGCTGCCTGGATGCCGTGGTGATGGGCATCCCTTCAGAGGGCCTGGGCTGCAATGCGTGAGTTGCTGGGGATTTTCCCAGCAGCCTCTCTGGTGCCTGGCTCCTGGAAGGGCTGTTCCATGCTCCGCTCCCCGTTAGCCACTTTTACAGCCTTCCCAAGCACGCCCAGCCATACACTCAGACACCACATGCTCCTTCGCACACACCCAGTCCCACGCACACACCCGGCTCAGTCACTTGGATCCGGTGACCCCTCAGAACTGCAGCCAAGCCACAAACCAAAACAGACTGAAAAAAAAAGAAAAAAGGACCGACCCTTCTTCCCAGCATCACCACAAACTATTTCTGACATTTTGGCTTGGGCCAGGGGTGGGGACACCCACAGACGCTCACATGCTCAGTAACACACAGCGGCCTGTGTTCAGACAGCACCCGAGTTCTCCTTCCCAAGGCCAGAAAGGACAACTGAGGTCATCAAGTCTGACCCCCACACACACACACCCTGTATAACACAGGGCATGGCGCTTCCCTCAGCTAAAACCTCCAATCTTGATTTTAAAATGGCCAGTGATGGCAAATCCACTGCAGCCCCTGGTAAGTCGTCCCAATGGTGAATTACCCTCGGCGTTAGAAATATGCCCCTTCTTTCTAGTCCATCCAGGCACTGGTTCTCGCTAGACCAGGGGTTTTCAAACTGGGGGTCGGGAGGCACGGACTGACTGGACATGGGAAGATGGTTCCTGAAGGGAAGGGAAGGGAACGGAGGGGAGGGTCCCACTGGAGGTTGGCTGGGGGATCCCCTTTTGCCTTGGCACTTCCTCCTCTCCTGGGAAGGGGTGGAACTGGAGAGCGTCTTAGCTGCATAGCCTGGGACCCTGTGTGAGGTGCACCTGAGCGCCGGAGACCCTGTGGCAGGGCAAGTCGGGCCATGTTGGGCTATCAGGCGGCACCATGGGGGAGAACTTTGCCACCTCACCCCTTTGTTCAGCTCCACGGACTCAGCTCCTGGAGTCTCTCGTTGTGCGGCAGGTTTTCTAACCCCGTAGTCCTGCTTGTGGCCCTTCTCTGAACCGGCTCCATTGGATCCACCTCCCTCTTGCGCTGTGGGCGCCAGAACTGGATCCGGTAGTCCAGCCTCGGTGCCAGATCCAGAGGTTATCCTCTTCCTGCCTGAGATTCCCACTGGTCCATCCCAGGGTGATGTTTGCTCTGTTTGCCGTACCGTCGTACTGGGAGCTCCTGCTCAGCGGATTCCCCCGCCATGACCTCAAGTCTCTTTCGGATTCGCTGGGTCCTAGGATAGAGTCCCCCATCCTGTAAGTATGGCCCACGTTCTTTGTTCCTAGACACGTAACTTGCCATGCGGCCGTATTGAAATGCCCATTCTTTGCTTGGTCCCAGCTTACCAAGTGATCCAGATCGCTGTGCGTCATCTGCAAACGTGGTCAGCGATGACTTTATGTTTTCTTCTGGGTAATTGATAAAAGTGTTAAACAGCCTGGGGCCAAGAACCAATCCCTGTAGGACCCTGCTTGAAACACACCAGCTTGGCGATGATTCCCTGTTTACAATTACACTTTGAGACCTATCAGTTGGCCAGTTTTTAATCCAGTTAACGTGTGCCAGTTCTGAAGCCTTTTCAGGTGTACCTTGTTGACTGTGTAGTTTCTTAATCAAAATGTCTTGCAGTACGGACTCAAATGTCTTACAGAAGTCTAAGCCGATTACACTGACGCCCTGACCTTTATCAATCAGACTTGGAATCTTATTTTAAAAGCAATCAAGTTAGTTTGACATGATCTATTTTCCATAAACCCACGTTGATTGGTATTAATTGTATTCGCCTCCTTTTAAAATCTTTATTAATTGAATCCACTATCAGTCGTTGCCTGGGATCGAAGTCAAGTCTATAATTACCCAGTTGTCCCATTTACCCTTTTTAAACAGTGGCACAAGGTTAGCTTTCTCCCAGTCCTCTGGAATTTCCCCAGTGTTCCACGACTTATGGCGCGGTGAGCTCCTCGGCCTGCTCTTTTAAAACTCTTAGATGCAAATGATCTGGACCCGCTGATTTAGAAATGTGTAACTTTAGCAGCTGGTGTTTAGCATCCTCCTGAGTTACTGTTGGAAGGGAAAGTATTTCATCTTCTTTGTGATAGAACAAGATCGTTTTCCCAAATACAGAACAGAAATATTTACTGAGCACTCCTGCCTCTTCTGCCTAATTATTGACAATTCTACCACTGCCATCTGGTAATGGACCAAGGCCACAGGCAGGATTCCTTTTGTTCCTTGTCAAAGTTAAAAAGCCAGGGATGGGCAGGATTTGGTTCCTTTACCCCTGCAGGAAGGAATGACTGGGGAAGGGGGTGGTGTCCCAGGGCTGAGCTGGAGGGGTGGAGTTTGCAGCTGTTCTTGTTTGAAGCAAAATCTTGGAGCAGAAAATCCAATCATTCTTCCGGTGGTGGCAGCTCAGAGTCCAGCGCCCCACCCCCCCGAGCCTCACAGGGCGGTGGAGCTGCTTGGCAATGCCAGGTTATAGGGTGACCAGATGTCTCGATTTTATAGGGACAGTCCCGATCGTTGGGTCTTTTTCTTATATAGGCTCGTATTACCCCCCCACCCCGTCCCGATTTTTCACATTTGCTGTCTGGTCACCCTATTAGGGGAGTGGGTCCTAGCTCCGGGCTCAGGGGTCTGTCTTCTCCCAGATGGGCTCACCCACCAGACCGGGCAAAGTGCTGGACTCCAGGGAATAACACTCACGTCCCTTCCTTTGGAAACTGCCACCTCCCCCAGCCATCTCAGTCCAAACGCAGCTGCTGGCCTCCCAACCAGCCCCTGCCTGCACCCCGCTGCCCTCCCTCTCTGTAACACCCTGGCCTTTTTGGGGGAGAAGGGGGCTCATCTCCTCGCTGCCTCCTCTAGGGGGTGCTGGCTCCGCTCAGGCCCCAGGGCAGGGGAACTGGCTGGCTCAGGGGGGCAGGGAATGGGATACAGGGCCTTTCCCTTCTCTGGATACATCTACCCTGCCGTGGGAGGGGTGTTTGCAGCCCGTGTAGACGTACTCAAACTAGCTTTGATCTAGTGGGCTCTGACAGCAAGGAGGGAGCAGCCGCATGGACGTCAGTGCAAGGACCAGGGTCCGGGGAGGCCCGGGAGGGAGGAGTCTGTACCCACGCTAGCTAGATGACAGCTCGCTGGGTAGGTCTACATGGGAGCCCCTGTTGTCTGTATGGTGGCAACACCTAGGAGCCCCTGTCAGGCCGCGCCAGGCACTGCACAAACGCAGCACACAGATGGTCCCTCCCTGCCCCTGGGAGCTCCCTGTCGAAGTCGCTGGGTTTCACCCCTCTGCATGGGGGGAACATCTTCGGGCTGGAAGCTTTCCCCCTGGGCCCAATGAACAGGTCTCTCCACCCAGCACTTCCCCGAGGAGTGGCCCCTGGGAGCGGGACGGCTGCGGGCTGTACTCCCAGCCGTGTGCCCTCCAGCTGTGGGGCTGTGTCTGGGGGCAGGTTGCTGCCTGCCCCACTGGCTGTGGGGGGAAATCCAGGGGTTCCCCCTGCTCCAGGGGTGTCAACACCCTGTACTCAGAGCCCCGCAATCCTGTGCACTGAGCTTGGCATTTCCGCAGCTGGGATAGGACCTTCCCTACCCCGTCCAGGCCTGGAGCCCCTCTCCGCGCCTCCCGCACCCCCTGTGCCATACGCATGCACAGCTCGGTTCAGCCTCTCCGCAGCAGGGCCCAGGATGAGTCAAGCTTTCATCCCTGCAGTGTGCGAGTGGGTTCAGAATGACGCTCGGCGCCCGGGTGGGCATGTCCCTAGCGTGGCGCGTGCGGGGGATCCAGGCTGCACAGAACAGGGACAGGTGTCACACGTGTTCACATCTGTGTTGCGGCGCCCACGGTGCATTTCCTCCCCACGGGGCTGGCCAGTTGTGTGCATGGCCAGCTGCCCGGGTGCGTGACGTGATGGCCCAGTACCTGCCCAGCGGGGCGAGGGTGCAGGGACCCGGGGGGGGTGTAGCGAGGGAACGTATTTGCAAGTCTGCGCAGCTGCAACTGAGCCCCCTGAAGTAGGGCTTCCCGGGGCGGCGGGGTGGGGCAGTATTCTCCATTTGATCAGTGTCCAGAGAGGTGCAGGGCCCTGGGATGTGGGCTGCAGGGTCCAACCAGCGCAACCGGCAGGAATCACAGCAGGCACTTTGTGGTTCCATCTATCACGGTGGGGCGGCGCTGAGAGTCAGATGCCAGCAGTGCCCAGCCAGGTTGGGGTCGTGGCCAGGAAGGGTGCATCTGCTCTGGATGGGCTGGAGGGACCCACCCTCTTGCCTCTACGAGGGGCCGCAGTCACGCTGCAGGGGGGACAATGGGGCTGGGTGGGATGCTGCAACACCCTGGTGCTCTACTCTCTCGTGGGTGGCGCTAAGACTTCTGGGGACACATCCCCCCAGCGGCCGCTGCCATAGGGGTGCTTTTGCAGTGCATTGTGGGAGAACGTGTCTGTCCCTTTGGGGGATCCTGGCTGGCAATGGTCTGAAGCCGGCAGCCGAGTAGATTAGCTCGCACTCGGGGTCTCTGCCTGCAGCCGTCGTTCTAAGGCATAGGTGGGGCCCTGCTAGTTCTCTGGGATTGCGGGTGTCTGCAGCTAGGTGGGTGTTTCTGTGTACACGTGGGTGACGTGCGTGCCTGAGTGCTGGTGTGTCTCCTTGTACATGCGTGTGCCCTTGTTCATGTGTGTGCATGCACGGATGTTTGCACGTGTCTCCATGCACCCCTGCACGGGGATGCATGTGTCTCAATGTACATGTACCGTCCCCATGACAGGACACCTAGAAGCAGCTGCAGAAAGAGCCAAACCAGGGAGTGCCGCACTAGGGAGGAGGGGGTACACTGGGATCCAGCTAGGCCACCCCTCGTCCCAGCAGCCCCCCAGACACAGCAGACCCGTGTAAGGCAGACCCCTGGCCTGCCAAAGCTGGGACCTCTGGCCATGCAAAGAAGTCTCAGCAGTTTTGCCTGGAGTTTCTCTGCCCTGCATGGTTGGCTGTGTGCTCCAACCCTCTCCCTCCCCATCCCTCAGTTGCTTCACCTCGGTGTCATTCCACCCTGGCCTTCTTCCCCGCGCCCCCTCCCCATCCCCTCCAAAAAACTGTGGCACTAAGGTGCCATTTGCTGCCATCACATGGTTCGTTGGGCTGGTGCGTTCTACCTCTTCCCCACCCGGTGTCTGTCTGGGCTGGAAATTCTTTGGGGCAGAGACTCTCTGCTATTTTGTGTTTGTCCATCTCCTAGTGCGTCAGGGCCCTGTTCTGGGTTGGTCCTTAGCCCTGCCGTAATAAACATGATGATGATGATTATATTATAGGAATAATGTATGTCTGTGACTGTGTACACATCTGTGTGTGCATGCGTGTCTCTGTACCCGTGTTCATGCATGTGCGTCTCCATGTACACATGCATGTGAATGCATCTCTTTATGCACACACGTGTGTTTCCAGGTTCACACATATGTGCAGAGCGTTCACTCCTCTCTGGCTAACGTGTCAGTTCCCCGGGGGGGGGGGGGGGGGGGGCGGGAGGGCAGGAGATGGAGCTTCCGATGAGATCAAATGTTTGTTTATTGTACAGATGACTCATTCTTGGATCCCCCCCACCCCCCCAACCTGAGTGTGCGGTGACTCACCCTGCAGGTCTCAAACCAGCCTCTGCTGCTCACAGCGGCTTGTCATCAACGCTCCCCCTGTTCTCCCAGCCAGGGAACGGGCTGCTCAGCCTCACCTTTGCAGGAGAATTTCGGGGGGAGGTGCTGAAGGTTGGGGCCGAAGGGCAGCATCACTCAGAGACGGGGGCCCCCGTGCATGGAATAGCAGGGGGCCTGCGGGCCAGGTCGAGCTCTGGGTGTGCACGTGTAGCACGATCAGTCCCTTGTTCCTTTGGGCTGAAATCGTCCTCCAATCCCCTGCGCCCGCTTCGCCCCACTCCTGGGGGCAGCTCCAGGGGCTGGGCCAGGCCGGAGAGCACCAAATCTAACCTGCGTCTGTGCCAGCCGGGGAGCGGGCCTCAGGCTCAGGGCTGGAGCAGCTGGCAGAGTGCAGCAGGGCAATGCGGCAGCAGCCGTCCATGGGAGCGGTGCCCATGTAACCTGCTGAGGGTTCGGGTCCCCTGAACTTCAGTAGGTCCCCATAGGGCCCACGCTGGATCAGGGCCCGTTGCCCGGGTGCTGCACAGACACACAGAGCGTCCCAGACAGAGAAGATGGACAAAGGGCAGCAGGGGACACGACTGGTCCCTGCTCATACAGGGAGTCGGTGACAGAGCTGGGAATAGTCACCACTGGGCCATGCTGCCCTTGGCTACGGCAAACCGATCGGGTGGGTTTTGATGTCCAGGGGATGGGAGCCGTCGGCCTGCAGGCTTGGAGACCTGGCGGGGGGAACTTGAAGCCCTTAGGGGCCGTCCACACTGCATAGTAAACCTGGGCTGGCAGTGGCTGGACCAGGGTCTCAGCCGCGCTAACGCGTCCACACTGCACTGCGCAGCCCTTCTGACCCAGGTCCCCGGCTTGAGCTGCAGCCACGCTGCAAATCAACAGGGCTTGGCCCTGACTCTCTGTGGGACTCGGGCTCTGATCCACACCCACGCCGCAGCAGGCTTGCTGACCCCAGTCAGACTGATTTGTGTGTGGACGAGAGGGGGCTTGGCCTCACCCCTGAGTCAGAGCCCGGGCGTAGTATGCAGTGTAGACTTAACCTCAGGCTCCTGCGCCTTGCTCACTCACGCAGGAAACACAGGCGGTATGGATAAGGCACTGGGCTGGGACTCAGGAGAGTTGGGTTGAGTCCCAGCCCTGCCACAGCCTGGCTGTGCAACCCTGGGCAGGTCACTGACTCTTTCCTTTCCTCCGCCCCCCTGCTGTGAACCAGAGATCACAATGCTTCTTTTGTCTTGTCCATTTCGCCTGCGAGCTCCCAGGGACAGAGGTTGCCTCCCAGCGTGTGTCTGCAGCCATGGCACAAGGGGGCCCTGCTCTCAGCTTGGGGCGACTGGGAGGCAAATCAGACCGGACCGACTGCAGGCTGGTGTTTCCCTCCCCAGGTCCCAGGGTGAAGCTGGGGACTGTGCGGCCAGCGGGAGGGGATGGTGCCCGGGTGAGTGCAGGGTCACACAGGCAGAAAGAGCAAGAGCAGCAGAAAGAAGTGGCAGGAAGAGGGCCGCCGTGACTGTCCCAGTCATTGTGAAAGTGACTCTGGCAAGCAGGGCCTGGGAACGATGGCCACCGCGCTGAGTCAGAATAGCCTCCAGTTCTTCAAACCATCAGCAACACCTCGGCGAGCTGCACGGAGCAGCTGCTGGCCAGCTGCGGTGGCAGGGCTGAGTTCGGGGAAGTCGGAGCTGCTGGGCGAGCGCCGGCTGTTTGCTGAACCCCCGCTGCCCTTTGCGTGCGTCATTCGGGCGTGTGCACCTGGCTGATTCAAGGCAAGCAGGTGCGGACCTGCTCCGCACTGAGCCGGGAGAGACCACCTCTTGCTGCAGGGAGTGGTGCTGGGGGCTTCAGCAGGTGTCCTTCTCTCTCTGAGTCAGCATCCCAGGGCAGGGCTCGGAGTCACAGCGCTGGGGGAGGCAGCCCCTTCTAGGTGAGGTGTGACAGCGAGCTCGGGTTCCAGTCTCCCATGACCCCTTGGCACTTTCCGGGGGGGCCGTGCACTGAGCAGATTCCAACCCTGGTACCCGCCTTTGCCTAAAATCCCCCTTGCACTTTCAACTGGATGCGGTGTTTTTCTTGACTACTTTCCTAAAACCACTGCATGGCATTGCTGCGGGGTGTGTGTTAAACAGCTGCTGCCTCCCACCCCAGAGGTGGCTGCATTCCAGGGGCAGGTGGAGTGATTTCTGTATAAACAGCTGCTGCATTCCGGCGGCAGGTGGAGTTAAACAGCTGCTGCATCCCAACCCGGAGGTGGCTGCATTCCCGCGGCAGGGAGAACGATTCTTGTGTCTGTCCCTCCCTGGGGAGGATGGAGGCATTGCTTCTTTGCAAAGTACGCTGAGAGACGCAGGCTGTGACATGCCTTCTGAGACACCCCCACGGCACCTGGGCCTCCTCCTGCCTTGGGAGTTTAAGCAGGCAAACCTCTGCAAAGCACTGCATGAGCATAGTCATAGCCAAGAGGCAGTGAAAGGGTTAACCTGTCAAAGGCACGCTCACCTTTCGGGGGCACTGATGGTACTAATAGAACTAGCCATCGCCTGGGTGCCACCAGGCCCCAACTGGTCGTTTCACGCATTACCCTCCATCAGACAGATGGGGAAACTGAGGTACGGGGGGGAAGGGGGGAGATTCATAGAATGTTTCAGAGCTGGGCCAGAGGACCCAGGTGTCCTGAGTGCTAATGAAATGACTTCTCCACCCGAAACATTGCTTACATTCTGCACTGTCTGGGGCTGGGACTGTGTGTGTGTGCGCACACACATGCATGCACAACCCCCTGCACAATGGGGCCTGAGCCGGATTGGCACGACCCTAATATAAATATTTAATCTGGCTCAGTGCCGCGTGACAGGGTCTGTCTCCAGGTTCTGGAAATGCCCTTTGTCTGGATCTGGCTAACAAGTAGGATGTGAAAACCCTGCAGCGGGCAGCCAGGGTGCCTGGGGCTTGGGCAGAGGGCACGGCGCCCTGCCCCTCTGACAGCAGCAGAGTTCCCATGGCTCAGCGAGTTTCCAGGAAACAAACGCGCTCTGGGTCCGCCCCAAACACACAACCCACAGCGAGAGAGGGTGACCCCGGAGCCCTGGCTGCGGTGAGTCATTGTGTATGCATTGTGCCACCGGCAGTACCCAGCGCAACGAGGGGCTCGGAGCCTCACGTGCGCCTGACTCAGCAGCCAGGCGAGAGGCAGCGTGGCACAGGGGCTAGCTGACAATGATAACGTCCCGCAGCTCCTGACCTGCCAGTTTGGTTTCTGATCCATCCCATCCCGTGCTGCGCCCCACGTCGGCCAGGCCAGCTCTGCAGGCACAGGGAAAGGGGGATGGCACCCTCCCTAAGCCCACAGTTGTGAATGGGGACGTACCCCCCAGTGCTAACCCCAGGCCATGGGGCTCCTGCCCCAACACAGGAAGGGGTCTGGGCCTGTCCTGGTGGGGTTCTTGCCTGGCAGACGCTGCAGCAGTTCCTGGCCGGATGCACATCGCTACCCGGAGCTCAGGGCCCGCAGCCTCCATGTGGCTGAGTAATGTTCAGCTCCTGAGGGGCTGATGCACAGAAAGGGGCTGGGTGGCAGGTAGGGGGAGGCAGGAATCCAGGACTGACTCATCGCTTCCTCTGCTAGCCCATGAGTCATGGCCCAGCACTGTAGAGACGCAGGAGCCAGCCATGCTGAGAAGCCCCAGGGAAGGCGACGCGCAGGCTGGTACATGTGAGGGCAACCCCGTGACACGCACACATGACAGCACACACATGCATGTGAGTGCATGCATGGACACCGCCCCCGGGAGCACACACGAGCATGTGCAGACACATACACATGGCTGCACGCTTGAGTACATAAATAGCATGCACACATGTGAGTACACACATGCAAGTTATCACATGCACAGAAACAGGCATGTGCACCAGTGCCTGCTTTACTCAGGAAGGTTTTGTGGAGAAGGCGTTAGTCTGTATTCCTGAGGTTAGCCACTGCTGCCCAGGTCACATTGCAGGTTACTGCCTCTCTCAATTCTCGCTAGTGATTATAGAGGGATACAGGATCCTACTTCCTAATGGCATAGCTTCGCTGTGCAGCTGTTAAACAGCAGCTGTGTCCCACCCCAGAGGTAGCCGCATTTCAGGGGGTGGATGCAGTGGTACCAAACAGTATGTGGGATCCATTGGGATGGGAGAACCTGCTCCAGTGAGACGCTGTTGCCCGGCTGAGCTACAGCTGCCTAAGGGGCTCCTGGAGGCAAATGTCTCATCAACCCAAAGAGGTGGCACTTGAGTCCAGGCCCCAGACATACCCACTCTCTGAGCCTCGCCCTGCGTTCTGGGGGGGGGGGGGGGAACAGCCATCTGGGGGCTGGAGCAGTCATGTTGCGGAGTGTAGGGCTCTGCCCAGCCCCACACCCGACTCATGACCACTCCCAGCCTCCGCTCACCCCCACACTGCAAACCACATGGACACTCGGGGGCTCCAGGCCTTCCTGACGCCTCCAGACACTGTCCCCCCCACTTCAGAGAGCCTCCTATGCAGCTGGCAACGCTCTGGGGCCCCTGGGGTTAATGGGAGTCGTGTGCAGGCTGGGGAAGGCAGAATTTGGCTCATGCATGGACTACCCCATCTACACCGAGATATGCACCCACATGTGCATGACCGGCAGGAATACAGGATTCGGACTATCCATATATACACACAGCCATGCAGACACTCCCATTTGATGCTCACATGCAAACTCACGGGCTTACCTACGCAAACACACACCACCCGGGCGTACACACCTGTGCTCACAGCAGGTGCACTCTATCCCACACTTGTGCACGCTTCTTCAGGCTCCTGTGAGCTCACCCAGGTCAGAACCTCTTTGCCAACTGTGATCTCAGTCCCTATTGAGGCTTGCTATTCCTTTACCCCGGCCCGGGACAGGACTATTCACTGGCCCTAGCCTCTGACCCGGCCCCATGGATGGCATTTAGCCAGGCCAGCCTGCCTGGCTCTGCCCTAGAGCTCCCCACACGGCTGGCCTCTGCTCTCTAGCAGCTACTGGATGCCCGGCTGTTGAACCCGAGCGGGAAGGAGTTAAAACTGCCCTGCCCAGCCTGGCCTATAATCGAAACCATCTGGCTGAGGTTTGGCCTGACAAGCGACTGAATTCAGCGCCGGCAGCCCTGGGCAAGGGGGCGGGCACAGTCACCGGGGGCCGAGGTGAATGACGGCACTGGCCCCTCCACTGCCACCGGCTCCCCGGCCGTCCTCGCTGTCCCAGGCAGCCTCCCCTCCCTGACTCGGGGCAGACTGAGCTCATTATCTGCTGAGTCTGCAGGCGGGAGCCAAACAACCAGCCCCTTGGTCCCAGCTGGGCAGCTCCCAGCCTGGCCCCAGCCTGCCAAATTGTTGGATAAGCAAGAAAGGAACCCCACCCAGCGCGGCTGGAGCACGGGACAGGGCGCTGCCTCCCAGAGCTCCCTGCCCCTCCCCACCAGCAACACGCACCCTCCCATGGATGTGGCCAGCACATGCATGGACATACACACACATCAGGATCCATAAGGAGCACCAAGGTACGCAGACATGCACGCACGTGTGAAACACACAGAACACATGCACCCCTCTAGGCAACATACCTGTGTATGCACATATGAGACATGGCTGTGCATCAATGGAATATGCAGTCGCATGCAAAGCACAGCTCTGGATAGATGAAACACGCACGCATACATTAAACATGCATGTGCTCGCACACACAAAAAAGACGCATGGGCATTCAAACATGACACACATGCAAACATAGGTGCTGGAACTGGAGGTGCTGCAGCACCCCCTGGCTTGAAGTGGTTTCCCTCATATACCGGGTTTACAATTTGGCTTAATGGCTCTCAGCACCCCCACTATGCACATTGTTCCAGCGCCCCTGCATGCAAACAGACACATGTTCTTGCACACAGGAACACACATGCAGCCACGCACGTTAAGCACACAATGGAGCCTGGCTGCCCATGGTCCTGTCAACACTGCCAGTCCGCCTGTGTTGGGTAACATGCTTGCCACGTGGGCGTAATGCCCGGCTTTGCAGTGGAGGTGGGACCGAGCCCTGCTCTTGGCACTGGAAGGGCTGCAGCCCAACTCCGGTCACCGTCCCTGGAAAAGCATGGGCTTCTCATGGCTATAGTCCACCCAAAGGCCCGCCCCCAGCATGCCCTGCTGCCATGCATGACCTTCGGGGCAGGAAGGTGGTGCCTTCCCTCAGCCCTGTGTGTGCTGCTGTGTCCTGGTGATCTGCCTGCCCCCAGACCCATTTACACATTGCAGCTTGCTAAGGAGGGGAGGGGAGCTGGCAGGGACGATGGGGGAGGGCAGATCTGACTGTGCCTATCTGTGCACGCCGAGCCCACACTCATGGACTCTGGAAGCTACCTGGGTGTACAGGGCCCTCTGGGGAGGGGAACGGGGTGCATGTGTGTGGGGACACAGCCCCTCCCAGGGACAGAGACAGGGCCATGCTGGTCCCAAGGCACCCGATCCCCAGGCCGCCCTCGCCCTGTGACCCAGCAGCGACCAGGAGGGGTGAGCGCGGCCAAACGGGCAGGACAGGGGCAGAGATGCACCAGGACCAGCCTCTGTCACTGCCTCGTGCGCCCAGGGCTGCCAGCAGCACAGCGGGAGAGGGAGCGGTTACCACGGCAACCAGCCTCCTTCGCCCAGCAGTGAATGAATGAGCCAGGCCTCCCATGCATGCATGGATGGATGAATGAATTTTCTGTCTTGAGCTGGCACCAAGGGGGCGGGTGGCAGGCAAAGCCTGGGCAGCCGCAGCGGGATCGGAGGAGAAACGGAGCCATCACCGGGCCGGGCCCAAGCTGAAATGCAGCCACCTCTGGGAAGGAGCGGAGGGCAGCCGCTGGGGCTAACAGGGTAGGCAGGTGGAGGCAAAATTCCTGCTCCTAGTCCGGCACCCTGGGATGCAGAGAGTCCATGCATAAGAGAGGGGACGGTGGGGCTGCCTGTGCCTGCACAGATGTGCATCTGGGATGCCAGCGAATGTATCAGTCCATCAGCCTATCCCCATACACACCCTGGTATTTATCAATGCCATTTTCAGGCTGACTGTCTCCCAGTGAGGGCGGCTATCATGGGGGGGTGTTGCAGTTGCTGGGGGGGGGGGGGGGGGGAGCAAATGCCTCCCTCCCGCACTGTGCCCCGGGGGTTACGGATAAAGGAAAGGGAGGACGGAGCAGACCGCAGACGCAGCCCCCAAGGAGGCCAGAGAAACGCCCCACTTGTGCAGGTTCCTGGCAGGGGCTGTTCAGACTTGACTCCATTCCACTGTGCAGGAAATCCAGTCCGGGTTGTCCCGTTGACTCGTGCCGTCGGGTCGGGGATCCCTTGCGTGCGTTGCCCTCCCGCACCCGGGCAGGGAGGAAAAGCAGGCCTGGCTCTCGGAATGGAGGGTCCAGAAGCGCTGAGCCGTCCCCGGGACTGGCCCAGGGATGAGCCTGGATAGCATGGCCTTCCCCAAGAAGCAAGGACAACGCCATTGCTCAGCCCCATAGAAACCAACTCCCAGCTCAGCCCCAGAGGGACCCCCCAGTGCTAGGGTGACCAGATGTCCCGATTTTATAGGGACAATCCCGATATTTGGGGCTTTTTCTTATATAGGCTCCTATTACCCCCCACCCTCTGTCCTGATTTTTCACACTTGCTGTCTGGTCACCCTACCCAGTGCTGCCTGAGTCCTATCAGGACCACCTTATGGCTCATCCCCTAGCCCCATAGGGATCGCCCCATAGCTGTCTCAGCCCCATTGGGCTGTCCCGTGGCTGGTACCACCCCATAACTCAGCCCCATAGGGACCATCCCTGGCTCAGGCTCTGCCCCATAGGGTTTGCCCCATAAGGACCACCCCATAGCTCAGCCCCAGTGCCCATAGCCCCAGTGGGGTCCGATCCCTGCCACGTGACAAGGGGCGCTCGGGGCACCCTCTGATCCTGCATCTGGGCAGTGAGCAGCCCCCCCCACGAGAGCTGTTCAGAGCACAGCTGCCCGTATCTGATTGGCTGAGGCCCTGGACGCAGCCGGCGGTGTCAGCAGTCCTGGGGCCGCAGTGTGTTTGCCACTCGTGTCAGCGCACTGCTCCTTTAAATGCCTGAAAGTCACCTGTCACTGCATCAGCCCTGGGGCTGCGGGGACAGGTGCTGGCAGGGCATGAGCTGCAGGGCTGCTGGCTCCCTGCCATGGAGTCTCGCTCTCCTCCCCCTCTTTTCTTAGTGGTATTTTTAGTGCTTAGGAAAGTCAAGAACTCACAGCCCCAGCCACAGGCCGGAGCCGGTGCGGGCAGGGCCTGTGCACTAAACCTGCTGCTGGCCCTTAATCCCAACTAGCAGCCACCTTCTTTTAGGGCCCTGGATTCCCCCATCCAGCTCTGCCGGTGTCGCTCAATCCCAATTTGCAGCCCCCTTTCTATTAGGGCCCTGCCTTCACCCCCATCCCAGCTCTGCGGGTGCCCCACAATCTCAATCTCAAGCCCGGCCCTCCCCAGACAGCTCTGCTGATGCCCCTCAAACTCTGCACCCCCTACTCCTGCTCTTTCACTGCTCAGTCTCTCAAAGGGCTCGCCCAGCCTTAAAAAGCCGCTGCAGCGCTTTGGTGAAGACGATGCCCACCTGCTCCTGTGGGTGCAGTTACCCCACCTCCCCGAGGGCCGGCGGTTCAGTGGATGGCTGAATTCTCCCATTGACACTAAGGGTGAGGTGGGTTGAATCCACACCCCTGAGCGACGTGGTTCTGCCCAGTGAATTTCCTCGTCTAGATCTGGCCAAAGTGCATGGAAGAGCTTTTTGGGGGTGCAGATCAGTGTCCCTGGGGAATTGCTTGGGAGGGACGGAGGCACCTCCAGGACGCGAAGCATCCCAGCTCCTAACAGGGCCTTCCCCTCCCCTGCTCCTGAGGATGGGGATCTGTGAGTTAAGTGCTGGCTCACAGGTCTTGTGGTTTCCACTGGCTGCTTTCCACCAGCCTGAGGATAAGCAGCAAGGAGCTGTGGCCACGGCAGTGCCGCAGGGGGACCCGAGCCAGGCCTGCCCCCGGAGCAGGACTGGGGTGCATAGGCCAGGAGTGGGAGAAGAGGGATGGAAAAGGAGCCACCGCAGCCACCGCCTCTCTAGCTAGCGCTCCTCCCGGCTGGTGTGTCATCCCTGCACTGGCCTGCTGGGATGGCTTGTGGCTTTGGCTCCGGAGGAGGGGGGATGGCTCTGAGTGCCGACTGGGTGGAAAATGCTGCTGAGGGCAGCACTTTGTGGGCTGCCCCCAGCCCCGTCACGCCCGATGGCAGGAGCTTTGGGTTACGTGGCCCAACCGCAGCCACTCAGAGCTGCACGCAGGGGCCCCGGAGCCAGCCGCGGGAGCGGCTGGGGTCATAGCTTCTTCTGCCCCCAGCGCCAGTGCAACTCCTGGTGTCCCGGGTCTCTCCAGCTGGACATGGGTCCCGAGAGCCGGGCTGGAGCAAAGAAACAGCCTCAAGCCGCGGAGTGATAAGGGGGGTGGTTGGGGGCCTGTCTCTGCTCGTTTATTTCATCCTGGGTTCTAATTATCCATCCCCCCCAGACCGGTCCTAAATGATTCCTCTCCTCCCTCGGCCTTCACCCCTCCATGGCAGCCACCCAGCCTCCGGGGCTCCCAGCCGCAGCTGGGCGCCTTCCTGGTCCCAGAGCCGCCGGGTGAGGGGGTGTCGGTGTGTTACGTGCCCTGCTCTCCTCCCCCTCCCAGCTGTGAATCGCCAGCCCAGGGTTTTCCAAGGCCAGAGGGTTCGGCTAAAGCAGCAGCGTTCCTCTGACGTCCTCCGGCTAGGCTGGGGATGAGGGAACATCCCCCAGGCCTGTCCTGGTCCTGCATGCAGAGCGTGGCAGGGTGGGGCTCCCTCGGAGAGGCTGGCTCTTGAACCCACGCCAGGCCACAAGCAAGGCCTCCCTCCCCCGCAACCGGGAACAGGGACCGTCCGTGCAGCACCCTCCAGGGCTCATTGCAAAGCACCTTGGGGATGCATGGATGAGCTGGAAGGGTGCTGGAGGGAATGGTGAGGAGTCAGGACTCCTGGGTTCTATGCCCTGCTGGGGGGGTGGGTCCAGTGAGTTGTTGTGGGTGGGGATGGGAGTCAGGACTCCTGGGTTCTATCTAGGGTGACCAGACAGCAAATGTGCAAAATCGGGACAGGGGGTAGGGGGTAATAAGAGCCCATATAAGAAAAAGATCCAAAAATCGGTACTGTCCCTATAAAATCGGGACATCTGGTCACCCTAGTTCTATCCCCTGCTGTGGGAAGGGGGATGCAGTGAGTTGTTGTGGGGGGCTGGGAGTCAGGACTCCTGGGTTCTATCCCCTGCTGTGGGAGAGTGGGGGCCCAGTGCGTTGTTGGCGGGGGGGGGGGGGGGGGATGGGAGTCAGGACTCCTAGGTTCTATCCCCTGCTGTGGGAGAGGGGGGGCCCAGTGAGTTGTTGGGGGGGGGGGGGAGCTGGAGTCTATCCCCAGCTCTGACTCACTGTGCAGTGTGGGTGAGTCACCCTCCCCATCCCTCAGTTTCCCCTTCAGTGAGACGGGGATAATGACCCTGCCCCACCTTGCGCCATATCACCGCTGCCCTCATCCCATTCCCCGCAGCTCCTCCCCCTCCCCCCCCCCCCCCGCTTTGCTGACTCCATCCCTTCTGGAGAAGGGACCTCAGCCCAGCCTGTCCCAGTGCCCACTTCTGATAAACAGCCGAGCCCAGGTTCCAAGAAGCCGGGGGTGGGGCGGGGGACAGGGTGCCACTGAGATTATCTTCCCCACAAGGTCTGGGTCAGGCCTCGCTCGTCATCCTCCCCAGAACGTCCCGTTCCCAAGACGGGGCGAACAAGGAAACCGCATTGCAACACACGTGCCTGTGGCTGGCTCCTCGGGTTCTCCGGAGTGGGGGGGGGGGCATTCCGGGGCTGCCTGGCGGCTGAGTCACCGCCCAGCACTGCACACACACAGCCACAGCCATATGGACACACAACACACGCAGAGGCAGGTACACGACACAGCAGGCAGAGGGATGCAGAGAAACGCATTGATGCCTGCATGCCGCACAGGTAGAGCTTGCAACATGGAGGCAGAAACACAATGGACACGGATACAAACTCAGAGATCCACAAGTCTCAGATGCCTGTGTCCACAAAGACGCCTGTGTCCACCAACAAATGCACACGCAAAGGCGCTCGCTCCATGTGCTAAGGAGTCGGCAGCGAGATGACCCTGCTTGAAACCCAGTGTAGTTCACACAAGGCACAGTCAACCTGTGGAACTCCTTGCCAGAGGATGTTGTGAAAGCCAAGACTATAACAGGGTTCAAAAAAGCACTAGATAAGTTCATGGAGGATAGGTCCATCAATGGCTATTAGCCAGGATGGACAGGGATGGTGTCCCTAGCCTCTGTTTGCCAGAAGCTGGGAATGGGCGACAAGGGATGGATCACTTGGTGATTCCCTGTTCTGTTCATTCCCTGTGGGGCACCTGGCACTGGCCACTTTCAGAAGACATGATCCTGGGCTAGATGGACCTTTGGTCTGACCCAGTCTGGGGCTGTTCTTATGTTATGTCTTAGTTCCCCTTACCCAGAAGGGTGGTGGCCACCAGGGGGCAGCAAGAGCTGCCTTTTCCCCTTGGATCGGGCTAAGTGTTTGCCCCACGGGTAGGTACCAGGCTGCCAGCCTGCTAAGGGGATCCAGAGCCTTTCACCTCCCATCTGCCCCAGGGCAGGGAATGACCAGACCCCACCGCCGCTCATCAGCCTGCCTGAGATGAGTCTGATGGGTCTCAGCCCAGGTCCTGGCAGGAGGGCAAGGAGACATTGGGACGTGGAGCCTGAGTTCCTGTCTCGCTCCGGGGGCATGTTGCTGAGTAACCTGCCTGGGGGTGCTGTGACACATCCAGGCTAGTACCTGGGTCCTACGGCTCCACACCCTCCTGGCATGGGATTTGGAGCCACCGGGGAGCTCCCCTAGCTGGTACCACTAGTAGATCCCTAATTATACCCGCTACATTGATCTCCAGGGGGGGCTCCAACTCATGGCTTTTGACCACTTGGGGGTCTGGCAATAGTGGGTTTCTCCCAGGCATGCTCCTTCGCAGCGCTGGCGCCCAGGATACTCCGGGCTGGCGCCCATGCAATGGACTCTGGGCGAGGGCTGACACCCCAGTGGTGTTCGATGCCCAGGGTTGAGGGGAAACAGATCTCCCCCACTGTGTGTTTGTCTGTGGGCACACGCTGGTGTGGAGAAGCTGGGGACGGGCTGTGGAGACGGGCACCTGCGGGTCCCTGCCCTGGAAGTGCCGTGCACTCAGCCCCGACCCCAGGCCCTGCTGAGGAGGAACGCAGCGGGGAAGGCTGCGCTCTGGGGTAAGAAGGCTGCTCCACTGCCCACCCTGTAGGCGGGCACAAGCAGGTGCCCTGCATGAGCCGGACTTATGCCTCTTGCCCGGGTGCAGCGTGAAGCTCAGGACACCCCAGTTAAACACCAAAATCAGCTGTGTGGAGATTACTTGTCCTGGCCTCTCAGGAGGGGCTGAGCTGCGAGCCAGGGTCCCTGCGGAGGGAGCCAGGAAATGGGTCCCAGAACCACCCCCCCCCCCTTTAGATGACAGATCCCGGTCACCAGGGAGACTATGACACACCTATCCCCTGATCCATCATTACCTGTGGGGCCCTACTATTTATAGCCTGCTATTTATAGCCCCATCTGCTTGTCTACACAGAAGATAAAGGGGAGGATGGAAGGGGAGGTGGGTGGATGTAGAGGAAGGAAGAGGGGGGTGGATGCGGGAAGAACAGGTGGGAGGAGGGGGGATGGAGTAGGGAGGGGGCAGATGAGAGGGGGAGGAGGGTGGATGTAGAGGGAGGAGGGGCAGCGGGGGAGGAGCGAGAGAGGAGGGGGAAGGGGGTTATTTTCCCCTTCCCTCCCACGCTAATTTCTGGGATCCGCGGCAGAGCTGTGAACCCAGCAGCGTCTCTAATAACAGGCTCCAGATGCAGCGAAAGGTTAGCCTCCCGGTGGCTGGGTGCCAGCCCCGTTAAATCGCCAAGGTTAACGAGCAGCCCGAGCAGGAGCTAAAAGTGGTGGTGGCGCGGGGCCAGCTGGCGAGGGCGGCCTGGCAGGGGCCTACGCGGACGTCACAGGCTTCTTCAAGGTCCCTGTAAACACGGTGACGCACCAGTGCTGACCTCCCCCCCCCCCCAAATGGGACTGGGGGGGGGCGTGACGGGAGCTGCGCAGGTTTTTTCCCTCAGCTCCCCTCTGCCCTGCTCTCTGGCGTGGGTGATCAGTGCCCCGGGGATGCACCGGGGCCTGTCTGCCCGAAGGAGCCACGTGTCCCGCTGGGCACCCAGCCACACGCCCCTGTTCTGCTCAGCCGGGCCCCCGCCATCCAACTGGGTCTGGGCACCGTCATGCCCACCCAGGCTCTCTCCCATCTGGTCCACTGATTCAGGGCTGCACAGGGGTGGCCAGATGCCTGCTGCAGCCTCTGCTGGCACTGGGGCATCTCCCGCCACAGCCCAGCTCGGGAGCCGGCGGTGACAGACCGCCGGGCCCTATATATTTTTCTGCCTAAGGTCCTCTCTGCCCTGCACGGGCTCTGACACCTCTGTGGTTCTCATAGGTGTCCTTGCCTCCTCCTCCTGCACTGCTGCGCACTGCGGCGAGGTGCTCCCCCCCAGACCTGGCTGCCTTACAGCCCTGCCCCGAGCAGAGGGCTTGGAAACCCTTCCTGCAGCATTGTTCCTGCCACTGCAGAAGCATCCTGGTAACCAGGGCTGCAAAGGTTCATGAGCAAACTGTCCCGCCCATCCCCCAGGAGCCATGTGGCCGAGGCCCTGATCATGCAGCGGCGTTGGGAGGGAGTCCTGGGCAAATGCCGGTGAGGACCGCTGCGTTTGGCCTCCCTCAATAGCTCTTACTGTTTCAATGGGAACAGGTCTCCATTCCCACTCCTTGCTCTGCAGTGCTGGGCGGCGTTGCTGGGCGCTGTTAAACACTGGCTGTGTTCCACCCCAGACGGGGCTGCATTGTGAAGGTGGGCAAAGCACTGCGGATGCTAATTAGCACTAATCACGCTTGGTAATTAGCATCCAAAGCCCTGTGTGAACTAAAGACCTCATTGGCCTCCTCTGGGGTGGGCAGGGGTCTTCTTGCCCACCCTGGGGGCCAGATTTCCAAAAAGCTCAGGAAGGTGGATGCTCACATGTGCCTTCTTTACTCCATCATATCAGTGCTTGGCCTTCCCTGCTCCAGCCTCCACCTAAGAGCACCATGCGTCTGCCTGGCTGGTCCTGCCCCTACCCAGCTGTGCCATGCTACTGCCCAGAAAGATGCCACTGCCTGGCTCTGCCACGCTACTGCCCCATGCCCTGCTTATGCCTGGCTCCCTCAGGTCTCTGGCTCTAGTTCCCTCTGGCTTGGAGCCAAGGTGAAACAAAAGGCCAGTGAGCTGCAGGAGGGAGGGTGGCACCGTCACCCCGTGCCTGGGCTGCAAGACGACAGCCCCGAGAATGTGCAGCCCCCTCCATGCACAGTTCTCCGTGCTCCGAAGAGCAGCGCGCGAGCAGGTGACGGTGACAATTCTGTGCTCCTGGGGCCTGCTCCAGGCGGTGGGATTCAGCAGAGCCGCCTTTAACCCTTCCCATCTGGGTGGGAATGGCGTGTGACCTCTCCCAGAGGCAGGGGGAGGGGAGGATATTAAGGAGAGTGATCTGGTCCATACCATCCAAGAACGCCCTACCTGTGGGGGTTCGGGGTGTTGTGCAGAGTCATCAACCCAGTCTAGTGTCCCTTACCTGAGGATCCAGAGAATGATCCAGTCCATATATCCTGTATTGACCCTTCCCTTGGGGATCAGGGCATTGGGGAGTGTGATCCGGTCCATATACCCTTGTAGTGACCCTCACACGGGGGCAATAGACAGACTGGCCCATTCATTCAGCACAGCGTCCTGAGCCTCACAAGCTGGTCACTATGGGGTTATGTAGACCAGAGCGCCCAAGTGACTTAGTAGCTCAAGTGCCATTTGCGAGCGACTGAAGCCCGAAGGAGCCTTTGGCTCATTGCCGTCAGTGGGACTTAGGTTTTCAGTGCTGGCCGCTTTTGAAAAGGGGACTTAGGGGCCTTTGAAAGTTGTACCCAAAGAAGGTTCCTCTGTGCTGGGAACTCCCTGCCCTACGCGGATGGACCCGGGGCGACTGAAAAGCAGGCAGAGAACAAGCTCCAAAGGGGAGCGGAGCTGGTGCGTGGCGTGGGGAGACCTTCCCCGCGATCTGGGGCAGGGAGGGAAGGGGTCAGGAAGGAGCCAGCAATGCAGTGGGAGCCATCAGCCTTCTGCGGGCAGGCTGGGAGCGCGGTAGTGTCTGTCTGTGCATAACACAGGCTTTAGTGAATTTCTTCGCCCAACGCCCCCACTCCCCAAGTAGGGCAGTTTGCAGATGGGGCGCGGCGCAGCAGGCCCAGAAATGACCTGCCCAAGGTAACATCACGGCAAGTCTGCTGCAGAGCAGGGAATGAAACCCAGGCCTGCCGAGGCCCAGGGGAGCTGGCCCAGACCTGAGCCCCCCCGGCCTGGGAAAAGGAGCACAGCTCAGCGACGCGCAAAGGGGAAGGGTCGCACTTCTGGGACTGAGAGCGAGTGGTGGGTTTCTGTGCCCCCCTCCCCCTCGCCAGGGCACTGCCTATAGCTCCAGGATGCTTCTCAGACCCTGTGTCCCCCTACCCCACATCCCTGGGTCTCTGAGCAGGGCTGGGTCCAGGGCTGCACACTGCCTAGCTCCCACGGCGGGAGGCCGGAAGAGCGCTGGGAGCCTGAAGCCCAGAGTGCTGACTGCCACCTCACAGACTGATGCCCAGCATGACTGCAGGGAAGAGGTGCCTGGGGCTTGGGATGGGGCAGCTGGGTTGCAACAAAGTCTGGACTAACCATCAACCTAAGCACATTGAGAGGGGGAGTGTGTCTGAGTTGCTGGAGCTGGGGACGAGGGATCAGGACTCCTGGGTTCTATGCTCAGCTCTGAAATAGGGGTGTGATCTACTGGCTTGGGTGGGGAGCGGGGGGCTGGATGTTGGGTCTCCTGGGATCTATCTCAGGCTCTGCCACTGACTCAGTGTGTCACCTGGGGCTGGCCATGGCCTCCTCTGGGTCTCAGTTTCCCCATCGTCAAAACGGGTCTAATAAAAGTCGCTCACCACCCTGAGGGCTTGTGAGAGGTAATGAAGGAGAAAGCGCTGAGAGCCTCGCACAGGAGGTGCTCTGATTATTATTAACCCACCCAGGCGTTGCAATGCGGTCTGGACATTGGGCATGAATACGGGGTAGATGGACGGATGCGTAGCGGGATGAATAGGCAGAGGGGTGTGAATAGGGATAGAGGGGAGCATAGCAGGATGGATAGATAGACACACCTGGCTCTTATCTAGCACTTCTCCTCTCTCCAACTCAAAGCACTTTGCTAAGGAGGGCAGTGTCCTTGTCCCCATTTTACAGAGGGGGAAACTGAGGCACGGGCGTGCGTGGCCCAGGGTTAGCCAGCAGCAGAGCAGAGACCAGGTCTGCTGTGACCCAGTCCAGTGCTCACACCACTAGGCCGTACTGTCTCCCCTGTAGCTAGCTAACAAGGCAGGGGAGGGGGCCTGGCCAGCTAGCCCGCGTGGAGCAGGGCAGAGGGCAGAGCCCCCTCCCCCAGCACAGCCGGCAGCAGCAAACGGGAGCGCTCTCAGCCCATGCCAAGCAGCAGCTGGGGGCCGTGTGTCTCGGCTCCGCTCCTTGGCGAAGCAGGTTGGAGCTGCGCTCGGCCTGGCCCCAGTCAGGCAGCGTCTCTCGCCCACACGCCGCCGGAGGGTCACGGCAGTTCAGCAGCAGCAGCAGCAGCCACCGGCGGCGCAGGCTGTGCCGTCCCCCCCCACAGCTCCGGGTTCAATTCCCCTCCGCTTCCCAGACGGGGGCATTAGCTGCGGCCCAGACACGGGCCTGGCCTCCGGATGGGAGAGTGGATGTGCTGGCAGGGGCCGGGGGTGGGAGCCGGGAGCTGCCCTGGAGACATAGGCGGAGGTGGGGTCACCAGTGCGATGGGGGGGGGGGGGTGTCTCAGTGTTTTCACATTGACATGGGCAGAGCTGAGAGGGAGGCAGAGCCCAGGGCTGGGATAGCAGGGGGTTGTGGGTCGGGACTGAGGAGCATTGGCAGAGCTGTGTGTAGGGGAGCCCAGGGCTGGGATAGCAGGGGGTTGTGGGTCGGGACTGAGGAGCATTGGCAGAGCTGTGTGTAGGGGGAGCCCAGGGCTGGGCTAGCAGGGGGTTGTGGGTCGGGACTGAGGAGCATTGGCAGAGCTGTGTGTAGGGGGAGCCCAGGGCTGGGATAGCAGGGGGTTGTGGGTCGGGACTGAGGAGCATTGGCAGAGCTGTGTGTAGGGGGAGCCCAGGGCTGGGATAGCAGGGGGTTGTGGGTCGGGACTGAGGAGCATTGGCAGAGCTGTGTGTAGGGGGAGCCCAGGGCTGGGCTAGCAGGGGGTTGTGGGTCGGGACTGAGGAGCATTGGCAGAGCTGTGTGTAGGGGGAGCCCAGGGCTGGGATAGCAGGGGGCTGTGGGTCGGGACTGAGGAGCACCAGCAGAGCTCAAGGAGGGGGAGCCCAGGGCTGGGCTAGCAGGGGGTTGTGGGTCAGGACTGAGGAACATTGGCAGAGCTGTGTGTAGGGGAAGCCCAGGGCTGGGATAGCAGGGGGTTGTGGGTCGGGACTGAGGAGCATTGGCAGAGCTGTGTGTAGGGGGAGCCCAGGGCTGGGCTAGCAGGGGGTTGTGGGTCGGGACTGAGGAGCATTGGCAGAGCTGTGTGTAGGGGGAGCCCAGGGCTGGGATAGCAGGGGGTTGTGGGTCGGGACTGAGGAGCATGGGCAGAGCTGTGTGTAGGGGGAGCCCAGGGCTGGGATAGCAGGGGGCCTATGGGTCAGGACCGGCGGGGGGGCACCATCAGCGCTAGGACATGGAGTGGCAGGGCTGCAGTAACATGGTGCGTGGGCCCGGGAGCTGGATCGCCAGGCGTTTCCAGATGCCCAGGTCTGGCCCTGGCTCTGGTGGGGCCTTGTGTGAAGTGAGACATATGCTCTTTCCCTGGCTGGGTCTGGGCACCACGGCTCCCCATAGCACCCCCTAGCCCCCCGGCCTGCCATGGGTCTCCTTGGCCCTGTGGAAAGGCCATGAGAGGACAAAGGCAGCAGCAGGGGGATAGGCTGCCATAGCTGGGAGCCCCGGGGGTGGGGGGCACTGGGGTTTCCTAGACCTGCAGGTGGGTCAGGGGTGTGGATGCACAGGGCCCAGGCCAGTCCCGGGGGGCGCCTCTGCCCAGACTGGGTGAAATCTCACCTCCCCAGCACTGAGGAGCAGGGCCCCGTAATCCTCTGGCGGCATCTGGTTTGCCAGCCCCCAGCGCCCTCCCGTCCCATACAAATAACAGCCCCTGTTCCTTGTGGGCCCCCAGCCCGGCCGGCTCTCCCTCACTGCCACCGGCCACCTCAATTCTCCCTTCACGCACCCGGCTTGAAATCCGAGGAGGTCTCCATCTGCCCAGACGCTCTGGTGATGGGCGCGTTAGTGACAGCTCAACCTCTGTTAGCGAGCGCGGGAGTCCCCTGGAGACAGGCTCCTTTGCTGCTCTTTCCCCAGGCTGGAGCCCAGCACCATTGGGTGCATGGAGCGGGGGGGGGAAGGTACGTTGGCCCCCATCTGTTGCGTGAGGCTTTGCTTCCTGTTTGCTTCACTCAGCTGCCACCTCACCATCCTCCCCCACAGGGCGACTCTGCCCTGAGCCCGTGGCCGAGTCCTTGCCCAAACCCCTCCGGCTCCATGTCCCCGTCCCATGCTTGGCCAGAGAAGGACGCTCTGTTTGGTGGCTGTGCCAAACCCCCATGGGCCTCGCTGGTTCCTGGAAAGGAGGGACCCAGGGAATCCGGGCCAAGGCCCAGCCTCCCCCAGGCAAACTGGCTAATGAGCGGGTGTGTACTGGGGGGGGGCTCAAAGACCGGCCCCACCCTGCCCAACTCTGCCTCCTGCTGGCTGGTAGCCAGAGGTTCGGCTGGCCCAGCCTCCAAGCCTCTGTTCGGCTCTCCTGTTGACGCGCTGGGTCCCCTCGCGCCGGCTGCCCCTGGCCCGGCTGGGACGGGACGTCGGGGTTGGGTGGGTGTATTCAGCCCCCTTGCTGCAGCATCAGCCCCCGTCCCCTGCTGCTGGAACCGGGGGGGGGGGTCACAGGAGTGGGAAATGCGAGCTGTCTCCAGCGGCTGGCCCGGGGCCACACCGCAGACTTTCCACACAGCTGTGCAGAGTTAGCAGCAATTGCTCAGGAGGGGCCCAGGGGCTGGGAGAGGGCGGGGGCTGCGGGACAGGATCAAGGGGCACTGTGGGTGAGAGGGCTGGAATCACTGTGGGGCTGCGGGGCGGGATCGAGGGGCACCGGCTGGACTGCGGGTGGGAGGGCTGGAATTGCATGGGGCTGTGGGGCGGGATCGAGGGGCACCGGCTGGGCTGCGGGTGGGAGGGCTGGAATCACTGTGGGGCTGCGGGGCGGGATCGAGGGGCACCGGCTGGACTGCAGGTGGGAGGGCTGGAATTGCATGGGGCTGTGGGGCGGGATCGAGGGGCACCGGCTGGACTGCGGGTGGGAGGGCTGGAATCACTGTGGGGCTGTGGGGCGGGATCGAGGGGCACCGGCTGGGCTGCGGGTGGGAGGGATGGAATCGCCATGGGGCGGGATCGAGGGGCACCGGCTGGGCTGCGGGTGGGAGGGCTGGAATCACTGTGGGGCTGTGGGGCAGGATCAAGGGGCACCGGCTGGACTGCGGGTGGAAGGGATGGAATCGCCGTGGGGCTGCAGGGCGGGATCGAGGGGCACCGGCTGGGCTGCGGGTGGAAGGGATGGAATCGCCGTGGGGCTGCAGGGCGGGATCGAGGGGCACCGGCTGGGCTGCGGGTGGGAGGGCTGGAATCACCGTGGGGCGGGATCTAGGGGCACCGGCTGGGCTGTGGGTGGGAGGGATGGAATCGCCATGGGGCTGCGGGGCGGGATTGAGGGGCACCAGCTGGGCTGTGGGTGGGAGGGCTGGAATCGCCGTGGGGTGGGATTGCCATGGAATTGCCGTGGGGCTGCGGGGCGGGATTGTGGGGCACCAGCAGCGCGTGATGGGCACGTTGCTGGCCAAGCTAAAATACTCCGACCGCTTCGTAAGAAGGAAAAGCCCTGGCAGGGAAGTGATGTGGCCGGGGCAGCGGAGACGGAAGGAGCAGGAGCTGGCTGGGGCAGGATGGGGGGGGGGGGGGGATGCCCAGGAGGCCAGGGCAGCTCAGAGTTTATGGCTTCCCTCTTGGAAACCACAAACATTCCCGGGCAAGTGGCGTCCAGGAGGCGGGTTTGGCACACGCGGCTGGGCATTGAGGTGCTCAGGGAGGTGCATGGAGCGGAGTCCAAAGGGGGGGGCTCTGACAGTCGGGGGGGGAGAGGAATCCCCTCCCCCCACCGTGTGTTGGAAGACCTATGAACCCCAGCCCCTCGTGCCCCATCGAGAGTGTGTACTAGGGTCAGGACTCCTGGGTTCAGTCCCTGGTTCTGGGAGGGGGAGGGGGTCTAGTGAATTAGAGCATGGGGGCTGGGACCCCAGACACCTGGGTTCCAGAGTGCAGAACATTTGCTTCTGTCCCAGCCTATCTCGCCCCCACTTCCTTGGACCCAGCCAGCCCCCTCCCCAGTGCTGCCCGTCGCTAGGAGGCTGGGAATCATTTTGGGGAGCCAGAAGCCCTCCCCCCGCGCCAGTGCTCCTACCCTGCACCCTACAGCGCCCCCTGCTGGGAGAGGCTTTTGATCCCTGTGTATGGGGGGGATGCAGCCTCAGGGGGCAGTAATCCATGGCTCTCCCCCCTTATTCCCCGCCCCCCCACCTGCCCGACTTGATCCTTTAATGAGCATCCCCGTGACGAGCCCCCAGGCCACAGTTTGGGTTCTGGTGCTGGGGTGGCCGGGAGCCGCGGCGAGATGGGGGCTGGTAGCCTGTTGCTCCTGGCCCCCTGCCACATGGAGCAGCTTCAAGCCAGATGACTTGGTGCCCATTGTTCACCCCCATCCTTGGGTCCATCCTGGGCCAGCAGTTCCCAGCCCCCTTCCCCACCTTCTGTCCCGATCCATCCGTCATGGGCCCGGACCCCTCTCCCTCTCCCCAGCCCCTTTCCTAGCTCTCCCCCCACCCTTGTCACCGTCCCAGCAAGCCTGGGCACCATTCCATGCCCCCTGCCCCAGTTGGGAAGCTGTGGGGAGGTCGGGCGCACGGCTGGGTGCCAGGTGGTGAGGGTACAGGGACATTGCAGCGTTAGAGGGAGAGTTCTCAGAAGCCCCTTCCCGGGCCCTGGGGTGCGTGGCCGGGCGTCTCCAGCACACGTGGCTGGGCAAGGTGGGAGGGTGGCGTGCCGCCGAGCTACAGGAGATGGTGGCACTCTAGTGCCACAGCAAGTGGAGCGAGTTCAGGGCCCCGGCGAGGCACCATGGCACAGATGCCTCCCAGTGCGGGAGGCCGCAGCATACCCTGGGCCTGAGCCCCGGTGATCCCAGAGCCGGCCCCGGCTGGGGCACCGACCCCCCTCCCAGGGAGGGCAGGGTGATGGGCTGGGGGCCGTTGGGCGCCAGGCACAAAGAGCATCCTGTTCCCAGCACTGGCGGTGAGCTCATCGCTCCCCAGGGCAGCCCAGGCTCAGTCCAGGGCCAGCTGCCCAGGCCGAGGTTTCGTGGCAGTTCCTGGGGAGCAGGGCTGGCCTGGCTGCCCCTGGCTCCGCATTCCCCCATGATATCACTGCCCAGGCATCCCAGGCTGGCTTCTCCTCCCCGCTGACCGGCAGCTGGCTGGAGGCCACCGCAGGGAGCCAGGCTGCGGGGCGGGGAGCGGGGGAGGAGGAGGGGGAGCAAATGGGAGAAGCAGCTGGACCTGGGGGCGGGGGGGACTCAGGTCTAATTCAGGACCCGGGGGATTGTGCCAGTACCTAGCTCCCCCTCCCAGCTCCCCAACTCGCCTGCCACCCTCCTTCGCCCTGCTGGACAAAGCCCCGAAGCCCAGGGGTGCTGGGGGGGTAGAAGACTCAGCTGGGGTGGAGCTGGAGGGGGCTGGGCATGTCTTGATTTACAGAGGAGCCCACGAAACCCGGGCTGGCCCCAATCCCGCCCATCACGCATGTATATGCACCCGCTGCATGCCTCCCCATGTGTGCCCGTTCCCTGCACACACCTGCATGTGCCTGTGCATCACGCCCCACCCACGCATCTGCCCACACGCACCCCCCCCCCATTGTGCAGGCACCCTACATGCTCTGTCACACACGTGCCCGCTCCCCTCACGCCAGCCCCAAGCGCATGTACACTGTCACCACGTGGGTAGGTGGCCCACACCCTCCTGGACGCAGTCTCAGTACATCCAGGCGACACACCTGCTCCTTACACACATGTGCACCGCGTGGATGTGAAACAACACCCCCCCACCACACACATGTGCGTCCGTGCCACATAGACACACGTGCAGACTCCCCCTCCCCTGTACCCAAACACGGGTGCACATGGGATGGCTTGGGAGGATGGCAGAGTTGAGCTGCCCTTTGACACGGACCGGGGCAGCTGACCCAAACTGACCCGGTCTGCCTTTGAACTCATGCTCGGTGCTGGGAGCAGATTGGCCTGTGCCAACCTGCGTGGGTCGGGGAGGGGCCCCGTGAATAGGTCGGGCTGCAGCCTGTCCCAGCTACAAAGGGAATCGAGAGGCAGAGGAAGAGAGAGCAGAGAGGGGGAGGAAGGAAAGGGGGGGATAGCTGGGGGGGAGGGTTGAAAGCAGGGGGAAGGGAGGATGAGTTGAGTCGGTGGGGAGGGGAAGGGGTGCAGGTCAAGTGGGGAGGGCCAGGGAAGGGAAGGGCGCAGGCCGGGGGTGCTGCGGGGGCGGCGAGGGGAGAGGCGGGCAGCCGCGGGGGAGGGAGAGGGTCTGAGCCGGCGTGTTTGTTATTTTATCAAAGTCAGTTCCTGGAATTTTTTTAATTCCATGATCCCGTCCCTGCCCCGTGCCAGCCCTATCGCTCCCGGCCATCTCCCCACGCCCGGCGAGGGCTGCCGGCTCCCAGCCAGAGCGCTCTGCAGCTCCCAGGGCACAGGCAGCCCGGGCCTGACACAACCCCCTCGCCTTTGCTGCTGCTCCCGGGGCGTTCTGGGAGCCGTGGGTGCTGGGGGGACGGGGAGGCCGAGCTGGGCCCAGATGGAGGGGACGCAGGGGCATCACGGGCAGCTGCCCTGACAAAGGCCCAGGGAGGCCAGATGGGGCCAAGGGCCGGAGCCTCCAGGCAGGGCTGGTTCGCTCAGCCGCGGCGCCCCAACACCTTGTCGGCAGCCTCAGCAGAGGCCATGGAAGCAGGGCTCATGGCAAGGGAGGGTGTGGGGGGCGCTGGATCTAGGGGTAACCAGAGGCCTCAGTCCCTGGGGGCAGACAACCTGGCCCCTTTCCCCAGCTCCTCCCTCCTGGTCTGGGCGCTCTGGCCTCTGGGATGGGGAGCACGAGAGAGGGGTGACGCCGCCGCCCAGGCCCTGCGTCCCCATTACCGCCCTGCCCAGTTGGGGAGATGGGCTCTTCCCCTCCCCCCGGATGGGAACGGCCCCCATCTCCACGGGCCGACCCCCACTCCCTGCTGAGGGCTCTTCCCACTCCCCTGATAAGAGGGACGCAGGGCAGGGCTGCGTACCCACCCCCACATCAGCCAGCCTCCTTCCCTTTCCCCTCTTCTGTCTTGCTCTCCCTGCTCCCCCCCGCCCCCCACTGGATCCGCCCTCCATCTCCTCCCTGCTGTCTACCACTCCCCCCCCCCCCACCGCCCCCTCACTCCTCATCTGTCTCTGCCACCCCCCCTCCAGTCTGGGCCTGCCCCCCCCCAGCACACCCCGCTCCTCAATGACTTGAAGGGAGAGAAGGAAGAAAGAAACCAGCTCTTCTGCCCCCTCCCCTCCCAGCTCCTTTGTGCAGCAGGAGCATCTGTGACTCTGCCTCCCCGCCCCCATTTCTCCCCCCGCCCCCCACACCTGCCTGGGGCTCTGGGGGAGGGGGGCTGCAGAATATAGGGCAGAGCCATGAGCCCAGCGGAGTCACCCCTTGGGCCCCGCCTGGCCTCATGGGGCATTGCAGCTTGTGGGGGGGGGTGGATGGGAAGGGGCAGGAACTGAGCCCCCTCTTTTCCCCCCGGATCTGAAGATGTCTCAGAACTAAGATGCCCCCCCTTGACCCCCAGCTGGGCTCCCCCCCACAGGGGGCAGTGAGTGGGGCTCCCAATCCCCCTGCCCTGCCCCCAGGAGGAATTGCAGCCCCCAACTGGGCTTTGCCCCATCTCCTCCAAAGCTGCTTCCCACGGCCCAGGGCACCAGCCCCTTCCCTGCTGGTGGGGGGCGGGGGAGCAAGCTGGGGCCGCTGCTTTAACCCAGGCAATCACTGACCTGCCCCCCGCCCCCCATGGAACCGTGCCTTTCTATGCCAGGTCTGGATCTGGGCCCTGCCACCCGCTCCCCAAGCCAGCTCTGCTCCTGGACTGTTTTCCACCCCTGGGAGTGGGGCTGGGGGAGGATCCTGCTCAGCGCCGGATCCTTCCTCATGGCGCTTGACCTGGGGATCCATGCAGCTAAAGCCGTGTCTCCCATCAGCGCTTCGCCCTGGGCGCAGCTCTCTGCTTTGGGACACGCCAGCAAGGGGTGCTGTTTCGGGAGGCATATGCTCAGCCCACAAAGTCCTGCCAAACTATGCGGGCCTTGATCCCCTCTCCAGTCTGAACCGGGCGCCCGATTCTCCACCACCTGCCCCCCGGGGCCTGCGTCTCCCCCACCCTGCACCTCGTGCGGCCGTTTACACTGTACAGCCAAGGACGTGGCAGCGTTTCACCCATGCGTTGGGTGCAGGGCAGTGGACAAGCACGGGGCCCCCCATTGCATCCCATTGCGTATCCGAGTTATCGAGATAGCTTATTATACCTCACTATATCCTCCCTGAGCGGGGAGCTGTAACCCCCTGCGCTCCTCCAGGGGGCGCTCTGTCTCCCAGCTGGTGGCCGAGCACAGCACAAACATCGGAAGCTCTCTGAGAGACACTGTAGTTTATTCCCCCCTCACCCCCCGTGGGGAAACTGAGGCCCAAAGCGGGGCAGTGACTTGTCTCATGCCATACAGGGGAAGAGTTGGGATTAAAATCCAGGAGTCAGCAACACCTCCCTTCTAGATCCCAGAATAGAACCCAGGAGTCCTGACCTTCCGCCCCCGTCTGCTCTAACCATTGGGCCAGGTTGTCTTTAAAGAAGACAGGCATGTCGTGGCTCATGCGGTCTCTGATTAACTGGGCTCTCTAGGGTATTCCCTGAGCCAATCATGCCACAAAGAGGTCGATACCCACGGGGAGCAGCTGCCCTCTGGATCAACCCATCCACCTTGTCCCAGCCACTCACTGGGTGGCATGGAAAAAAAGTCACAGCCGGAGGACGCTGTCTCCCGCTCGGCCTGATAAGCATCTCAGCTCTTATCTAGGAGCCGGGGGATGCCCACCCTGGCAAGCAGCAGCTGGATCAGTCAGGAGTGCTGCTCCCAGCGCCGTCTCTATGGCTGGGGCTTGTGGAACTTGCCCGGGGAGTTAAAATGCTCCCCACCCCCCAACAAAAACAGCTGATGCAAAGCAGCAGCTGAGCGGCCTGGAGCAGCGAGCTGGGGGGCCTGGCTCCTGTCCCTGACTCCGGCCCTGTCTAGGGGAGGAAGGTCAGGATCTCACAGTAGCCTCACTGGTTGACCTGGAGCCAGTCCCTTGGCAGGGCGTTTTCACAGCTGGCCACTGATGGGTGCCCAACATGACCCCCCGGGGGCCCCAGTGTTGTCAATGCTCAGTGCCTACAGGGCCCATGGACCTCACCTGGAGTCAGGGCGCTCGGCCCCAAGTCCAAGGGGCCATGTCAGCGCTGTGGGATAGCGACGGGGTCTCCCACGCCCCGCAAGCTGCCTGCCGCTCCACGCCAATGCCGAATAGTGGTTCTAGATCCAGTTCACACTCACAAAGCGGCACGCCCCGCCCAGCCCCCCTGCTCTAACCACTAGGCCTCACACACGCACCCGGCCATCAGACATGGGAACGGAACCCAGGGGTTGTGGCACCCAGCTCCCTAACCACTAGACTCCCCCCCCCTCCAAGAGCTGGGGCTAGAACCCAGGAGGCCTGACTCCCAGCCCCCGCCCCAGTCACCACTCCCAGCAGACAGGGCGTGAAGGAGTTCAGACAGGCTCCAACCTCTGATAGCACATACCAGCTCCCCCGCCCAGGAACAGGGAGGGCCATGGGTGGCTCTGCACACGCCATGCAGAGGCCCCTCTTAACCTACACCCTTGTCTCTGCTCCCGCCATTGCTTTCCTGACCCCCCCTGTGCCCTGCCAACCAAGGCCTTCAGCTCCCCTCCTGGTCCCTTGGGAAATGCAGCCTGGGGAAGCCCATTCACACCCAGCCTGAGCTGGAGACATGCAGCTTGGGGACAGATTTGCCATCGCGTTCATAGCCTAGTAGGGCCCGCAAGACTAAGTGAGAGTGACTAGTAGCCCACCATTAGCTCCAGGAAGCCACAAGCCGGTAAACAGTTTCTGCTATTAATAGTTTTGTTTATTGGCTGAGTCACAAGGCTTTGAGGTGCCACCGGATTACAAAGTGTAGCGGGATGGCTGGGGCCAGCGACTAGGAGGCAGGACTCCTGGGTTCTGTTCTCAGCTCCGAGAGGCAGTGGGGTCTAGTGGTTAGAGCAGGCAGTGAGGCAGGACTCCTGGGTTCTGCAACCTCAGTTCCTCCCCCCTCCCCCCCGCCCCACACGTGTCGGGTCTGTGCAGCGTCAGGAACAGAGACCCCCCAACTCCCACGCTCTGCACTGACCCCCGCGTGGCTGCAGCATGACTTCATTCGCAGCTGAGCCCCAGGCTCCCACCCCAACCCCAAACACCCCCCAACCTAGCCCCTCCTAATCACACCCAGACATGGGCTGACTTGCTCCCCAGGGTCGCTTGTCGCCTCTCCCCATCTGGCCCCAGACTGCCCAGAGCTAAACGCCCCCCGAGTTCTGGGCAGTTCTGAGCTGGGGATCGGACCCGCCCGTTAGCCAGTGTCCCCTAGGTCTGGAATGCCCTTCCTGGGCAGTAACACGGCCCGGCACAGGAACTCTGTGTGGGCTGGGGATGGGCATCCCTCTTCTTGGCAGAGCAATAGGCGAGTAGGACAGGGCCAGGAAGGGGACAGCCGGGGGGGGGGGGGGCTGCTCAGAGGCGGGCGGGAGACAGAGGCCCCCTTCTGCACAGGCTCTCTCTCTCACACACCTCAGGATCCCTTCAGTGCTGGGACCTTCCCCCTCCAGGAGCAAAATACAAGAGGCCCCGACTTCCCCGCCAGCCCTGTGGGTTACACATAGAGAAGGGGCTGGGGGGGGGGGGGGATTCGGACCCAGGAGCCCCTACCCTGCACAGGCAGAAATGGGGGGCAAGGCAGCAGGGACTGGGCCCCACACTCCTTCCCCAACATGAACATCTCTTGGTGGGACGGCTCTGAAGTTGGGGGAGGAGGGAGGGAGACAGGGCAGCTCTGCCCAGGGGCAGCTCCAGGCACCAGCGCAGCAAGCGCGTGCCTGGGGCGGCAAGCCGCGGGGGGGCGGCGTGCCGGTCGCCGAGAGGGCGGCAGTCAGGCAGCCTTCAGCGGCATGCCTGCGGGAGGTCTGGCGGCGGGTACGCCAAAGGCGCGGGACCGGCAGATCACCCGCAGAAACGCTGCCGAATCCGCATGACCAGCGGACTGAACGCCGCCTGAGTGCCGTGCTTGGGGCGGCAAAAAACATAGAGCCGCCCCTGGCTCTGCCCCCTCCCGTCACTTTCTGTCTCCTCTTTGCCTTTGTGCCTTTTCCTCTGTCCCCTTCCCCAGCTCCAGTCGGAGAGGAGGAGGAAGCAAAGCCGGGGAGAAGAGGCTTGAGGGTAATAGGACCAAACGTCCCAATTTTCGGGGCTTTTTCTTATATAGGTGCCTATTATATATAGGCACCTATATATATATATATATATTTCTTATATAGGCGCCACCCCCCGCACACACACCCCCGGTCACACTTGCTCTCTGGCCACCCTAAGGAAGGATCAGGCTGAAAACTACCGGGGGGTGAAGGAGAGAGGGAACATTGGGGTGAAAGAATGGAGCCAGGGTAGATTTATTTAGCCTGTGAGCTCTCCCGGGCAGGGACCGGCTCTCCCAAGGTCTGTGTACAGCGCCTGGCACAACAGGGCCCCTTGTGCCCGTTTATTAGGGGCTCTCATATCCCGAGGACAAGCAGAGAGCCTGGGCAGCCACGGGCCAAGGCTCCTAGGGGGGCACAGGGAGGGGTTAACCCCAGCCCAGCTCCGAGCATGGCCAGGGGATGGGGGGGCTGTCGATCCAGGACTCAATTCACCCCGACAAGGACGCTGAGTTTCCGAGCTCCCAAGCAGACGCCGTGTTCTCTGCTCCTGCCAGGAACGTGCTGGCAGCTCCGCCGCCCACCCGGCGTCTGGCAGAGCCGTGCCAGCCCGGTCTCTCACCATCGCCCCGCTCAGACGCCAGGTGCCCAGGCACAGCACCCAGGCAGCTGCCGAGCTGTGTACGGGCACCAGCCTGCTGGGGGTGGGGGGCGGGGGCGGTGCCCGCGTGTGGGAGGTGGATTCTTTCTGACTGGGTTTGGATTTTTCCTTAACAAATCATTAACCCTGAAAGAGAAAAACCCTGAAAGCAAAAGGCAAACGGGAGCTGGGGGCAGCACAGGGGAGGATGGTGGCTCGAGGTGGGGGGGGGGGGGGGACTGGGAGCATTGCAGGGTGCTGGGAGCATCCTGGTGGGGCTGGGGTATCATGGTGGGGGAGGGGACTGGCCATGTTACCGGCACTATTACCCCTCCCAGTCCAAGGGGGCCCCTCTCTGACTGACCCCATCAGCCCCAGCCCCCAGGGGCTCCCTCACTGCCCAGCCCTGGTGCAGAAGTCACTGCTTCCCAGGCCTGGGGGTTCTGAGACGGGGTCCCCGATGCCTCTTCCATACCAACATGGCCTGGTGGAGATGGGGGGGGCAGTCCCGGCCCGGGGGGGGGGGGGTGTCGTTCCAATGGGAAAAGGCTTGTTCTAAGAGTGTTTTCTAAAGCCGGTCGGATTCTGGGTTCGTCTGAACCCCTCTAGGAGGTCGTCCCACCCCCCCAACCCCCTCCCTGAGAATCCTTCACCCCCCACAGGCTAGAAACAGTGAGGGGAGCAGGTTTCAGACCAGGAGCCCAGGGCCCAGCTCCCGCGCCCAGTCGCACCCCCGGCCTCCAGCTCCAGCTCTGGGGCTCTCAGGGCTGCAGGGGCGCTCCGAGGTCAGCCGGAGGAGTCAGGGTGAAGCAGCCAGGGCGGCAAGTCTCGGCATGCCCCCCCCCCCCCCGCCCCAGCAGCCGATGTGGGGCAGAGGTCGTGAGCGGCACTGACCCGAGGGGGCAGGGGGAGGGGATTGCCACACAGCCCACATGGGAGTGGAGCCCTGTGCAAATCGGAATGGGGGGGGAGCCCAGAGGGAGCAATCGGCCTCTTGACCCTGCAGGAATCCGGGGCGGACAGAGGTGGGACAGTCCAGCCTTGATCAATGAGATAGGAGGGCCTCGCTCATGCTGCCTTGCCCTGTCCTGTCCCAGAGAGCCCCCCCCCCCCGCTCTGGATCCATGGGCCCCCCCAGCTGAGCTGCGCCGGCATGGATCTATTCCCTCCCCAGCCCCCACCTGCCCTAGAACTATCCCCCACCTGCCCTGGATCTGTGCTCCCCCCACCTCCAAGGACCCATACCCCCACCCCTGGCCCCTTCTGCTCTGGATTCATGCCCCCCCCCTCCCAGCCTCCACAGGACCTGGATCTGTGCCCCCCCAGCCCTCCCCCCATGCAGCCACAACAGGCCCTGGGACTCCAGGTCTCCTTTCCAGCCTGCTGTGACCCCTCCCCGCCGAGTCCCACAATCCTCCAGCTCCCCTCTCTGATCCACCCCATCCCTGCTGCCAGCTCCCTCCCCTGCCACAGCCAAGCACCCCAACCCTGGCTGGAAAGACAGCCAGGTGCCAGCATCCAGCCCACCCCCTTGCCAAACCTTCCTGTCTCCTGCCCCCCCCCCCCCCGGGACAGCAAAGACGGTCCCCAGCTGAGAGCTGGATCCAGGTCGGGAACCGGGTCTAGCCGGGTCTGGGGAGTAACAAGGAGGGAGTGCCGTGGGTTTTTGCACAAACCTCCCCAGTGGGATTTGCACAGCTTAGGGCTGGTTCGGGTCTGGGGTCTGTGTGATCGGAACCACCCCGAGCTCAGGGCATAAATGGACCTGACTTGGCCCGTTTCTGCCAAGAGGCAGCTGCTGCGTGAGTGCTGAGACGCTGTCTCCCCGCTTTCCCCAAGGCTGGCCGGTATTTTACGCAGGCCGACAGAGTCTAATCTATGGCCGGCCGTGCTGCTGTAATTACCCAGGGGGCTGCCTGTGAGACGCAAGAGGAAAATCAAACACAAGCTCCCCCCCCGCACACACACACACACTCCCCCAGCTTTGACCGGGTGTGCGGAGCCGCCACTTTGGAGACCAGCTGCCTGGAAAGGCTCAGCTCGAGCAGGGGCTGGGAGGAGCGGGAGGCCCCTGAGATTTATAGGGGTCTGCACCCAGGGGAACAAGAGATGGAGGAGTGTGTGTGTGTGTTGTGTGCTCTGGCTACATGTGTGCGTTCTGGGTGTGTGCAAGGCCTGGGTATGTTGTGAGCTGTGTGTGACAGCTCTGGGAGTGATCTGTGTGTGTGAGTGCTACATGTGTGTGCATGCTTCCTGGGTGTCAGCTGTGTATGTGAGAGATCTCTGTGAGTGTGAGAAATGTGTGTGATCTGCATGAGTGTGTGTATGATCTGGGAGTGTGTGTGTGTTTGTGTGATCTGGACCTGTGTGTGATATCTGTGTGTGCGTGTGAGAGAGAAATGTGTTCGAGCTGTGTGCTTCTGTGTGTGATTTGTGAGTGTGAGAAATGTATATGATCTGGGAATGTGTGTATGTTTGTGTGATCTGGGAGTGTGCGTATGTTTGTGTGATCTAGGAGTATGTGTAATTCCTCTCTCTGTGATCCTTGGGTGTGCGCGTGTGATCACTGTGTGTGTGAGCTGTGTGCATGGGTGTGTGATCGTGGGGTGTGTGAGTTTCTGTGTGATCTGAGTGTAACCTGGAGGGCTTCTTTCTTCTATTCCCATAGTCCCTAGAGGCCCCCACGGACATTGAGCCCCCATCTTGCTGGGTGCTGCACATATGGTCACAGTCAGTCGCTGCCCCGGGGAGTTTACTATCTAAATGGACAAGACGGACAAAGAGGAAACTGAGGCACAAAGCAGGGAAGTGACTTGCCCAAGGTCACTCAGCCAGGCAGTGGCAGAGCCAGGAGTAGCACGCAGGTCTCTGGACGCTCAAGCCCACTGGAGCACCCTGCCTGCGTTGTGCAGCAGAGGCTAGGTGCAACCGGTGGTCCTGTTCAGACAAGTGATTTGGTCCTGCTGGGGTCAGAGCAGGGGCTGAGTATCTGGAGACCTGGGTTTGGCTCCTGTCTCTGTCACTGATGGGCTCTAGGACCTGGGGCAAGTCCCTCCCTCTAGTCTAGACCTCAGGCAAGCCAGGCCCTGTCTGCTCTCGGGTCATTTGCGCTGGTGTACCAATACCCTTACTTCACACAGGGCCCCATGCCTCAGTTTCCCCTTCTGCCCACTGTGGGTGAAGATACTGGCCCCCTGGGTAAGAGACATGGAGAGGGGCAGATGAAAGTGCTGAGCATTGTCATTAGCTGTCACGGGACAGATGGGGGGGCTGGTCTCAGGCCGTTCAGCCTCCCACTGCCCCCCGCCCATGCACCCCGAGGTTTCTTTGCATCCCCAGTGACTAGTCATTGCTGGAGAGGGCCCTGGCTGCCCGGCAGGCCCCCTTGGGCCTGGTCTCTAGCTTAGCCTAATGCCCATGTCTCGCTCTATCTAGCTTTCCATGCTGCCCCCCCGCCCCCATCCAGGACACTCCCCAACTGGGAGCAGGTGTTGATTATTTAAGGCAAATATTTGCCCTGGCCCTGCCTGCCCAGGCCCCTCTCCAGGGGTGGGGGCCTGAAGTGTTTGCATTGGTCAGTGGGCTGCTCCCTCAGCCGGCCCCCCACCTGCAGAGGTTCAGGTAAATCAACCTCGGTGCAGAAGGGAGGGGGGCCGGGGGATCCAGGAAGGAAGCAGGGCAGGCTGAGCGCCCCTCTGCCCAGCAGGGGGCAGCCACGTGCACCAGCCTCACACCACTGCCACAGGGCATTTGCTGCACACCGGAGCAGGGGGGAATGTCTGCCCCTAGCAGGGGCAGGGAGTTCACCTACTCCCCACCCACCGCCACCATACAATGGGCCTGGGGGTTGGACCACACGCTCCCCACGCTCAGACAGGAGGCCTCAGACACAGAGCTGGGGGGTAACTATTGAGCTAGCTGGTACCTCGGTGGCCCCTATGGCTGCAGTGTCTGAGCATCTCACAAGCTTCAGGGCATTTATCCTCACAACCCCCTTGTGAGGCAGGGCAGGGCTGTGATCCCCACTGGGGAAACTGAGGCACAGAGCGGCTAAGGGACTTGCCCAAGGTTAGACAGGGAGTCTGAGGCAGAGCAGGGAATCAAACCTGGGGTTTTCAAGTCCTAGGCTAGTGCCCGACCCAACGGGCCGACCGGCATGGCTACAACCCCACCCCCGCAACACACACATCTCACTTGGAGCCATGGAGCGCAGGTGCACAGCCGGCTTTGGGCCCCAGTTGGCAGGGCCCTGTGAAGGAAGCAGGGCTTGGGGAGGCTGCAGCCAGCACCCCCCCCCCCGCCCCCAGGTTGGATGCTTGTGGGTGGCCTATAGGACCCCTGGCTGCCCCCATTAGATTCCTATCTCGCTGCCCCTGCACCCCCCCAGTCCCACATTCCAGCTGAGGTGTGTGCAGGGGGATGTCGGTCGGAGCACTCCCACGCCGCTCCCTGTGGGCCCCACACCCCTGATCCCGGCTCTCCCTCTTCAACCCCCCCCTCCCCGCCAGCTGCAGGAGTCCCCAAAGCTACCTGGAACTGGACAGAGCAGGAGGTTCCACCCCCCACCCCCCGGCCCAGGTGCCATTGTCCATCTCATTCCCGCACAGATGGCCCAGGAGAACAACATGTCACGGCCTGTTCCCCCGGCATCCCAACAGCTGCTGTCACCCCCCCTCCCCCCACATGCCTTCCCTAAAGCAACCACTGGGCCCCAGGGGCAGCTCCTCCCTCCCCAAAGCACCTCTCATACACACAACACCCCCAGGTGCCCTCTGGGGGTCTGATTCCCCCAGACACCCCCTCCCCAAAGCACCCTCCCATACACACCCACAAAGCATTCTCTGGCCCCCAGAGAAGATCCAAATCCAGACCCCACCACAGAAGCTTAGTCCAGCAACACCCACCTGCCAATCAGCCATTGTGCCCCTCCTTTCCCCCCCCCCCACATGGGCAGCGCTGACAGGCCATCCCTGTGCCAGCCATCCCATGAACCCCGAGGCTTCCTCCAAGGACGTGGCTCGCGCCTGCCCTCCCAGCTCCCGGGCTGACAGCAAGCAGGATCCGGCGCGCCCCCCTCCTCCCAATCAGGCCAGGCAAAGAGGTCGTTAGCCGAGCAGCGGGGGCAGGCATAATGACCATAATCATGCGCTGCCCTCCAAGCTGATGAGTCCAAAGACCATGGCACAGCCCTGCCTAGCTTTGTAGCCCAGCTGTGAGGTGGAAGCAGTGTCATTATCTCCACTGCACAGAGGGGGAAACTGAGGAACGCGACAGGGACGTGTCTGATTCAAGATCACAGAATGAGTCAGTGGCAGAGCCGGGAACGGAACCCAGGAGTTCTGGCTCTCAGCTCTTCCCCCTCCCCCCCCCAACTCACAAGAGCCCACGCCCCACCCAGAGTGAGAACTAGAACCCAGAAGTCCTGACACCCAGCCCCCACCCTGCTCTAACCATTAGGCCATCCTTCCCCATCAAAGATAGGCAAAAACAGACGGGGGAGGTGGCTTTTGCCAGAACTAAACCAGGGCTGGTTTGGGTCCCGATTCCAGTTGATGTGGACCCACAAAATTCAAAGCTTGAGGTGGGGGGGGGGGGAATTCAGATGCTGCCCCTCCCCCCCCGCCCCACAACATGTGCCTATCATAACAGGAGCCAGGCCAAGGGAGAGCCCCTATGATTACTCAATGTTGGGGCGGGGCAGACAAAGCTGACCCTGGCTGGCGAACTCCTGGGTTTGATTCCCAACGGCGGGAGGAGATGTCTAGTGGGTAGAGCAGGAAGGACTGGGAGTCAGGACGCCTGGCTTCTATCCCTGGCATTTGGAGGGGAGAGGGGTCTAGCGGTTAGAGCGAGGGGAACTGGGAGTCAGGATTCCTGGGGTCTAATCCTATCTCTATTGCTGAGCCTCCTTCCCCTGCAGCTAAGGGAGTCCCCCTCTTCCCCACCCCCATCACCTCCCCTCCCAGGCCTGGGTGCAGCCATGTCACCCCGATGTGGCGGAGGCCAGCCTCCCGTGGCCTGGCTGGGCGGCTTCCCTGCCGCAGACACCTCCTCCCGGGAGCACAGGGCGGGCACTCCCGGCGAGCACGCAGCCCTGTGTCATTGCCATGAGCGAGCAGCTAGTAATCACTGAGCCAGCTGGGGAGCCGCACGCCCTGGGCCTGTGAGACAGCGTGGGGCCACCCCCGCGAGGCTGCATGGCCCGGTGTTTATGCCTCTGGGTCACACCTTGTGTTAGGGGGCTGCTTCTCCAAAGCCCGCAATGCTTCTAGGAACCCTGCCCCCCCACCCTTCCCAGGGCCTGTTCCTGGGCTCACTCCCACCGGGGGGAAATCGAGTCACAGCGGCATGGCCCTGGCTGTGAGAGAATCAGGCCCACTGGGCTCCTTTAAGGGCTGGGAGTGGTCAGGGAAGTGTCTGCAGGGACCGGGTTGCGGGGGGGGGGCTGCACTGGGGACGGAGGTTCCCCCCTAAATATCCATCATTAACCAACTTTGCACCCATCCCCCTCCCCTCCTCCAGACCGACCCTTGCTGGGCTTTCAGTCCTACAGACCAGCTGAGCTGGGGATGTTCGTGTGAATGCTGGGGCCCTGCACCGGTGGTGATGGTGTGTGGGGGGGGTGTCTGGATGGCTCGCTGCTGTACTGGGGCTGGGGGATCCCCTCCAGATACATGGTCTGGTTCCCAAGGATCCTGCCTGATTGGGGATTGGGTGCTCGTTGATCAAGGAGAAAGGGCTCTGCGGGGCCCCTTCCCCCCCAGCCGCGGGGGAGAAGCAGGGAGGGGAGGCTCATCCCATAAGGAGCTGCCTGGCAGCCTGCAGGGATTGCCTTAAAAGGCCTCTGCCATTTGCTCCCTGAGCAGGCAACGCGCTCCTCTTCCAGTTGCCAAATTTGGCGTGACTCAGTCGGCGAGCCGCCGGGGAGGGGGGTGTCCGGGCGGGGGACACAGGGAGGAGGCCCCGGGGCTCGCTCTACTCGAAATGACGTCAAAGGCCGGGAGCTGGCAGCGCGGGGAGGGACCGTGTTTCTGCGTGTGTCACTGCGGTAACCTGAAGCCACTTCCTCTCCGGAGGGCCCTGAACTCCGGCGCTCACTCCTCTTCTGTAGAAATGGAGCCGAGATGGAGGAGCTGCCAGGGCCCACTGGGGAGCTGCCGGCTCTGCTTGACGGGGGATCGCTGGCCCCATCCGGGGAAGGGCCCCGGTTCCACCCCAAGGCCTAGTCTGTGCACAGCTTTAACTAGACCGGTCGCCCCAGTGTGGACGCAGTTATACTGGTATAACAACACTGCTAGTGGTCCCATTCCCATATGGGACAAGGAATAAGCTATGCTGGCGTAAGGCGCCTTAATACCAGTATATCTGCGGCCACGCTAGAGGTTGGACCGGCGTAACTATGGACACAGGTATTGGGGACAACGGCTGTATCGGCCAGGCCTGAGTGACGGGAAGCAACCCTGTCATGTGATCCATGTAGTAGGCAGAGCCCTGCTGTCCCCAGACAGGCAGCCCATGGGTGTCACATTGCAGGCTCGAGGCCAAGGAGGAGAGTGGGGCTGTTGTGTGTGGGGTGGGGAGCGGGGGAATGTTATGGGGCTGTTGCCCAATAAAGCATAAAGGAAATCTGCAGACACTGCCCTCAGCCACGTGGTAACCCTGGGTAACAGGGCACTTGGGGTCATCCCCAGCTCTGCTATTGACATGCTGTATGACGCTGGGGGAGTCATTGCCCCTCGTTGCCTCAGTTTCCCCTCCCACCCTTTGTCTCTTTAGCCTGTGAGTTCTTTGGGGCAGGAGCTGTCGTTCACCCTGTGTCAGCGCAGCGCCTGGCACAGCAGGCCCCTGATCTCGGCTGGGGCCGCTAGGTGCACCCGTACTCCAGATAAGCAATAGTAACAGAGCTCAGGGCTTTTATGCGCTGAGGTATTCATCCAATAGCTTGCGGTTGGTATTTCACACCCTCCCTCGTCCGCCCAGCAGGGTCCCCCCAACCCATCTCCGCTTTCCCAAGCGTCTCGGTGCCAAGGGAAGCCTGTGCCAACCACCCACTCCTCACCCTCTGGGGAGAAGGCTCCGATCTCCAGGATCTCCCCGTGGGTAATCCCCTTCCCTAGAGCCAGGGTTGGTGGGAGGGTGGGTCCCAGGTGGGAGAAAGCAATGAACGCCTGTGAGTCAGGAGGGTGTGAGATTGCACAGTGGCCCGGGGTTGGGGGGGCATCTGCCACCCCCTTGCAGCAAAGCCACTGGGACCCCCCCCACACACACAGGATAGTGGGAGCAGAGCTCCCCTCCTTTCTCTGCCAGGCCGCCCGGCCCCACAGCGTTGGGTGCCAAAGCACAGGTGCAGGTGGGAGGGAAGCGAAGTATTTTCAGTTGTGGCAGGAAGAAGGGGCCCTGGCTGCACGGGCGGTGGAGGAAGGGAAGCTGCTGCCTCCCACGCTGTCACACAAAGGCGCCCCTCCACCCGCCCCCACACTGGCCAGCTGAGTGCCGGGGCTGTTCGGAGCCGCCTAAAGACGTTGCTCAAGAGGATGTGAGCTCAGGCAGGCCACCGCGGCTCAATGGCTGCATCGCCTTGACAATCCCCCAGCCCCTGTTGGCCGGAGGGGGTGAGAGTCCACCTTGATCCTGGAAGCCGGCCTGCTGTGCCCCAAACCCACCCACCCAGTGCCACACTCATGGGCAGAAGGGAGAGAGGCAAGGGCCAGCTGGGAGCAAAGCCAGACCCACGGGGGAAGGAAAGGAGCAAGAGCCGAGTGTGGCAAAAGCTGCAGAGCGTGCAAACAGCTGCAACGTGCAAACAGCTGCAACGTGCAAACAACTGCAGGGGGGGGGGAAATTGTGCAAGAAAAGAGGCAAGAAAGCATTAGCCATCCCCGTGTGAAGGAGCAGGAAGCCCAGTCTTGTGGGTCCCCAGCATCCCCCTCAGCCTCAGCTTGAATAAAGGGGCAAGCAAGTGTCAGCTGCTCAGTCCCGTGGTTCGTTGGGGGCGTCGGCTCAGTCCCATGTCCACACACTGGTATGGAGGCTGTAGGCCCAAGTCGCCCTTGCCTGTCCTTGGAAGGAGGATGCCAGTCTCTGCTGGACACTGACTAAGGGCCGGGAGTCCTGGCGAGACCCGAGGAGCCGACGCTGCCCCCTGTTGGGCTCTGTGGGCTGGGATTAGTCAGCGGGCCATGAGTGTATCAGAGCGCGCTGTCTCCCGCAGGTGCTCGCGGGCTGCAATTAGCGCTCTCCATGCCGTGCTGTGCGTGGCTGGGCCTCGATCCCCCCCCACCCCCACTCGCGACCCCCCGGTAGCAGAACCGATGTTGAGATCCCACAGCCTGTCACCTTGCCCTCTCCCTCGCCACACCAGGGAGGGTGAGTCAGCCCTTAGCACAGGTTATTTTGGTAATCCCCATGTGCCCCTATTCAACAGACAAAGGAAAGGTTATTACCCCTATTTTACAGATGGGGAAACTGAGGCACAGGGTTCACTGAAGTGACTTGCCCAAGGTCACACAGGGAGTCAGAGGAAGAGCTGGGAGGTGTTCCCAGCTCTCCTGAGTCCCAGCCCAGGGCCCTACCCATAAAGCCCGCCTTGCCCTCCGTGTGCCGCCTGTTCTCATCGGTTCCCTATCACTGGCATTCCAGCAGCACCCACACCACGTCCGGCACAGTGCCCGCACGCACAACACGGCGCCGTCCCTGCCCTCAGGCGTTGGAGCAAAGGGCAAACCCGAGCAAAGAATTCAGAGCCCGCAAGTCAGCGAATCGGAGCCCCCTTCGGCTCACTTCTGAGCTGTGGCAGGAAGCCAAGGGCTCTACCTCCCTCGTCTGTCCCCGCGTGCTCGGTGCCTGACACCTTCGCCAGCGTCATCCACCCTGCCTCTGGCCTAGGCGTCCCGAGGCCCTTCGCAGCGAGGCGGGGCGGAGGTGAGACAAGGAGACATGCTAGACATGAAGAAGGGAAGGGAGAATTAATGATGGTGACGCATGAGGTTGGACAGTCCCACCGCTCACCCGAAAGCGCTCTCGTGTACACCCGGGAGCACCCAGCTCTGAAATGCAGCCACCTCTGGGGGAGGCCGTGGCAGCTGGGCAGCAGCTGCACAGTGTTGCCGGGCAGAAGCAATGGCGCCCCCTGTGGTCCAGCTATGGCAGGAGGGCCAATAGGTGGCCCTTCAGCAAACTGGCCCCCGGCTCTCCTTCCCCATTGGACCCAGCAGTGCCCCCTGCCCCGCCTGCCCCATTATCCTTCACCTAACGGGCCTTTTGACAGCAATGCGGTGTGATTTCATAGGGAACGCCTCCAGAGCTCCCCTTCCCACTCAAACCAGGTGCCCCTGTTCCCCCCCCCCCCCGCAATCCAGGCTCCCACCTGCCCCCCCAGCTCCCTCTTGTCACCACAAACCCAGCTGCCTCTTTCCCTCCATCCCCCCAATCCAGGCTCCCACCTGTCCCCTTCCCCCGACCCCTTCCCAGCCCCCAAGCTGGGCTCCCAACCCAGCTCCCCCTCCTCCCCGGAGCTGGGATCTCTTGCACAGGTCAGCCACACTAGTTGCAAAGGCAGGAGCTCCATGGATCCCTGCTCTGGCATGGGCAGAGTTTTCGTCCCTGGCATTATTCTAGGTGGGTGGGTGGATGATGCCAGTGTGTGTGTAGGAGGGGTGGATAACCAGGGGGAGGGGAGGGGTGGCTTGAGGCGAGGGAGGTGGGTTCTGTGTCCTGCTTTGATGCTGCCAAAACTCAGAGTTTGAAGCCATAGACTCTCCTCCCCAGTGTCACCCTGGCTTGGAGCGGGAGAGGGGTGTCTGGCTTAGCCTTGGGCAGCAGCTCTCCTGGCCATGAGGTCCCCGTTGCCATCCCCACATCCGCCTAGGGAGACTTTGCACTGGGGCTCCAGCTGCAGGGTCCTTGGCTGGCGGGTGTGTGTGTGGCATTGGGCTGGCAGCCTCTGGGGGTGGCACCTTCCCAGACGGAACCCCTCCTTCCCCCCCCCCGCCCCCGGCAGGAGCGAGTTGGCTGGCTGGAAGGACTCCGCGTTCTGGGCCACCTGGACGTGGGCTGTGCCAGGCAGCCAGCTGGCTGGGGGAACACGGGGAGGGCGATGGGGGCTGGCTATTGATGGGAAGCAAATTAGGTCGGGGGGGGCACTAGGTCTTGGGCATATGTGCACCCTAACGGGGAGGGAGCATGTTTGGGAACCTGCCTCTTCAGAGAGCGTGTGTGTGTGTGTGTCACTGTGCATGTGTGTGTATGTGGCTGTACATGTGTGTGTGTATTTGTGGCTACGCATGTATGTGGGGAGGGCTTTGCATGTGTGTGTGTGTGGCTGTGTGTGTGGCTGTGTGTGCATGTGGCTGTGCAGGTGCAGGTGTGTGTGTGTGTGTATGTATGTGTCGCTGTGCATGTGTGTGTATGTGGCTGTACATGTGTGTGTGTATTTGTGGCTACGCATGTATGTGGGGAGGGCTTTGCGTGTGTGTGTGTGTGTGGCTGTGTGTGTGGCTGTGTGTGCATGTGGCTGTGCAGGTGCAGGTGTGTGTGTGTGTATGTATGTGTCGCTGTGCATGTGTGTGTATGTGGCTGTGCATGTGTGCGTGTGTTTGTGGCTATGTGTGTGTGTGGGGGGGTTATGCATGCATGAGTGTGCGTATGTCCGTGCACGCATGTGGCTGTGTGTGTGCATGTGGCTTTGCATGCGTGTGTGTGTGGCTGTGCATACACGGTGATGCCCCAGAGCTGGTTCCTCCTAGAGCCCTGCTAGAGCCTTTCCGGCCACAGCTGGAGGGTGGGGGAGGGTGGTTAACACAGGCGCCCGGGGGGCAAGCGAATGCTTCCTCCCGAGAGGCTCATACCCCAGGGCTGCATCACAGCAAGCGGCTGGTTGCACCTGCCCGGCTGGGCTTTGACCACATCCCGGGGGGGGGGCGGCGCTGGGGGGAGCCATCCCAGCTGGCTTGGCTGTGAGCTATGGGAGGGTCCCACTGAAAGGGGATCAACCCCCACCCCAGTCTGAGCTGGGGCGGGTGCTGGGCATAGCGAGAGGCATGCCTGGAAACAGGGCTGCTGGGCCCCTCACCAGAGCTGCCCTAGAAAGATCCCGGCAGCTCAGCCTCCTGCTCACGGCAGGGGGTGGAAGGGGGGGGGGGGAGTTCAGCCCCCCACCATGCCTTGGCCAGGGCACTGGACTGGGGCTCACTGATTTACAGGTGCAGCGGGCTCTCCATGTGCACGGAGCCTATGGAGGCGAGCGGCAGTGACTAGGTGGCTGTCAGCTCTCACCCTCCCCCGGCTTCCTGCCCTCTACCAGGAACACAGACCCTGGGCCAAGCGTGCAAGGCTTGTGCAAAGGATGCATGACGCCCAACTGCTCCTCGATTGCAGTTTCCTCCTTCCGGCCTGTTGGCTTTCCACTAACCTCTCCGGTGCGGGGCTGTGACTCAGGGGAGCCAAGGTCAGCCCTGGGGGTGCGGGTGCAGGGAGGGAACGACTACAAAATAAACCCAGGAGTTATAAATCCACAGCTGGGCCTTTGTTTGGGCTGCACAAGGGCTAGCCTTCGCCAGCAAGTGTGCTCAGAGATTGGCCCTGCACCGCTAGGTATTCCAGCAACCACTGATGCACTAAGCCTGCCAGCCCACCCTGCTTCACCCTCATGTCACAGCTGGGGAAACTGAGGCACAGAGTGGGGCAAGCGACCGTACCCAGGTCACACAGCAAACCAACAGGAATCGAACCCAGGAGTCCGGCCGCCTTGTCCCTTGTGCTGTTAAGAGACTGGCTGAGACCAGTGCTCAGAATCACAAGCCTTCCGCCTCTTGCGCCCAAATGCCGCTTTCGGCAAAGGCAGACGGTCGAAGTTCCTGTCCCCTGAGCGCTGACAGCTGGGAGCTCAGAGCCACCTTCTCCCCCGGCCCAGGGTGGGTAGGCCCAAGCCTAAGCCAGATGGACAATGGGGTGTGTGTGTGAGCCTTCATCAGGCCCAGCTGGTGGAACCAGAACGTCTCCACCTCACACCCAGTCCCTGCTAGAAATATGTGTGTGACAGAGGCGGGCGGGCCAGCGCCCAGCCCTGGGGGGGAAGGTCATCGGGAGAGCAGGCCAGGAACTGGTTTCCCCACTTTGTTAGTCACCCAGAGGAAGGATGGTTCCTTGTGTGCAGGGAACTGGGCTAGGAGGCAGGAGACCTAGGGGGCTGGTCCCAGTTCCCCTGGTGGGATTTACAAGCCCTTGGTGCCTCCAGCTGTGTAACCAGGCTAATGAGCCTTCCCCCACCGCCCGCTGGATGCTTAGGCAAGTTGCTTCCCCTTTGGCTATGCAGCCTGTGAGCTATTCCGGGCAGGGCAGGAGTGGTTCTTGCACCTGGCACTACAGGGCCTTGATCTCCGCTGGGGCCTCGAGGGGCGCCCGGGAGATTCACGCCAAGGATCAGAGCAGACAGAGATGGCAAATCACCAGCTGATTCCAGGGCAGCCGATGGAGCCTGGCTCCAGTGCTAAGCGTGACCCTGCCCGAGGAACGCTGTCGCTCAGCTCACCCCGAGGGGGAAGGGAACTGCTTCAAGTTTCTCTTCCTCATGCATGACCCAGGCCAGCGACTCAGGCACCGCCTGGGTGGGGAGGTTGCAAGCGCGGTGACTGTAAGAAACGGTGGGGGGGAGTTGTCGTTACAGTTTCTCAGCAAGCTGGCTCCAGGGTTTCCAGATCTCTCACAGTGAAACTTGCACCTAATCGCTCAGCCAGCCCACGGGCCGCTTCCCCAGCGGCAGAACAGGCCAGGCCGTGGCTTCGAAGGGTAGCCATGACTCGGCCCAGGCACCTGGTCTTCCAGACACGCTCCCCACGCCCGCTGCAAAGGGCCTTGCTGGGGGCACAGGCCAGCGGCCCTGGGGACCTCAAGCAACTGGGCTGGTCAGTTTGTACGGGCAGCGCTGGGGGAAATCACTGCCCTGTTTCAGACACTCTGATCCTCCGGGTCGCCAGGCGATGACGCACCGAGTGCATTTGCATGCAGCCACCCAGCATGCTTTATCCAGCAGCAGGGCTGGTGCTGGAGGTTCTGGGAGGGGACGGGGGAAAACCCTGACCCAGGAGCACTGACGTACACAGAGGCCTCTTACACAAGGGTTACTCACACGCGTCTCATCTCCAGGGTGGTACCGAGCATCAGCCAGGCAGGCAGGGGCTGCGCTGGGAAGCGAAGCCAGCAAAACGTGTGGGGCGGGCGGCAGCTAGGCCAGATCCTCAGCTGGAGACGGCTAGTCCCCCAGCAAACATAGGCCTTATGCACACCGGCCAGACCAGTTGGGTTATTTCCCCCCCCCAAGAACACAGCTCTGCTAGGCAGGTCTTTGCAAGCTGCTGCTGGGAGCCAGTTACCCCCGGTCCCCTCCGAAGGCTGCGCTGGGGTTAGTTCAGCCCGCAGAGCACTTGCCGGGACGCGTCCCAGCACCATGAATGCACTCGGCACCAACGCTCTGCGCACGGCTGCCCCGCAGCGCCCCAAGCCTGTTTGCTCGTTGGCCTGGGCTCCATTACAAAGGGACCCATCGGTCTCCACTCAGGGGGCAGGACAGGCCCGGCCGGTCAGCCGCCCCGGCACAGCGGGTAAAGCTCCAGCAGCCACCCTGAGTCCTGTCCCACCACCGGGAGCTGGGGATTGACAGTGCAGACGAGGCCTTGGAGCACCGACAGCTGAGTGAGGTGGGAGCCACGGGCCGCCATGGGCTCTGTCCATGACTGTAACACTTTCCGCAGCGGGATGCCTTACCGCCTGCCAGAGGGGGATATCAAGCCTGCAAATCCAGGCTGCGTAGCAGGAAACAGGCACCTGGTACAATGTGGGGGAGGCACCCTGGGGATGCCCCCCCATCATTTGGGTCTTACAAGATCAAAGAGGACAAAGGCCTGCCGAGCGTCCTAGAAGGAATAACCCCACACCGGGGGATTGCCCGGGGGCCAGCTGCACCCCTCACGTATTACCGTGCGGTTCGGTAGCCCAGTGGGGACGGCGTCACCTTGGGCACGAACCAGGGGCCTGCGGCGTTAAATGCTTGAGCCTCTCCAGTTTGAGCTGAAGGGTCCGACACAGAAGCTGGGGGCCTGTAAGAGACTCACACACAGACCAGTGGGCCACCCTGGGCACCAGAACTGCATTAACGCCCCCACGAGCTGGTGACATTGGTCTACAGCAGCTGAGGCACCACAGCCACGCATCACGCACAGAGCAACCGGTTTCCCACAGGAGCAGCTGGCCCATGCCTTAGCACGCCCTGCATTCCCTGTCCCCATATCACCCCCGCAGAGGAAGGGGCGTGACTCAGGGACAGTGGGTCCCAGCAACCCTCCGGCTGGGCTAGGATGGGACCCTCTCTCTGCTAACCTTGAGAAAGTCCAGGGTCATTCAGAGGCAGGCAGAGCGGTCCTGGCACCCGTGGAGGGGCAGGGCCCCTTTCCCTTATGAGTTTATTTGCTTAGCTCAGTGGAATCTCATGCAAAATAAAAAGAGACAAAGTCGATTCACTCTCCCAGGCTAGGGAGCTCTCCAGAAAGCTGGGTGGGGACAGCAGGCATGCAGGAGTGGGGGGAAGGACACAGGTGGTCTGACGTAGACGACAGCTTCATTCCAACCCATCAGGGCAAGGGCCTTAGCGGCAGGGAGAGAAGTGACCTCAAACCCTCCCCCCTTCATTCCTCCAGGTGTCAAGTCAAAAGAGGGAACAGGCCAGGCCTGAGTTCAGTTCTCCCTCTCCCCTCCTCCCCAAATAGACTGTATGACTAATGGGAGGGGGAAGGATGAGGAATCACACCCCTCTTGCACCTGCGTGCGGACACACACAGACTGACAAGCATGTCCATGTAACACACAAATAACACGAAGGCAGCCTATTAAAGATGACCGATCTCCTGGGCCCCCTCACCCCACCCCCAAAATATCTCCACAGCCCAGACAGCAGCAAGGTCTTAAACAGCTTTAGCTCCGATTCACCAGGCCCAGCCCCCTGTGCAGTCATTGAAACGCACTAGCGAGGTACTGGGCCCCAGCACAGCAGTATCTGAGCACAGAGCTTGGGAAGGGATTTTCACCTCCCATCCCCCCCCCCGGGAGATAGGGAAAGGCACCTGAGACACAGAGTGAAGCCAGCTTGCCCTTGTCCCATTCCATCCCCTAGACACGCTCCCCTCCTTGTGCATTGGTCAGGGTGCCTTTGCATGGCCATTCCCACTCGCGCCCAGCCAGGGTGAAGCGCATTCATTCTAGTTCGCAGGGGCATGCTCGTTTGCTCCCATGCAAAGACGCAGCAGAGAAGCGAGGCCCACACGCTTTGTCCGGGTGGACACCGTGACACAATCCAGGCCAGCCCCCTGGGAAATAGACAGACTCTCTACCGGCCACACGCCCATCAGCTTCAGCGCGGGAGCTTTGCTCTGGGCAGGATCACAAGCGGCAGCTCGGCTGACAGCTAAAGGTCCAGGCTACTGTTGCGTTTCCAACCCAGCAATAAGAGAGGCGTCTCGGCCTGACTGACGCACATTTGGTTCATTCTGTGTTTATTATTTTTTAAACCATTTTTTTTAAATTTTAATACAGGTAACTTAAATGAGGTGATATAACATGAATACCCTCCCCACACACACACACCCGCGCACACACCCACGCACACACCGGAGAAGGTTAATGCTTTTTCCCCCACCCTCCCACCCCATCATGTTTTTTTTTTTTTTTTACGTTATATATAGGATTAAAAAAAAAAAAACAAAAAAAAAAACCACAGGACAAGAAGGGGCTGATGGCAGGAGTGCATACACACCCACACCGTACAAAATAGTACATTTAAATATTGAATTCAAAATTTAAAAAAAAAATTGTTTGAAAATATAATAAAAGAAAAGAAAACTACAGTAATACATACAAAGGAAGTTCACAGCTGGGAAAAACAGGATGTGTAATGGTGTCACGTGACCAGAGGAGGCGGGGTACCCATCACGACTCGGAAAGCAGCCGAGCCAATCAGCTAGCACCGAGGCGCTAGAATTATGGTCCCGTGATGCTGAAGGGATGGACGTTACTGGAGACTTGGTTAATACACAATAGAAAGACTGACGACAGCTCACAGGTGGGGTTCTTGCTACAATTGTGGGGGATAAAGAAAAAGGGGGGGCTGGTGGGTTTTTGGGGGGGGCACAGCAGTATCAATACATTTGGGGAGAACGGATTTTAAAAAAACAACAGAACAACCCAAAACCCACGAGTTTAAAAACCAAAAGGACCCAGAATCCTGTGCCAGCTGTGCTCCTGCCTGGATTTCCAGGGCAGCGATACCACAGTCCCCGTCTCCCTCAAACAGACATGCGACTCCAGGACACACACCCCAGCAGCACCTGCGTGGGCATGGGCACAGCCCGCTCCCCCCCACCCCACCCAGCTAAACAACTAGCAGGGTGGGAAAGAGGGCCGTGAGTGGTACCTAGCTAACAGGATACACTAGTGGCAAAGTTGCTTCAAGTTTTTCCTTTCGTGGGACAGGCGGCTGCAGCGGGGAGGGTGCTGGGGGAATACAGTAGTAGAAACCCAGACGCCTCAGCACTAGGGATTTCTAACCCCAGACAAACGCTTGGGCCCAGAGCAAGACCAAAGGCAAGTGGGTAGCCCCTCCCTGCTGCCTTTCGACTTGGAGAGGGAAATAAAACTGGGGGGTGGGGGGGAGGGTAAGAGGGAGCGGGTTTTGGAAATTAAAAGCACCAACTCCATTCAGCCCCGCTCTGGCCTGAATTAACCCATTCACCAGCAGTGCCCTTTGTTCTACGGATAACATTCCAACTCGAGTCCCCGTGGAGGGGGGACAAAATCCCACCCCACCCGCCTCCCCACGCTATCTTCAGCTAACCATGGCTCAAGGGCTCCTGTCTCTCCCCAAGTTTGAGTTAATGCTACCAAAAAAGGGAAAAACCCAGAAAAATCCACAGGGGATGCTACTTTCTTTCCTGATTCCCCCCCCCCCCCCCCCGATTGTTCAAGTTATTTTAAAGTTTATTTGCATCCATACCGCCCAAATTAAAAAAAAAAAAAAATAGTAAAGATGGAAAACTTTGATCTTCCCCCCACCCTACCCCACCCCCTCCTTTCCCACCCCTCCCCCAAAACACACAAAAAAGACTTTTACAGACAAAAAACACATCACGTGGGGTTTTTCTATTTGCACAGATCTCCTGACAGGGGAAGGAGAGTGAAGAAAGGAGAAAAAAAAACGGGACAGGAAAAGGATTTCTACCGTCTAGGCAACACTAGGTCAGTACTGGCTCAGTCAAGTTATTAATGTCTATAAATATTAGCCCCAAGGCCTGCAAACAGCCATTACCAAGTACTGGATTTATTTATTTATTTTCTTAAATTTTCCTTTAAGTTAAAAAACACAACCAACAGCTGGGTGGAAAAAAAAAACTTCTGAAAGTAAAAAGTTGGTCTCCACAGCAGAGGGGAAATCTATTTATTTTCCCTCCCTCTTCCATAGAAAATAAAGCAAGCCACCTTTGCTGCTGCAAGAAGTCAGAATTAAGTACACACACACACACACACACACATACACACACACCAAAAAAAACCCAAACAACCAAAATAAAAAAAAATTATAGAGCCATTGCATTGTAATTTACAATGCAAAGCAGGGGGTGGGGGTGGGGAGGAGGAGGATGCCCATAGCATCTCCTCTGAGGGTCCGTAACAAAGATCTCCAAAAGCTAGCACAAAGCTGTTGGGGGGTGAGGGGGCTGCCCCTGGCACTACTTCACAACTGAGACCTGTAAAGTGCATGTGGGTTCTTCTGCAACCTAACTGTGTGGAGGTGGGATGGGGTTGGATTTGTTTAAAAAATAAAATTAAAATCAGCTGAGCAATGCTACATATAAAGAGGGAAGGAAAAATAAACAGCCCCCAAATTCTGGGATCCCACGTGGCCCAAGCATGCACAGCAACCCTCCCCACCCCAAAAAATATATATATAGCGAGCGCCAGGCTCCGAGCCTCCAGGGAGCGCCTGCCTGTACTGTGCATGCTTGGGTCTTTCACAGCAAAATGAGCAGCTTTGATAAACCACAGTTCCCCTCTCCCTCCGACGAGCGAGCTCCGCTCTGCAAAAAAGTAGGAAGTCCGGAGCCTGTCCCACTCGCCAGACGGGCTCCGTTCAGTTTCTCGTGCGTTGGCTTTATTGGTTCGGCGGCGGTGTAAGGCAGGCATGTTAAAGTCCACTTATTATTCAAACGGGAACAAAACAAAATCCAGTTCGCCAGCTTGAAACTCCAGCTCTTCGTCTCCCCGCATCACGTGTCCTGGAGAGCTCCCTTCCCCACCCCATCCCCTTCCCTCTGAAAAATAAACCAGGAACAAACAAACAAACAAAAAAAAATCAAAAATGGGGCAACCCCTCCACACTTTTCCGACAGACGTCGCCCAGGTCCGCCCCAGGCATCCAGCGAATACAGAGGAGATCCGAGCGATGGGACTGAAGAGATGAGAGTCCTGGCTCTCCCCGGCGGGGTCCATCCCACCACAGGCCCTGTTCGTTCATATCAGTCTGGGGTCTATGCTACAACAAATTCTGATTTCAGGTCTGCCTTGACTTCAGGCTTCCACACTGAATCCTCGAAGTCTAGGTCCAGGCTGCCTTCGCTAGACACGCTGCTGTTGCTGTTGGTCCGGCTGGACTTGCGATTTGGCAGCCAGTGGTATGGGGCCCGGGCGTCCCGCCGTGCCTTCCGACGCAGCCTCTTCTGCTGCATCAGCAGCTGCAGGCGCTCCACCTTGCAGCGGGTGGCGCGGTTCTCGGTCTGCCGCAGACGGTCACCTGAAACCAAAGAGCAATCGGGGGGCGTGTGTTAGTTTTATGGGTTCAACATTTGGGTTCTTGCTTACGCTCAGCGCTGTGCAGCACATTACAAAGCCACTGGGGTGGGGGCTCTCCCTTGCTAGCTCAATAGATTATTATCCCCATTTTACAGATGCAGAAGTACCCACCCCGGTTTCAATGGGATTTATGCATGCATCAGCTCATCAGCTGCATAAAGGGGATGGATTCAATGAATAGGGGTATGGAACAGCTTCTGTATGAGGAGAGATTAAGGAGACTGGAACTTTTTGGCTTGGAAAAGAGACGACTGAGGGGGGGGATATGATGGAGGTCTATAAAATCATGACTGGTCGGGAGAAAGTGAATAAGGAAGTGTTACTTCTTCTCATAACACAAGAACTAGGAGTCACCCAATGAAATGACTAGGCAGCAGGTTCAAAAAACAAACAAAAGGAATTATTTCTTCACACAACGCAGAGTCAACCTGTGGAACTCCTTGCCAGAGGATGTTGTGAAGGCCAAGACCATAACAGGGTTCAAAAAGGAACTAGATAAGTTCATGGAGGATAGGTCCATCAATGGCTATTAGCCAGGTGGGGCAGGGATGGTGTCCCTAGCCTCTGTTTGCCAGAAGCTGGGAATGGGTGACAGGGGACGGATCACTGGATGATTACCTGTTCTGTTCATTCCCTCTGGGGCACCTGGCATTGGCCACTGTCGGAAGACAGGATACTGGGCTAGATGGATCTTTGGTCTGTCCCAGTATGGCCACTCTTATGTAACTACTGCCCTTCCGCCCCCTTCGAAAATACCAGCCCAGGAGACATGCCCAAGTGGCAGAGTTGGGAGTGAAAAAGACACCTTGCGACAATCAAGCATCCTGGTTGAGAGCACCGTTCAGCAAAGGCTCTACAAGCACTGCGTGAACCAGTAGGCGAGAATTATCCCCTTATCCACAGATGGGGAAACTGAGGCCCAGAGCGGGAACAATTTAAATACTAGACCTGGCAGAGCACTAAAAGACGTGCTAGAGGGAACAACGTTGCCTTTTTTGATCCAACAGGCCTTTCTAAGTCCCAGCTCCTTGCTCCAACCGCTAGACACCACTCCTCTCCCAGAGCTGGGAACAGAACCCAGGAATCCTGGCTCCCAGTCCCCCTCTTCTACTCCCTGGATCCCACCACCTCCAGCAGTCTAAGGAAAGCTCAAATTCTAGCACCTTTCCTACCAGCAGGATCCCAAAGGAGAGGGAGAAGCTGGACCAGGGGGCAGGAACCGAGATGGCTTAGGGCAGCGACAGTGGTCAGACTCCCGCTGAACTGCCATGCGGCCAGAGGCCGTGCCCCGAGGACGCCCCTGTCTGGCCATCAGGAGCGATCCCGCCCCAGTGCCGAATGCTCGCTAGCTGCCCCACTCCTAACTGAGTTCTCCACACTGTTCAGTCCCTAACCCCCAAATAATTATTTCCCCCCCCCCTCCTGGAGTACAGGCCAGAAAGCTTCATTCCCAGACATGCCCCCAAATTGACACAAATCTCCCCAATTCTCAAGCAGTGTCGTGTTTGTTTTATCGCCATGGAAACAGCCGGGGGTTGGGAGAGGAAACGTACCCCCTCCCATACACACACCCTTCTTCCTTCCTATACTCAAGGATAAATAGAGCATGGTGTGTGGGGGGGGGGAGATGGCTGGGGAAGGAGAGCCATTTTGTTTAGGCCCTTCCAGCTTCCTAGCATTCCCCCCTCTTCCCAATGACCCATGCAAAGCGCACCCAGTTTGAGCCCCAGTCCTGGCCGTACCAGCCCCCCCCCCCAGAATCTCCACTTCAGCCCCCCAGAATGCCACTATCCCCTGCCTCCAAGAGGCAGACAGACAGGAGACCGCACAGCAATGGGGATGCCTGGACTCACAGCCTGGCCTCAGTAGAACGGGGAGGGGGCTATGAAGACACCCTCCTCCCCCAGGCTGGATCCTGCCTCAAAACAGCCTCCAGGGGGTGCTACAGCCAGTGCCCACCCACACAGGAGAAGGCCCCACAGTGGAGGAGCCCTAAGAGGCCGGTATAGAGGCCCCAGAGAGCACGGGGCAGCTCTGGTTCCGGGGAGGAAGGGGTACGGGGTGGAAGGAGTGGGCAAGGACGCTGCCTAGGTGCTCTCCCTGAGAAGGGAGAGATTGTGCCGTTGGCAGAGGTAGGTTTGTTGGGCATTTTAATGGGGGGGGCTCCCCCTTACTGAGCGGAACAGAAGCCACTGGCTGCTTCCCACCCACTCCTCTCCGTCAGGAGCGCAAGCTCTCATCGCCGGGGCGAGCGCGCGCCAGAGAGCGAGCGCCCCGCTTGGTTTAGCAGCAAGTGGGAGGATGAACAATTGCACATTTATAGATATGGGCTTCAGCGCTGGAGAAAGAGGAAAAAAGGATCCCACTCAATAATAAACTTGGCCGTGAAAGCGGCTCTCTCTCCCCACAGTGCCGGGGGAGGGGAAGGAGCTTGCGGCACCAGTGGGAGGGGCGGCGAGGGACAGAGAGGGGAGTAGAACCGATGAGACCCCGAGCTGGGATCGGAACCACACAGGCCGTGAGCGGACAAGGACGGTCATTGGGTATGCGGGGGGGGGGGATGGGACGTACAGAACTGAGACACAGAAAATATGGGTTCCCTGTTTCCTTCATGACAAGGAGGGGAATCAGTTCTCCCTGGTCTCTGTGCCTCGGTTTCCCCCCCATCTGTGAAGCAGGGGTAGCACTCTTCCAGCTCTCGGGGGAGGGGGTGGCTGGGAAGAGGAGAAGGCTGGACATACTGGTGAGGGGCTCTGATACTGGAGCGTTGGGGCCTTGCGAGAGCCTAGAGGCTCCAGAGAGTTAATATTCCTTATTTGTATTGGGGTAGGGCCTAGAGGCCCCAATCCCATGGTGCTAGGCATTACCCAGATACAACAAGGCTCTCCCAGACCCACGGCACATCCAATTGAAAGTCGCCTATCCCAAAACCTAGACCCAAAGCACGCACATGCCTAGACTTCTGTGGGATGGGGGTCCGTGGGTGTGATCCATCCCACTTGGCCCCCCAGCTGATCTCTGTTGCAGGGTCCTGATCCCAGCTCGGCCAAGAACCAGGGTGCACAGGGCAGGGAGATCGCTATGCATGAGAGCCCCAGGGCAGATGGGGAAGGGGGCCTGTAATCAGCTCCCCTCAGCTAAAGCCACACCAAAGCCTCTCCCCTGCAGCTACAGCTGAGCCACCCCCTCCCCACTGGCGGCAGCTCTTGCCAGAGCCCTCCCACCAGAGATCCCCTCAGCGCTCTTCCCCCCCCCCCAACACCCCCGTCACCGAGACCCTCTCCAAATGCGATTGATGCCTCAAGCCCCCTTGCTGTCCATGGCTGCATCAGTGGGCGGAAAGGCATGCATGGCATGCACAGCCCAGAGAGCAAAGCCCTGTTAGCGAGCCTTAAATATTTAGGATCCCCTCCAGGGGGAAAGGGGGGGGGGGGGGGGAGAAAGAGAAGAAAAAAAAATTTCCCTACAGAAATACTAGCGCTGTTTGTCTGGAGTGCGAGCCAGCGGGGCGCTGCGGATAGCCGGCTACACACAAGCAACAGTGTTGGTTTGTGTGCCTGCCCTCCCCCCTTCCCTCCGTGAGAGCGCTCTCAGCTACTTCCCCTGCAGCCGAGAGCCAGTCTGGGCCAGATCCGTCCTCACACAGCAGCGCTACTGTTCCCAGGAGCTCGGGACAGCTGGGTACGTGGCCAGGGGTCACCGGGGCTTGGGTGATTGCTCAGAGAGAAATGGAGAACTGCCCCCCCCCCCCACCCCCCAGCTCCTACCCGTGAATATGCCAGCTGCAAACATGTCTGAGCCAGGTTCTAGCACAGGGCAGAAGGGATTTCCAGGGTGAGGGTGTCTATGAACCTTGTTATTAAACCCCCAGGGGAGGAGGCGGGGGAGCATCTATCTCCCCTCTCTCACCCGCTAGAGTTTCACACCCATGCCAGACCCCCCCGCCGGGGCTGAGCAGGCTCTGGAGAAACCCAATTAAAAGGGTCCTAGGCCATGATGCAGCTACCATGCTTTAAAGCCCATTTCAGACTGCATTAAGGACCTTGTCCATCCTGGAGACGTCGCCACGGCGGGAGCGGACAAACGGGTGACTACATGTTAAATCTGCCCTATCCCCCCCACCAGGTCAGTCAAACACTGTTTCACCTTGTGGTGTAGATGGGACCACTGTCCCTCAGTTGCATGCAGACCCACCCGGACGCCAGTGTGGACAGGTCCTTGGAAGCCAGCTCAGCCACAAAGTAGGGCTGCCACTTCCGAGACACAGAAAACCCAGCCCCCCCCAGGGCCCCCCCCCCCCCCCAATGTCCTCCACCCCACTCCTTAGCTGGCGAGCCCCGGGTCTGTCCCACTTCCCGGGCATGGTGGTGCCGAGAGGAGCCGCCGGGGTTGGGCAGGTTGATGGCCGTGCTCCCAGTCACGTGACGTGCAAAGCCGCGGCAAGGTGGCTGGGTGGCCGCGCAGCGCGCAGGCACCGTGAGCCCCAAACGAGACAGAAATCCAGCCCATTCAATCTTTCCACCAGCAACAGCAGTGCAAAAGCAGCTGGGGGGGGGGGGGGGGGGAGGGGAAAAGAGACTGGGCAGCCCTGAGTCCTTCAACAGCAGCCATGTTTCAAGATGGCTGCCCTGGCCTAGTTCCCATCCCACCGGGCCTCGCTCAGGCTCTCTGGGAGCACTCGCACGCGACTTTCGGGCCCCAGCGAGCTCTTGTTTGCATTGGCTGAGAGGCGAAGACCTAGTGGGCGGGGGGGAAGGGAGTGGGGGGGAAGACGACGCAAAGAATTACATTTGAACAGCACAACACCACGCGGCCCCCGCCCAGGCCTTTGGAAACGTGAGTGACTCCAGTTTCAGTTCTTTTCTCTAAGCAAATTGTTGCAGAGAAGGAACCTCGGGGCGGCCTGGAGGTCCCGGCTCCCTTCCTGCTTTGAGCGGTGCAGGTGTATGAAGCCGAGCGACTGCTTGGGGGGGGGGGGGGGGGGGGAGGAGAAGGAAAAAAGAGATGCTAGCTTCCACGCCTGAGCGAGTGCATCTCAGACACACCCTATCCGCCGAGCCCCTCCTTCTCCACCCAGCACCCTGTCCTGCCCCAGTTTCAAACCCGTACTGGGAAGAGGAGGAGGGGCACTGCCCCCCCAACACAGATCATCTCCAGCTGAGAACCAGCTCTAACCATTCATGAGGCTTTGCAATTGGGGGGGGGGGGGGGGGAAGAGGGCTAAAGGGGGTCCCAGGTTCAATAGCATCCTCAACCCGTGGATAACGATGGAGGATGAATGAAATGGGGACTTGGGTCCCCCTCCCCCCACAATCACACGCAGAGTTTAAGCAGCACAGATGGGGGGGGGGGGGGAAGGGCTGGAAGCAAGGTGTGTAATGCTATTTCAAAACAAATCAGTGAAAGGCACACGACCCCCCCCCCCAAACCCTAGGAACGGGGTGGGGGTGGGGGGTGAGCCAGAGTCCGCTGCCTGCAGGGCTCAGGCACATTTCCAGCCCCTGGAGCAGGCCTTTGTTGTTGCCTCTATCCCCCCCCCCCCCCTTCTTCTCTTCTCTCCCTCCCCCTCAGTTCCTTTTCTGTAGCGCCCACCTCCCTACGCGGGAGCCAACTGAACAAACAGAGCGGGGAAGGATGGAATGCAGCTTCCCCCCCCCCCCCCCCAGGCCGCTCTGGGGGGGGGTCGAGCCCAGCGAGGGGGGCTTGAAAGGACTTAGAGAGGCTGGGGGGGGGGGGGGGGAAGCAGCATTGCTCTGAGCAGAGGAGGGGAGCTTACCCAGAGAGGGGGGAAATGGGAACCTAGGAAGGGCTGGAGCCGGAGGCAGCCTGCAGCAGTGACCTTGGGAAGGCAGGATGGAGGGGAAAGGGAAGGAGAATGGAGAGAGGTGGAGCGAGATCATTTGAGGATAACCCGCGCCCCCCCCCCCCCCCCCCCGGTCCTCACAAGCAGAGAGACACCCCGAATCCTTCCCCGGCCCCAGGGCAACCAGCAACCAGCAGCTGGGCAGCTCGGAAGCTGGTTGGTTGCCACGTCTCGTTTCTCTCTCCCCTGCCAAGAGACGCTTCCCTACGAGGGAGGGCAGCTGCCCGGCTCACATGCCAGTGACGTCCCTGGGCGCAAGAATCCTGCTAAGCCCTGTTCGGCGGCTCCGGCGTCATGAAAGGAAGAACAAGGAGGGGGCGGGAAGGAAAGAAATTAACTTTCTGGGGATGGGAGGGGGCAGCGCAGGGCCCAAAGCTCAAGGTGAATAAAGAGCTGCTCCCTGCAGATAAGTGGAGGCCTCCTACACGCATACCCCAGCCGAGCCCTGCCATGGGAACGGGCGGGCGGGGTGGAGACAGGGCCCTGCCTTACCAGCAGCATACACAGCCTCTTACTGACGCTCTGCCCTTGGAGGGACCTCAAAGCCCTTGGCTGGCAGCACCTGGGTTTAGCTGCAGGAGCTGCCCCACCCCCACCCATGTGTGATGTCAGGAAACCATCCCATACCATGGGGAAACTGAGGCACAGAGAGGGCAAGCCACTTGGCCAATGTAAGCCATCAGCGAAGCTGGGACTGGAACCCAGGAGTCCTGACTCCCAGTCCCCTGCTCTAACCACTAGACCCCACTGCCTCCCCCTCCCCCAGGCCTACACACAGGTGCCTGAACAGACTGTGCCAATGGCTGGTCTGTGCCACCTCTGCAGAAGCTCATGAGCCTTGCAGCTGCCAAACTGGATCAGGGCTGGGGGCACACGTCTGACTTCTAGGACCCTGCGTAACCTAGGGCTGGCCCCAGCTCGGGAAGTGGCGATGGCAAATTGAAAAAGTCCTCTCCAGGCAGATGTCTGGCTGGAGTCCACCTAGGAGCACCCCAAAGCTTGGCACCCGGACAGAGGGCTCTGCCCCCAGCTGGGAAAGGGCCCAGGGCGAGGGGTGGGAAGTATATTTTCAAGTCTGCCAGGAAGAGAAAGCAGGATTGTTTTGTGTTGACCCCACACCCTCCCCCCAGCTTCTATTTCTGCAGCATGTCCCCAGCCTACAGCTTCCTCTGGGCCAGGCCAAAAATGCCAAACCAGAGGCCAAGTGCTTTCTTCCCCACCCCTCCCCAACCAGCCTCCCTGGCTCTGAATGGGGCCCTTTGTCTCGCCCTGGATTTAGACAGCAAGTGGAGAAGGTGGGGGTGCGTGTGGCGCTGCATTGTAGCCGGAACAGAGGCAGAGCAGCAGGGGACAGACAGGAGAGATAGGAGGGAAAGAAGGAAGGGGGAGGAGATGGTGGCCCGCTGAATGAGATCAGGAGGAAGGGATAAAATCTTTCTGCACCAGGAATTGCTAGGGGTGGGTGGGTGCAGAGTCACCCCCATTCCAGGAGTCCTCCAAAACCCGCGCACACCCCAGACCAAGTTACCCATTGGTGTAATGCCACCAATTCGAATGGAGTCACTCCGCTGGCACAGAACACAATTCAATGACCATATAGAAGATAAAAACGGCCCGACAATTCGGAGAAACGTTCAGCCAGCGGCCACAACCGGGGGTAGCGCGCGGTTCCCCCATTTTAAGCACCTGAGTAAGTGGGGCAAAAGTTTCCCAAAGGAATTAAGTGCCCCCAGTATGTGGAACAGTCCTGAATGTCACCAACTGTGCCAAAGAGTGTCGGAGACCTACAATGGGACATGCGCACGCACACACACGTGTTCCTCCAGAACCATGCCACCAAGCCTCAAGGTCACACCAATGAACACCAACTTATATAGTTCACAGCTGGCCTGATCAGCCTTAGGACCCCTCCCCCTTTAACGGGTGCTGTACAAAAACACACAGGTGTGCGCAGCCCCTGCCCCTAAAAGCTTACACAATCCTTAGCCAAGATTCTCACAAGTAACTAGCGATTTTTGGGGTGTCCTTCTGACTGGAGACACCTAGTGGCTAGGGCACAACAGTGGGACTCAGGAGACCCGGGTTCTGTTCCTCTGCCCCGGCCCTGCTGGGTAACCTTGGGCAAGACTCTGTGCCTCAGTTTCCCCCATCTGTGAAGGGTCGGGGGGGAGATCATAAAACTGACATCCTTTGTCAGGCGCTCTGAGATCTATGGATGAAAACTGCCAGGCAGTATAATAGAGGGGCCCGATATGCCAAGGGTACTTTTTGAAGATCAGATCATGTTGGGCTCCCAAAATTCACCAGTGAAAATCTTGACTCTTGATTTTAAGTCTTAGGTTTTAATTTGATTTGATTTTTAATGCCAGGACTCGTTTCCCCCTCCCCCTGAGTCCAATTCACCAAACAGGAAACAAAATTGACTGTCTCTTCTTAAAGGTGCCAAATTATGTCACTGGAAGAACTCAGTTTGAGTAACCAGCCAGCTACAGCCCCTGCCCATTGAATGGGGCAACGCAAGCCATGTGGTAACTCACTGCGCACACATACCCCCCTAGTGGGGTTGGAGGGGGAAGGTAAACACGCAGATAAGAAACAGGTAATAGGTTTGCAAATTCCCCAGGGATCCACTGAGCGCCTTAACTGCACTGATGAGATGCAAATTGGGAGCCAAGAGATTTTAAAAAAAAAAAAAAAAAAAAAAAAAAAAGGAGAGAAACTTGCACATTAAATGCATAGCCCCCAGCTTGCCCATTGGAGGGGGAGAGCATTGATACCGGGTCCCTCCAACGGAGCGATTATGCATCACTCCAAATCAGTGTCTAGCCAGGAAAGCATAGGCACAACAGTACATTTTAATATGCAAATCCTAAGCAGAGGACCTAAAGAGAATAGCACCGCAGAAGCAAAGCACTGATGCGCACTGTAAGATTGTCAGGGCAGGGACCTTGCATTTCTATAGGGCCAGATCCTCACGGTGATTTTGGCCCCTAGCTCCCACTGAAATCAAGGAATCAGGAACCTAAACACCTTTGAGCCCGTGGGCTATTGTGCGTAGCACACTGTGTAAACAGAGCACCCCATCACACCTGTCAATCAACACCCTCAGTTGGTTTAATTATTCTGCTGTTAGCCTTCTGCAGTCCTTACAGAGGGGGGTCCTAGGCCAAGAGGCTTTTGGAACAAGATGGCAAAGGGCCATTCATTAAAATAAATAAATAGGCAAACAAACAGGCTCACTTCACTCTGCAGCATAGGGTGCAGTCTGAGCGCAGGCAGCGTTAACCCCAGCACTTCTAGCCAAGGGTTGCAACCAGAACCAGGCCCAATCTCTCTGCCTTCTTTCGGCGAAGGGTAAATCATGGTACTTGGGAACCCGGAATTAACACATGGCTTTTCACCCTCCCCCTCCGCTGCCCCCCCACCCTTCCCCGCCAGTTGGCTGGAAGCCCCATCAGGACAGTTACAGAACAAAGAGGCAGACGGAACCGGATACGCAGAGGAAGTGAATCGGAGCAAGCAAATCCCAGCTAGAGACCCAGCCTCCTTCCTTCCCACCCCATCACCCACACTTCCTCTGTCGTCAGCAGGGGCCCCGCAGTCCACCAAGGACCTGGGGATGGGGGAAAGAGATGCACAAGCCCCCGCCCCCCGCCCCCCCCCCCCGGCCCTTTCCCTCTGAGCTCGGCACTGGCCTATCCCAGCTAAGATGAACAGCAGAACCAGCCTCCTGCCTCTGATGGCCTTTAACTTTCACTCGGCTGGACCTCCAGCCGCACACCACTGAAGAAAAAAAAAAAACAAAAAAACACACAATGGGCTGCCAGGACCCAGCCAGCACTCTCAGCATCACGCAGGCCCAGTCCAGCCCAGTTGCCGTGGGCACATCACAGCTTCCCTAACGACGAGGCCTGGGGCGAGCTGCAAAGCCACAGCTCAGCCAACAGGGACAAGCAAATCCAGCCACAGCGGGAGGCCTACGCTAGGCCACAGGGCCACGTGGGGGGGCAGTCATGGGGCAGGACTCACCACTGGGCTTGCACATCCGGATTTGGCTCTGGCACTGGACCACGGAGTGCAGGGGCTGTGAGGCCACGGCGGTCGCGGACGTCAGCTTCTCTGAGGTAGTTTTGCTGGCGGGATCCGGGGAGGGCGGGGGCGAGGAGGGGGCGCACTGCGTCTGACACCGCAGCTGCGTCAGGGACTGAGGCATGCCCTGGTAGTGCCGCGTGGCGCTCAGGAGGTCATTGAGGATCTGAAGGATGGTGCCGATGTCACGCCGGGGCCGCCCGCTGCTGTCCTGGCAGTTGGGGTGCAAAGTGCCTGCAGGGGAGAAGAGGCGGGGGGACACGTCATGCCATGCTGCCTGTAGGGGCAGTAGCTGAGCCCAACCCTTGGCACACTCTGTGCCACCCCTCAGGGGCTCCCCATAAGCATCTGTGTGTCCCACCCATGGCCCCAGAACACAGTGCAGGGCCCTGGGGCGGGTCGGGGGGGGGGGGGGGGGGGTTGTCGATGCACTGAATCTCCCAGGAAGGCTGGCAGCCAAAGCTGGCATGAGCCCCCATCCCAGGCAGGATGCTGAGGTAGGAAGAGACCCATCAAACTCAGCTCTCATTGGCCACCAAAAGTTGCCCTCACCATGCCAACCAACCTGGGCCCTGGTCCAGCCCTGGTTCTCCCCTCCCCATTGTTCTGCACAAGCAGCGTGAAAAGAGAGTCTCCAATTCCCCAGCCACGCGCACCGGCGCTCGCCCATGGCGTCACACCAGCACTGGTGAGAGGAGAGTCGGGCCCACAGTCCCCTGGGCTCTCAACGTACCAGAGAAGGTCCCTGAGAAGACCCCAGGAGCGTGGTTAACGAAGCTCTCTATGACTGCACCAGGTTTGCGGGATCGGCTTGTTGGGGCTGGGTTGCTGCTGGCAGAATTGTTACTCCGAGCGCTACAGTCCACCTGGCAAGCGGCAAGAAAGAGAGACACTTATTAGCCATTAGAAACAGACACCAATGGGCCAGAAGGCTCCCGCTAACCCGCAGCCACAGGGGCAGACCCCTAGCTCGATGGGTGGCTGGGGGAAAAAGTCCCACATCCAAACTTTCCCAGGGTTACAATCTTATTTCCTCGGCCAGCATAAGGCGTGAGGTTTTTTCCCCTCAACCTTTTGGGACAAGGCAGTACCCACACCCAAGCAGGGCGATCCCATAATCATCACCGTCCCTAGCTCTTAAGTAGTGCTTTTCACCCACAGATCTCAAAGCACTTTACAAAGGAGGGCAGCGTCATTATCCCCATTTTACCGATGGGGAAACTGAGGCACAGGGCAGTGAAGCAACTTGTTCACCCAGCAGGCCAGAGCCAGGAACAGAACCCAGGTCTTCTGCATGCCGGTCCAGTGCTATTTAGGCCATGCAGTCACAGGGCACTTCCAAAAGCAACACCTGAAATCAGCCAGATTTCAAACCCGCCATCGGCCGAGCCCCGTTCACAGTGAAGAAAAGGATTTAGAGGGCATCTTCAATGCTACCATCTGCCTTACATTTGGGTCTTGAGCCTCCAAGACCCATGAACCCATTCGGACCAAGGAACCTACTCTAGGAAGGGAGCATGGTCTAGTGGTTAGGGCACGAGAAGACCTGGGCTGTACTCCCAGCTCTGCTGCGAAACCTTGAGTGATTCGCTTTCCCCTATCTGTGCCTCAGTTTACCCATCTGTGAAATGGGGATAATGTGTCTGCCTGCCTTTGGGAAGTACTTGGCAATGAAAGATGCCAGCCAAGGATTGTGATTAGTCTGATAAGCAATGATCCTATTTTGAGACCGGAGGGTTGCTGGATATTTCTTCCCATGGCAGGCTGGGGTTTTCCTTGGACTATAAGCATTTTGCAGTCAAAGCACAAGAGGCAGTACACAGACCAGCCTGGATAGCTTCTCTCTCAGAGGGAAACCCTCTCCCCCACCACCCCTGCCAAAATCTAGAGCAGATCTTTGCCTTACGCTTTGCAATAAAAAAAAAATAAGAACACTATGCCCTTTTCTGGCACCATTTGCCTCAGGATCTCACAGCATTTGGAAAAAATGTAGCAAGGCCTCACAACACCCTCATTTTATAGATGGGGAAACTGAGGCATGAAGTGGGGCTGTAACCTGTCAGTGGAAGGAGTGGATATAGACAAGGCCTTGTTCTAACCACTAGAGAACAGTCACCTTCCAGAGCCAGGAATAGAACCCAGGAGTCCTGAGGCCCAGCTCCCCCCTTTTCTCTCCCCACCTGAGAGACTTATTTTTTAAAGCCAGACTCACCTCTGAGCAGGAGGAGACGACGCTGCTGTTAACCGTTTGCGTGCTGGCCCCATGCGACCGGAACATCCCGGCTGTGACGGGGGCGGGGTGGGCGGCGTTACAGTACATGGGTGTGGCCTGTGCTGAGGGGGCGGGGCTGGGGGCAGGGCTCTGCTGGCAGGTGGGCACCACGGGGATGCGGGCGAAGTTGGAGCTGGTCCCTCCGTGCAGCGTCCTGCACTGGGGGGTGGGGCCGGCCGCTGCCCCGGGCTCCCCCCGGCTAGTGATGACATGCCGATGCTGGAGCTGCCCCCCACTCTGCTGAGCTGCCAGCTGGAGCTGCACGAACATCATGTGGTCGCCGACCCGCAGGGCCAGCGTCAGCGGGGACCTTCCTGACAGGAAGTCATTGACCTGAGAAGAGAAGAGGAGTTCGGGTCACCGTCTCGATCATGGCGCAGCAGCACTTGGGTGAGGTGGGGGCACCAGCAAAGTCCGGCCCACGGCAAAGGGGAAGCAGAACCGTTCCCGGTGCCACCGGTTCTGAGATACGGGGGCGAGGAACAGGACTGGACAGCTCAGGGCTGGTTTGACTTTGCCAAGTGGCGCTGCCTTCTCCCCACTGCCCAGCTATGCCCTTCTGGCCCCCCGACCCAATGAGGGAACAGGAGTCCTCCTGGAGGGGGGCACCCGTGGGCTCCCCATGAGCTGACCCCAAGCAGACTGATCACAGGACTTGGGGCGGGGGGGGGGGGGGGCGCGATTTGAAAGGCTGCTTTGATCATTTAGGGGTGGGGAGCTGTAGGTGTGCTTCTGGGGTAGGTACTTGGCCCAGAAGCCATATCTCCCCCCACACACACATGCCGTCTGTATCCCACTCTCCCCCCACCATTATCTCACCACCCCCCCACCCACGTGAGCTCTCTCTCTGCCCCCTCTCCCAGTCCATCTACAGAAGGGCCACGCTCCCTGCAGCATGGCGATGGGCTTGGAAGGAGCCCGCTGCCATCCCAGAGACACATGGGCATCAGCACCCACGACTGAGCAGAAGCAGGAAAGGGGGAGCGTGCCAAGAGCCCAGCAAGGTGGGGCACGTCGGGGCTAAAACTGAGAAGCCGGGCCTTTTAGAAGAGGCACCCCTTGCTCCTTGGGAGTCCCTAGCTGCAAGCTCCTCCCAGATCCCCAGAACCCCAGCAGGACACCAGGGGCAGGGTGTGACCCTGATGGGTTAAAGCTCAAGGCCCGCAGGACTCGCCTGCCACGTCTTGTTCCCACGTGACCCGTGGTGCCAGGGGAGCAAACTGACGGAGGCGGCTTTTACAAAAAAAACAGGGGAGGGTCGCCACCCCACCCTGGTGATAAACCTGCCCGCACAGCCGCTCCCCGCAGTGCACAGGAGGAGATTAACCAGAGCTGGGCGTGGGCCCCCCCCCCCAGCGGGACAAGGTCCAGCGGCGGGGGCTGGAATCCACCCTCTGACACACTCTTTATGGCTGTTCCTGCAGACGCTTTCTGCTCACCCCCACCCCAGTGACACACGCACCCCTGTTCATTTGCACAGCTGCGCATTTGCATTTCCCTATAGCCTGAAAGAGGCTTCTCTTCCCCAGCTAGTCTAGCATCTGCCAAGCCTGCTGCACCTGAGACAGTGGCAGGGGACGGAGACACAGCAGATAGTCACACAGGATGCCAAAAAAAAGTCACCTGACTCCCTCTTTTCCAAGGAGGTCACAGCCATTGCTGGGGATTCACCCCCATTTTCCCTGCTCCTCGCCCCATCTGGATCAATAGCAGACCGCCCAGGCGCTGTAATAGGACTCCCACTACAAAGCACTGCTACGTAAGGGCTACACCCCTCCAGCCCAAGGGGCTAAGCCCACTTCTTTCTTGGCTAGGACTTGGGGCCAGTTCCTCAGCGGACTACTTGCCCTGTTCAAGAACTGGGTAAACCCCGTTTCTGGGCATGGAGGCCCATCTCACACCCCCGCGAAACAAAGGCAGATGACATGTCTGATCTTTAAAAGGGGAAAGGAAACATCTGGGTCTCCCATCCTACAGAGACTCTAATGTGAGACACCCAGGGCTGGACTTTCTTCCAGAGACGCTCAGCACCCACAAGCCCAACCTATGTCAACGTGAGCTGCCGGGACCCAACTCTGGGGGCCCAGAAACAGACACCCAGACAATTCAGTGGCCATTTCGGAGTTAGATCTTTGGGTCCCAGGGCTGCACGGGAGCCAAATCCCTGCACAGTGACTCAGTCCAGGGGAAAGCAGCCACAGAAGGATTGCAAAGAACCACCCACTGAACTATCTGCAAGAGTCCTGGAGAGCTTGTTGGGATTTCAGAGCATCCCTGGGGGATGCTGGGAAGAGGGGAATTCCCCCAACAGCTGGAGATCTCCAGCGGGACCTTTAACCAGGAAGACTGAGCCCAGGGGGAAAACCCACTGTGGATTTCACGCTCAGCACAAAGATACGCCACCTTGCCCCAGCTCTGTCCAATCTCCCGCTAGCTGGGCTCTCATTAACTGGCAGGCTCACGAGCAGGACCAAGGAACTGGGGAAATCCAAGCTGTCCATGTATCAAACCGCACCCCGCGCCTCACAGCACTTGGGTGTATGGACACCCTCAACAAGGTCCGGCAGTTCAGGACGGGTGCTCCCCATCTGCCACACTGCCTTGTGACATATTCCCCACCCCAATCAGCAAGGCTGCAGGGAGAGGAGGGGCCTCCGGGGTTTGAGCTGGGGGGTGAGAGGAAGAAGTCAGCACTTGGGAGGGGGGGGAAGAGGGAAACACACAGCTGCTGAATCCTCCGACCATTCACCAGGGGGAAGGCGCGGCCGGAGAAATTAATCTCCCTAGTCGCTGATCAGATCCCATGGATTCAGGTGACCAGGAAGGGGAGGAAAGAGAGAGGGGGGGGGGGGGGGGGGAGAGAGGCTGGGGGGGGTGTCACTGAGTGTATATCACCACAGAGCCCCCGTATACCACCCCGAGTCGACGGCGGGTTTGAGCCGAGCGAGCGCCTTGGGGGGGCCGTTGTGGTGGCATGAGAAGGGAGGCTGGCTATCCAGGCCCAGCTGGGCAGGGAGTCCCCCCTGCCCCCCAGGGGTAAAGTCACTTCACCGACAGGATCTGTGCTGAAGGGGGTTCTCCCGAAGCCCCCGCAGCCCAGCCAGCTCACACGCTCTGCCCACCCAGCAGCCGTCACCCATGAGCCGTTAGTCACCCTTTCGCAGCTCCCCCTACACGCACCCCTGACCTTTCTGCAGCCAAGACCATCAGCGCTGTGTGTCACTCGCTGAGGGCGACCACAGAGCGCCTTCTACGGGAGCCCCCACCCCCCAACCCTGTATCACGCACTGTGCGAGGAAGGGGGAAGAGACTCACGCCCCCATCCCCGCCCGTGCAGACCCCACAACAGAGGTTACCATGGCCCAAGGCAGCTGCCAACGCAGCCGCCAGGAACCCACCCCGTGCCAAGGGAGCGTGGGTGCCCGGGCCACCTGCAGCTCAGACAGGCAGGGAAACCACATAGAGAGGGCAGGGAGGGGGGCCAGGGGCCAGTCTGAAGGGCTGTGCCGCCGGCCCCCAGCTCCTGCAATACCCACAGCTCCGCTGCCTGGCACTAGAAGTGAAGGGATGGGGGAGGCCTGGCCTTAGAGCCTTCCCCTGGGCATGGGGCACTTCTGCCCCCCAGGAGCAGAGCCGCCAAGTCACGTAGAGCAAGGCAGGGTGAAGCAGCCCCCAGCCAGGTGTGTGCGTGGCCAGGGACTGGCCGAGGGGGGAGGGCAGCAACTCAGGAAGGCGACTAGAGGACTGTGAGGGGGCAGGCGAGGACACGTGCACCCCCAGCGCAGTGCTCCGGGGGCGGGCGAGCCCCTCTGCAGCATGACTCAAGCAGCAAGTGCAAAGGCCACCAAGAGGCAGAGAGCCTCAACGCCCCCCCCCCCAACACCTACAATGGGGGGAGGGGGAGGGGAGAGGAGTCAGTCACACTCCCCCCGCCCCCCCCCCCCCCCAAAACCCACAAGCTCAGAGTGGCAGGTGATGGAGCAGCTGGGAGGGGAGAGGAGCAGGGAACTCCTAAAAAAGCACGGGATGCCCAAATCATAGGGAGGTTTGGGGGGGGGGGGGGGGGGAAGAGAGAACATAGCCTGCTGGAAAAACCCCTCCCCATGCCCCCCCAACAGCACCTCCCCCCCCACTCATTACTCATTCTAGGAAGTGCCTGGCAGCGTAAATCACCCGCCATCTGCTCTGGGGAAAGGCGGGGGGAATATTAAAGGCCCAGCTCGAGGTGCCGGCTCAGTGCTGCCCCAGGGCCCCCCAGCCCACACCCCTCCCCCCCACTGCCACTTAGCATTCCACCTGCCAGGCGGGTCGGCTTTAACCCTCGCCAGGCGGGGAGGGGGGTGTGCTATTCCTCCAGCCTCCTATCCAGCTCGCCCCTTTGTCCCCGCTCTCAGAAGCAGGGGATCCCAGCTACCTCGGACCCTTCCTGCCAGCAAACTGCAGCCGATTTCTCTACCACCCCACCCCATGAGCTCCCTTAGGGCTCTGGGGGTGTACGGCCATGCCTCTGCCCCCCACCCCCACCCCGCTGAGTCCAGCAGTCAGGGGGGACAGGGCAGACACACACCAAGCAATCCTGGTTGTGGGGAGGAGGCCAGGCCATGCTGATGTTTAGTCACATACACCCCCTAGTGGGAAGGACACCCCAGCAGGGATCAGTCACGGGTGCACCCCGCTCACCCCTAGTGCAGAGGGAGGGGTGGCTTTTCAATCGGCAGCAGCCCAACACTGGGTGAGGGACCGGGCAGGATCGGCCCCTCTGCTTCTTGGCTGAGGAGGGTCCTGGGAAGGGAGGGGAGGATTCGTGAACAAACACTTCGCTCCCTGCCTTTGCTTGGCAAAGATAAATATTTGTCTAAGCTGGGTGGCGCTGGGCTGTAAGCGCCTGAGATGCAGACAGATCCTCCTGCCCTCAGCCTGCCAAACGGGGTGCAATCCATGCACCCCCACAGAACAGAAGGGAGGCCTCTGTTCTCAGCTGTGCACCCAGCCAGCCCGGCTGTCTGCAGCTACCCCCGTGCCCAGCACCAATCTCCTCTGGCCGGGGTAGCGCCACCCCCCGCGCTAGCTTGTCCAGCAGCGGGGACTCCCCCTACACCCGCTTCTCCCCGGCCCCAGCGATCGCTTCGGCCTCATACCAGGATCCCACCCTCCCCCCCCGCCCCAATCCAAGAGAGACGCTGAGTTCTGAGAAGCCGTGGGAAAAGCAGCTTAAAAATAACAGCGAACCCCCGAGCGCGTCAGATGGAGGCCGCAGAGGAAGAGGTGGGCGTGAAAGAGATGCTGCAACTTCGGCCATCGAGGTTACAGCTGGGGGGAGGGAACACTCCTCCGTCCTGGTGATGGCCCAGGGAGGAGATGTGTGCGCCCACCTACCCTGCTCAGAGCCCTGGATGGGGGGGGGGGGGGGGGAAGAAGGGAAGGACCCCCCCAATCTAATCCCAGCCTCTGTGGCTCTCATGTTCCTGTGTGCCTCAGTTTCTCCATCTGTAAAGGGGTGGAGGGAAAACTCAGTGCACCCCGACACGGGGAGGCAGGGGGGATTGGACTCCCCAATGCACATGCACCCGATAAACCCACAGCCCCAGCGAGCGCCTCATGCACACTCCCAGAGAGAGGGGCCAGCTAAGCCCTTTTCTACCAGCAGAGTCCCCTCCTACGCCCGCCAGTCACGATTCCCCTCCCTCCAGCCACAAAAGATTCCCCTCAATCAAAGGCCCAGCAGTCACGACTCCCAGCCCTCCCCCCCTCCCCATTGAGCATCCAGCCATTCAAACACACGGAGCTCGCCCCCGCCAGCTGAACAAAGGGTCTCCAGTGCGGGAGCATCACTGCCCAGGAGAGAGGCACCTCGAGAGGGTGTGGGGCACCCCAGAATCCCCTCCACCCCCCTTCTCGTCTCAATGGAGACTGCTCCCTTGTTCTCCGGGAGCGGGGAGGGGAAAGATGGGAGATTAACATACGGAGAAAAGCCTGGCTCCCCAGATGGGAGGGGGCTCAGAGAGCCTTCCCCCACCCCCACACAGCTTCCTCACTCACCCCTAAAGAAACACACTGCTGGGTATCAGCCCCACAGCACGCTGGCCTTCCCCCTCCCCACCCTCTGCTGATCATCCTTTACCAGCTCAGGTGCAAAGAAAGCGGGTGGAAGGGAGCAGTCAATTCCTTCCACCAGGCAAAATATTGACCATTTCCAGCATGTACAGGGTGGGCCAGACTTTGGGGCTAAATCAGAGGGACTCAGAAAGTGGGGTTCATTTCCCCCTCCTCCAAGCTGAGCACAGTTTTGGCCTTGCTCTCTCAGAGACCTGAAAGCCGTTTACAACCATGATCTTGTGAAACCTCATGAACATCCTATTCCAGGTACTGTCCCCATCGCATGGGGGAGGAAGCCAAGGTGCAGAGAGAGAGAGAGAGCAGGACTCCCCTGTGAGTCAGTGGCAGATAATCCAGATGTGCCATCTCCCCTCCACACACACTTACTTCCCACCCAAGCCAAGGATAGAACCCAGGAGTCCTGTCTCCCAGTCATCCCCCCCCCCCCCCCCCCGCCACGCTCTAACCACTAGATCCCACTCACCTCCCCAAGCTGAGGCGGCAACCCAGGAGTCCTGGCTCCCCAGTGTCCTTCCTCCAGCCATTATACAATCCTGCCTCCCTCTTAAACCAGTCACCCCCCACACACACACACACACACTCTCAGTGACAGTCCCCAAGTCTCTCTAGACTCCTCCAGGTCCCCTTGACGTCAGCAGCCACCCAAGGCTCCCTCTCCTTCCTGGCAGCGAGCCTGACTCACACCTTCCTCCTTGCGCACCCCTTCCTGACCCTTGGCTGTTATTAGCCAAGGAAACTGGAGAGCCTGGAGCGAGTGTGAGCTCACCGCCTGTCGGCTCCCAGCAGCACTAAAAATAATCCCTTCCTCTCCGAGCGCAGGGCCGGGAGTCGGGGGGCTGTTATCCAGCCCTCGGCATCACACACACGCCAGCCGGTTCTTGCAAACGCCAAGGAGGCGGGAGCAGGTTTAACAGAGGTAGCACCGAGATTAGCAGGGAAACAGCTCCAGATTCCAACCCCCCCTCCCGCCCCGCAGGAGACACCCCATCCCCTCTCCCCTGCCCCTGCCCCAGCCCTGCCAGGAAGGGAGTGGAGACAGGCAGCCATTTCACTAGCCCTGCACCAAAACCGATAGCCTCCCATAGCACTCCCTCTCCCCTAGGCTGGCAGCCAGTGCCACCCCATCCCACAACCCAGCCCTATAGCCTGCCCCCCCCCTTTCCATTCAATAACACTGGCCCAATTCCTGAGCCCCGATGGAGGCCATCAAACTAACCCAGGCACTCCCCCCCCCCCCCCCATCCCCCGAGTGGTCCCCCTTGTGAACGCCAGCACACCGGTCCCTCCCGGGCTCGCTAGTTACCGAACCAACCAATCCCCGCCACCAAATGAATGCCCCCTCCGGGTACCCCCACCTTCCGAGCAGGGGCAGGGTGGGATGGCTCCCCTCCCCCACACATTCTTTCAGCCCTTCCCTTCCCTCCCCCCCCCCCCCCCAGAAAGCAGGATGCTCCAACATAAACACATCCCGCCCAGCCGGCCCGCTCCAACGCCCACAGAAGGGATGGAAAAGCTCCCACTGAGTTCACTGGCCATTGGAGCAAGGCCACTGCCTCCTCCCTGTCCAGCCAGCGCCCTGGATGGGGCAATATTCCCCCCCCCCTTCGCCCGCAGGTAGGAGAGGAATGTCCGCACCCAGGACAGGAATGGTTGTGCTAGGTCCCGGGGATCCTGCCAGTTTCCCCCAGGGATTCTGCTGTCCTAGATCCGTTGGGAAGCGAGGGAGGGGCGGGGGAGACGAACCAGCAGCAGGGACCCTGCAGGCTGTTGCCAAGTCCGGGGAGGGAAATCTAATTTACTGTCTCCGAATCCAGCCCCGGAGATACAGGGAGCGCGTCCCTGCTGATTCCCAGAAATGCGGATGACTCACAGAACGCTGCATTCCCTCCTCTCCAAGCGCCTGCCCTGATGTAACCTTTGCTTTCCCCCACCCCCTGCCCAGCAGGGGATGAGAACAGGGTGGGTGCCAGTGGATGGATGGATGGCTGGCTCAGCAGGGAGGCGCCCTGACACCAGCGCAACAGGAGACTGGTACCGGCTGGGAGGGGGCAGGAAATCAGAGCCCTCCCCCCATGTTATTGACAAGACTGTCCTCTGCCCTGGTTACTCAAGAGAATACAGTGCCCTACGCAGGGCAGAGCCCTCTTCCCACAGGGCAGGGCCAGCACCCCACAAAACGCAGGCTTGATGCTACGGGTCAGCCCAGGTCAGACCCGGGGGAGAGAGGCTGATCCAAACCAAGGGGAAGGAAACAGCCTCTGCCCTCCCCCAGAATAGGCTTAACAACCTTCTCTCCAGCTGCACACAGCTGCAGCTGGAACCCTGACACCGGCACTCCACCACGGCCGCTGCTGCTGAGGGATTTTCCATCCAGAGCAAAAAAAAAAAAAAAAAAAGGGGGGGGGGGGGAGGGAGGGTGAAGTACCAAAACACAAAAAACTTCCACCATTGAGAAATAACATTCCTCCCGCCTCAGCCACCTAGTGACCTCAGAAACCGAGCCAGGCCCTGGATCCGCGCCGCTGGGAGGGGCTGCTGGGCCTTCCAATGGGAGCACAGATCCCTACCCTCTCCGGCAGGGTCTGGGATGGTGCCTAGCGCCCCAGAGACACCAGTACCCTCTTCCCCAGTACCGGCAGGCAGGCTCAGCTACGCTGGGGTAGGGTGGGGAAGGTTGCATGCATGGCTGAGGCTGCTGGACAAGGACCAATACCCCTCCACCCCCCGGCAGCTCTGCTGAGCAGGTGGGCAGTCCCCCAGGAAAGGGGCATCATCCGACCCCTTGAACGTGGCAATGAGCTTTGGCAGGAAGTTCACCGGCAGCTACTAGGACATCAGCCGCGCCACGGGAATCCGGCCCCCAGCTTGGGGTAAGCGCCACGCCTCCTGCCCGGTAGTCATTTCCTTAAGGTACCAAGGGGAAGGCTTAGATGGCGTTTTCTCCCACCCACACACACACCCCCCAGAGGAAGTCAGAGCACAGCAGATCTCCCTGCTATTATCAGAGAGCCTTACACAGGCAGAACCAAGGCGAGAAGCATGAATGAGAGGCGTGGTTTCCTGTCCCCGGCCCCCAGGTGCTGGCTGTTCCTCTGTGCTCAGAGAATGCTTCCTGAGGCAGAGATCCTGTCAACAAACCCATGGGGGGGTATGGGGGGGGGGGTGTCACCACTTCCCAGCCTTGGCTTCCCACTCATTTTACTGCAGTAGGGAACAGAGACTAGTGGCATGGGAGGCCTTTTCCGGCTCTAGCTTCAGTCACAGAGGAAGGGGTGGGGGTGCAGCTTCGACTAGAACCTACATTTTGCATCCAAGGCGCATGGGACACAGACTGACCAGGAGAGCCTACACCTCTGCAATTCAGCGCCTCTAAGGAGCTACCTTCTAACCCCCTGGCCCCCCGTCCCACTACCGACACGCCACAAAAGGAGGAATAAACCCTTTTGCTGCAAGGCCTGGAATGCACCAATTCCATCCTGCAGACACAAGCATGGTAATCAAACCCAGCCCTGCTCCGGGCAGGTCGGCCAGCTTCCCTCCCACCCTTTCCTTAAAGCAGCCACCACTCCCCCATTACCATGTTAGCTGGGCGATCATACAAGTTTTCAAGATGAGACAACGCATGCACACACCACGCAGGAGGACCCCACCCCAGCCTCTTTGCTGGCTCTGCCCCTGCCCACCCTCCCGGGGCATGAGACAGCAAGCCCCAGCCAGGAATCTTAGCCCGACCCAGGAGGATTCCTGCCCTCTGCCCCTCCCAGGCCTAGAAAGAGGCATTGTGCGGGGAGATTCCTCAGGGCTCCTACCCAGGCTGCAACCAGAACAGCTCGTCACAGGGAGCGTCTCGCGCCCTGTGTGCACGGCCCCCACCCTGAAAGGAGGGAAGGGGGACAATTCTGAGACCATCCCCGAGGCAGGTGAGGGGTGGGGGAAGGTCTCAACTGATCAGACACCAAACCAAGCTGAGAAACTGGGACCTGAAGCCAGCTCGCCTTCTGCCAGAACACGCCACTGAGCCGCTAGCATTTCACCAATGCCCCACGCCAACCCAGAAAAGCACTCATGCCCAAAAGCCACGTAGGAGACGGGCCTCCGGCCCTTTGCCGGAACCCAGATCCCTGCAGCAGTTCACTGTTGTGAGCCCGGCTAGATTCACAGGGAAGCCACATCCAAGTGCAGGGGGATGGGGTGCTCTGTTGCCCCCCCCGGGGGGGGGAACCCTCCAACCCCAGAAGCACCCAGCTGGCTTTGCAGCAGCTCAGCAAGCAGCGCGTTAAACGGGCCGTACAGAGTCAAGGTCGTCCGCGGGAGGGCCAAGAGCATCCAGGTTGCAAGGTGACTTTGGGGAGAGCCACAGTGCGCGGAGGGGCCTGGTGGCTCTGCCACCCTTCCAGGTGCCCTGTCCTAGAAAAGCACTAGCCACACGACAGCAGAGTCCTGGCAGGCAGGTCTGCAAGGAAGCGCTGCAGCCAGCCTCCCATGTTTTCCCCACCCACTCAGATCCCGAGGAGAGCAGTTAAAAGGTACCAAGCAGGGCATGAGCAGGTGTTTGCACAGCGCTTGGGGGATGGGACGTGGCCCCCAGCACTGCGCTGGTGGCTCAGAATTAAACCAGGGACTTTAAAAGTCTTTTAAAAATAAACTCAAGGGCTCCGGGGAGGAAGGAGAGAGAATTTTTTTTTTTTTTTTAAAGACCAAAAACAAAGAAGCAGGAGCCTGCTCAACTTTAAAGCCAGAGGGAGGTGAAGAGGTGAATTCCACACCCAGCTGCAGTCTGCCGTTTCCTTCCCTCCCCACCTCCCCTCAGACACACATCAGAGGGTCACCCAGCAATGGGAGGGTTTCCTTGAAGCCCAAGCCACGGGTAGAGAAAGAAAGAAAGAAAAAAAAAAAAAAAAAGAAAAAAAAAAACCACACACACCCTCCCCCCCTTTGTCTGATTAGCAACCTCTCGTCTTTGGGAGCACAGGCAGCCAGACGCCAAGTAACTTCACAGTTATCCTAACCCAGCGCCACCCCCGCCCCCTCCCCAGCCATAAGCTCAAGACCATAGTGCAGACATTCGAAAGCTGCTGCGTCTGGTTTTCCTGAAGGGCGGCTCAGGCCCTGGGAGAAGAGCCCCCACCCCCTTGTGATCTGAAGGTGCAAACCTCCAACACAAAGCTGTGTCCTGGTAGGATCCGCATATACGCACACGCCCCCTCCTCCCCCCCCCCCGCCTGATTCTGCAGACACAATAGCAAGAGGCATTCTTCCCTCAAGCAATAAAAGCAACTGTTAGGGTAGGAATCCTGCTTTTGTCTTTAAATTGGGGGAAATGGGGAAATCAGTCCCCAAATACACCCGCTGTGTCGAGAATGGGGACCCCGCAGCGCACCTTGAGGTCAGGACCTTGGCAGAGGCAGCACTGACCTTGACCTAGACCTTTCACCATCCTTTGCCTCAGTTTCCCCTCCCACTCTATTTAGACCAGTGGTTCTCAACCTCTTTACCATTGTGGGCCGCACATGCAGCTCTCTGTGTGTGGTATGTGGGCCACATCCACACAATATATAGATATGACCTGTATGGCCCTGAGGATGTCACGTGGGCCGCAGCTGTGTGCTGATTGGACTGCAGGTTGAGAACCACTGATTTAGACTGAACTCTTCAGGGCACGGACCGTCTCTCCCTAGGTGTGTGTGCAGTGCCTGGCACAGCGGGGCCCTGATTTGGGTCAAGGCCTTTAGGCAGTACGGTAACAAATAATCATCAAATCCCTTCACCACAGACACAGGCCTCTAGGTTTCTCTTTTGCTGAGATCTCTAGCCTTCAGCACATACAGGAAGCTGTGGGGGCGGGGAAGGGGGGGGGGGGGAGGTCAGATACAAGCCCCCTGCAGAGAAATCTTTGTCCAGGTCAATGCACCAATATTTCTGCTTCTCACCTGAGTTTCAGTTAAGCTTTCCAGAGCCTGCATCACTGACTGTTCTGGTCTGGATGCCTGAGACTGAAAGAAAAAATAAAAAAGGGGGTGTGTGTGCATGTGGCTGGGGGGTGGGTGGGTGGATTGCATGTCACTTTCACTATTTATACACCAAGCTACAGAGCAACCAATGAAATATTTAACTTGCTGCCGTTCCCAGCGCCAACCTCCCCCCCCCCCCCAAAGGGTTGTGTCGGAGGAAGTGGCATCCGTTCTGCTGAGCCAGATCACATTCTAGCCCTTTAATAATAGATGAGCAGAGTGTGTGTGTTGGGGGGGGGGGGGGAGGGAATAATAAAAAGCCATTTACCATCAAGCCAGCTTCCACTGTGGGGACAAGCGTCAGTTTGCTTCCTTCCACGACCCCCAAATCCTGCAGCTTTCCAGAACTGAGCCGACTGCAGAAGGGAAAAAGACACGGACAGAGAGAAGGACGTCAGAGCTCCCTGGTATTCAATCAGTAACTGCACATCCAGCAAAAAGGGACGGTTAAAGGAAGGGGGCCTGGTTTGCTTTAGAACCCAACCCATGGCTCCCCTGACTCTGTAGGCCAGGGGGATGCAGGATCAGCGGTGGGGGGTTAATTTACATTTAGCACAATGCCTCCCCCCAGTTATCTTTACCCTCTGAATCTCATTCCAGCCCCTTCCCCCTCAATGCACAATTGTGTCCGTCTCTCTCCCCCTCCAGTTTATTATGTAAACATCCTATCAGAGGGGCAGGAGGCAGGGAATGATACTGCAGTAATCAGTCAAGCAGCCATTGCCACTAACCCGTGCAATGTGTGTGCAGCGGGCTGGGAGACAAGAGGAGGCACTAGCTTTTGTGTCTAACAAAACCTCCCCCCATAGGACAGGCAGGATTCAGATGACTGGGGGTGGGGGCAGGGAGAGGAGGAAATTTTGACTAGTTTTGGGAGGAGGGTAGCATGGGGGTGGGGGTGTGGACACCCGCCCCCTTTTTTTCCTCCAAGCACTGTAATCATAGATGCAAAGGATCTTCCCCCCCACCACACACACACACACACACACACACCCCTCAATTAGACACCCTGCCGGGGTGCTTAATTCACTCAACCCCGCTGCTCAAGGAGGGAGAGCCAATCAAGAGCAAAAGTTCCTTCATTTTAGTCTCGGAGGTTCCTTTCTCTATTTTGGCTACTGTTGGGGGTGGGGTGGGGGGGCTGGAAGGGGTGCGTGAAAAGTATCCCACAGAAAGCCCCCACCCTTTCTGCACCTTAAGCCTTGACCAGTCTTGGATCTGCAACAAACCTGGCTCCTGCTAAACAAAGGACTGTCCCACCTCCCAGCCCTGCCACGCCGGAATTCAACTCTCAAAGAGCCCCCCCCCCCTGCCCTCGCCTGCATTTGGGTTTTGGAAAAGGGGGCGGGGGGGGGGAGCGTCGTGCCGGGAAAAAGCCGCCTCTGGATCCCACCTCGGTTCAACCTTTAGAACAAAGGGCACCGCGCCGCGCACTTACTAGTGACTCAGTGCAACACGGCGCCCCAGCGGGGTGCAGGCAGGATGGGGCCCCGCGCACACACAAAGCCAGGGGAAACTTTTGTGGGATCAAAGCCTACGGAGAGGCTCCATTTTAGGTCCAGATCCCAGCAGCTTCCCCGGGACCCCGGCTCGGCTCAGCCCAGCCGCGCTAGGGGAGCCGACTGGTGGGAGGGACTGGGACCCATCCCGCCTGGTGCAGGAGGTTGAGAAATGGGGCCACACACACACAGGGGCCCCCGGGAGCCGGGGCTTTGCAATAGAGACGAAGAATGAAACCCCTCTACCAGCCACTTTGGTTTCTTTAAAGCGCCACACACACACAGATTGGTGAGCCCCTGAGTTGGGTCCCTTCTGGGGTAGTTTATGGGGGGGGGGGCTGCTAGACCTACCTTTCTTTATGCAAGAGAGCCAGCCTCTCCTTGGGCACTTTGAGCCTCTGGGACAGTCTCCGCTTCAGTCCTTCCACCGTCTCTTCCACGGGGACTGAGAGCTCATAACGGGTCCCGGTGGTGGTGTTGATGTACAGATTCATGGAGGGCTCGTTCGGGATGGCCTCGCAGGCTGGGGCACCCCGGCTGCAGCTCCTGGCGCTGGGCTGCTGGTCCATTCGGTGACCTGGGGGGACGGGCAGGGAGCAGCGGTTGGTGTGGCACGGGGGGAACCAAGGTGGGGGGGTGGACAAAAAAAAGGAAGTGGAAGGGAACAAAGGAGCGACCAGAGCGCCCGGGTCGGCTGCGCGCACACACACACACACGTACACGCACACACCAGCCGGGGTGGGATCGCCTTCCCGAGTCCTCCCTCGCTCCGGTTTAATATCCAAGGGTCACTCCGGATCCGTGGGGTCCTTCCAGGTCTTCCTCGCGCGGGGTTTTAAAGGGGACTTGGTGGGGGAGGGGAGGGGACCAGCTCTCCCTGAAGAACAAGGGAGTTTGCCCCGATTTAACCTCCCTAAAAAAATAGTAATAATAAAACCCCACAAGTCACTCTCTCATAGGGGATTTCCCTTCCCCTTCCCCGGATGCCTCCTGAGGACGCGGATCTCGCCGGGAGATGCTGCTCGCGTGTGTATATGAGAGAGAGAGAGAGAGAGAGAAGCGGGGGGGGGTGCTGCCTCCGTGCTGGGGGGCTGCAGAGGGAGAAGTGGGGGGGAAAAAAAGCTTTTTCGTTCCTGATTCCCACCCCCCTTGGGGCTGAACCCGGCTACCCGGCAGCCGCCGCTCCGAGCTCCGCCGGTGTCGCGGTGTGAAAGTAACACACACACGGTACCCACACACACACACAAAAAGTTATAATGTATCAACGTTCTATCGGGGGGGCGGAGCTAATTTCCCCCCTCATTCATACTCCTTTCGCGCAGCCGCCAGCCAACCCGGCCTCTCCGAACGTTGAGACAGGCAACCCGGGGCCAATCGCGGCCGGCCCGGTGCTCCCCCACGTGGAAGGCTGACTCCTCCCTCCCTTTCAGAGCGCTCCACCTCCACACCCCCCCCCCCCAGCCACCCCACTTTCCCCCCTACGCCTTTGCCCAGCAGATCCTGACCCACTGGACACAGGAGGGTTGCCGGGTGCCTGGCTAGATTCCTCCCCACCCACCCACTTGCAAAGCCAGCCCCCCCCCCGCTCTTTTTTTTTTTTTTAAAGCCATTCATAATATATTATCCTCACAACAAAGGGCTCCGCAGAAAAGCCTGAGCCCAGCTGCTCCCTGGGTTTGGGGAAAGGAGGGTGGGGGGAGATTTACACGCGTGCTCAGCGGCCAGGTCTGGGGGCTGGTCTCCGTCCCGGCGTGGGACGACACACACACCCACCGCAGATTGCAGCTTCTTCCTTGTTTCTGCTGCTGCCCGCAAGCCGGGAGCCGCGCACGGGAAAGGCAAAGAATGACCCGAGCCTGCGCCGCAAAGCCATTGTTCTAAGGAGCGGGGAGGGTATTTACATTTCTTAAGATGGAAGGAAATCCTTTGCCTAGAGCCCCCCCCCCGGGGATGAACTGGAGGAAGGTGGTCGCTTCAGAACACGCCAAGGATGTCGTTTATTCCAAACAATGGCCGGCCGAGGGGCTCCCTCCCAGGACGGTTCTAGACCCTCGAGGTCTGCGAGGAGGTGGGAAAAGTGGAAGCGCTTTGCAACGGCTTTCGCATAATCCGGAGTGAGCGGAGGTCACGGAGCGAACAGCAAGTTAAAAGAGACAGACAGACAGAAACATATCCCCCCCCCCACACACACACATACACACACACTGACTGGCAGGAGCGCGGGGGGGGGGGTGTCTATGGGGAAATATCCAACTATTACAACATGCGGATGAGAACTGAGCAAAGCCCAGACTCGGATGCAATCCTCCTTGGGCAAATTCCGGTTCCAGGCAACTTCAAAGTTTGCTGGGGACAAGGGCTGGGTTAGATTGTGCCCCCCCCCGCCGCCAGCTTAAAGCCGGAGGTCAAAGCGCGCACTGGCGGTGCAGAATTGCTCGGTGTTATATGCGGGGGTTATGAACCCAGCAGCCGGAGACGGTGCGGAATGAATCTGCAAAGCAAGGGCGCCCCCTGCTGGGCACGGAAAGCCCGGCAGGCAGGTTAGAATCGGGGAGCCTTGCCTGGAGTGTGGGAACCAACCCCACAGAGACAGTCAGCGCTATAGGAACAGCGTGTCCTCTGTGCAGATGGGAACGGAAGAACCACTTAAAACACCACCACCACCCCCCTACCTAAATACAAAGATACCTGGCCAGCTGCTCCTTTGGCGGTTAAGACGGGCGTTGGCACAAACATCGCCCAAACCCTATTAGATCTTGTGTGTAAACGGCCCGGCTACCAAGGGGCAGGTTAGTTAACCAACCCGATCTGGGTGTAGGGCCGAGGAGCACATCCAGGCGTAGGCGAGGGCTCGGCCCTTTCTGGCACCTGAGGGCAGCAGGTTGGGTTCTTCTGAACAATGGGGTCATAAAGGATCACGCACAAGGGAGTTGAATTGCTTGGAAACCCGCCTCCCTCCCCCGGGTGGGGGCTGAGCGCTTGGAACATCCGGCCTGAAATAAGTCGCCTTAACTCCTGCCCTAGCCTGGGAAGGTGAAATCAAATGATTGATTTCTGCTCAAAATAAAAAGCCACAGCAGAGCTACCGTCACTCCCTCGTGACAAGTCTGATCTCTTTCTTCCATCCAGCTATGCCTGGGTGTCTCCCATTCTCCCCCAGGCATTAGATTTGAAACTGTAGATTAAAATCACCTACAGACTCTCTCAGGTCTTTGTCAGGAAAGTTTAAAAAACAAAAACCCCCAATCCTGCCAAGTCTGTCAGTGACATCTGCCAATGAAAAACAACTCCAATCGACTCAGGCGGCCTCGAGTTTCATTGAAGTCAGAAAGAAACTTTTTCGGAGGGAGCCCTGAGAGACGCTTAAAAACGGGATCTGGCCGTTGTAGGACTCCTGGAAGGTTTCCCCGGAAAGGGGTGACTACAAGGGAGCCTTTATTCTCAGTTTAGTTTGCCAAGGACTAGCTAGATGCTGATCAGACTGTGAGGTGACCCAGGAGCCGCTCCAAAGGCTCCACATCGGTAGCGAAGTCAGAATCGGAGCCAGTGACTCTCTCCCCTACAATCCGCCCCTCTTCCTTAAAAGACACCGAAACCCTCGTTTAAAAGATGGATTTGTGAGTTGTCTTTAAGGCCAAAAGCCAAACAAGCAGGAATCTCGTGGGGGGCCCAACCGGGTTCCTCGGGGCGCTCTCAGGCGCTGGCTTGATAGGAGTTAACCCCCCCGCCCAGGAACAGCACGAAATGACTTACCAGGTCCAGCGAATCCTTCCCCTTCGCCTCCTTCACCCTGCGCGCAGCCGGAACGGCTCGGGGCCCCCCCAAAAAGAAACTATATCCCGGTAAGCACGTGATCCAATCCGGCTCCAATAGTCCCCCAAGCAGGTAAATCCCGGGCTAGTCCAGAGCTCGCACAAGAAGGGGGAAATCCAGCTCCCTTCCCAGCCTGGCTCTCGGGCTTGTGAAGCGGCTCCGAGCGAGGGCAGCCTTATTCTTTAATGTTTGGGAGGCGCTAGAGAAGTTTTATCCCCCCCCCGCGCGCACATTAGCCGGGGTGGAGCCTGAGAGAGGAGGATCAGCCAGCCTCGAAAAGCCTCCCAGCCATGCCGAGTCAGCAGGGAGATTGGAGGTGACGCAACTCTCACACCTGCCCCGCGCCGGCCCATTTTCAGTAACTCTTTCACAACCCGCCCGGCTTCTGCAGCCTCTGCCTTGTGGTTCCCCATTCCGCCTTCCAGTAAAGTGCTGCCTGGGCCAGCTCAGAACGCTCCTAATTGCTCCACACGCCGCAGGGGGGCCTGCAGGCCCCGGCCCCGGGGTGCTAGGCGCTGTACATACACCTAGCGGAGAGGGTTAGCCCTGAAAAGTGTATCAGCTGAATAGAGATGAAGGAGGATCCCATCCTCATTGTACTCATGGGAAACTGAGGCACAGAGAGAGGAAGTGCTTTGCCCGGTGTCTCACAGGGACAGAGCGGCAGAGGTGGGAGCTGACCACAGATCTCCTGGCCCAGGGTCTTAAAACAGGCCCCTCCGATAGCCAGTGGTTTTCAATTTATTTGCCATTATGAGCCGCATAGGCAGCGTCCACACACTGTATCAGTGGTTCTCAAACGTTTGTGCTGGTGCAAGCCTCTGAGTGCACCCCCCCCCCCCAATAAATGAAAAACACTTTTTTATGTGTTTAACACCATTATAAATGCTGGAGGCAAAGCAGAGTTTGGGGTGGAGGCTGACAGCTTGTGACCCCCCCCCCCCATGTAATAACCTCCCAACCCCCAGTTTGAGAACCCCTGCACTATATTATATATTTACTACTTGTATGGCCCTGAGGATGTCACAGAGGCGGCAGCTGTGTGCTGAGTGGGCTGCAAGCAGCCCACGGGCCGGGCCGTGGGACGAGAACCACTGCTACAGCACTTTCAGTTTCCCAGTTGCTCATCATAACTTAGCTTTAAAGGGACAGTCAGCTCAGCTAGGACAGAAGAAAAAAAAAAGACTGCAGAAAAGAAGAAGAGGTTTTGCAGCTCTAAGGCCGATAGAAATGTTGCTAAGTTTGGTTTGGCTAATAAAGCAAAGTTGTGTTAGATCAAAGCCCACAGGCGCACGGACACACACATCTATGCCCTGCAGCGAGACCCACTGCAGCTTTGGGGAGCAGACAGGGGATGGTGCTTTCACGGGAGGCAGCCTTTCTGAAAGGCGTGCAGATCTTCAGAGTGTGCTCCGCCCTCTGTTTGGCATTGATCAGCTGTGAAATAGTTCACAGCCTTGCCCTGGAAATGCTCCTTGTCAGATTTCAGGGCTAATGCCCCTTGGGATGGCATGGGGTAGGACACCCTTCTCTTAGGATTCGGGGGACATCACCACCTCAGTTCTCATGTTGAAGAGTTTTCTCTGTAACCATAAGGCCTAGGGATGTGTTATTTTTATTTGAATAAAGGCCCAGATTCTGGAGCACTAGCTGGCAGAAGCTAGGAGAAAGTGGCATGGCCTGGGTCAATCACCTAGCGCTAATGCAGGTGAACCAGAAAGTGAAACTGACTCAAAACAAACGTGAAACTGACTAGCCTGGCTTTAGGATGCCCTAAGTGAAATGCAGAAAGTAAACAAACCGCAGCAATAGGGGAAAGCAAATCAGATTGTGAAATATAGTTAAGACTGAAGAATCTAACATCCTGTCCTAACATAAGTCATATTGAATTACACCTAGCAGCCCCAGTCATGGCCCAGGATCTCATTGCGCTAGGTGCTGTACAAACACAGAACAAAGAGATGGTCCCTGCCCCCCAGAGCTTCCAATCCAAGTATAAAAAAGAGACACCAGTGGATACAGACAGGCAGACGGGAGCACAAGGAAATAAAAAACACTGTTTTGGGATTGTTTTTAAATCTGATTTTTAACATTATCCTGTCCCTTTAAGACAGGGCTCCCTACCTAGCATGGCTAATGCGGGGACCCCTGATGTAATACGGGGGAGCGGAATCGTAAGCGAGGTAATCTCACATTGGAGATAGGAGGCTGAAAGCAGCTTTTCTACATGGAGCAGGGGAGAGTTTACCTGCATGGGCCTTCAGAGTCCCTTTGTGCAGCCCTTAAACCTGGTGTCCTGGCAAACGGACGTTAGGGGACGGTTGGTTGCAGCATTGTTGTAGCTCCGTTGGTCCTGGGATATTAGAGAGACAAGGCGGGGGAGGGAATATCTTTGATTGGACCAACTTCTGAGCTGAGCTTTCCAGCTCCACAGAGCTCTTCTGCGGGTCTCAGTGTTCCAGCTCCAGGCCACGGCTGGCCTCTGCTTCTTTTCTTCCCCCCGCCCCTTCTAAATAAACCGTGGTGTGTCTGCCTAAAGGATGCCAAGCAGCTGGGGCAGGGGATTTGTGAGGGCAGGGTGAGAGCCTGTATGATTTGCATCCTCCCAGCTCCACAGCCTGGCTGCGAGGCAGGGGCAAGGAACCCCGGGCCGGACGGAGCAGAATGCCTTTTCCCTACAGCGCCGTCCACAACCCAGATGCCTCCCCCCACCCCCACAGGAACCAGGGAAACTCTCTGGATTTCCCCTGTGAAAGTGGCAAATTGGGGCAGCGCAGGGTTGGGGGGAGGGGAAGCTGTCTGTTCTATATGTCAGTGCTCCTGGGTTGCTAGGGATGGATAATCTCAGTCCACAGAAGAGCGGTTCTCCAGCTCCCCCACATCCACAGACTTCTCCCAGCCTCCCAATCTGCCCATCTCTGCATTCTACTGGCCGGATTTCCCAAGTGCTCCCTCGCCTCCATTGTTCTCAGTGGGAGAGGTAGGGCCAGGGGGAGATTTTCTATTGTTCTCAGTGGGGGAGGGGATTCTCCATCCTTTTTGGTGGGCGCTTCTGAGTGCTCGGCGCTGATGGAAACCTGGCACCTGCACCCATCTCCCTTGGGGGCCTCGTGTAGACTCCCCTGGGGCGATGGGGGCTGAGGCTACCCACCTTCCTCCCACTAATCCCTTCGACAGCTGGAATCAATTGTAGCTTAGCGGGTGCCATGGCAAAACCGGTGGCATGGGAACCCTAAGATAAAGCCTCAGACAAAGTCCAGAAGTTCAGTGTGAGGGAGAATTGGAGGGGGGGGCATTTGCTTTGGGAATCTTCCTCTGGTCTCGTGCCCCCTCTGGGTGTCGCATTTTCCAGCTTTTCTCTGCAGCTGCGAGGGCAAGGGACTTCACTCTTTTCTTTTTTTAACTAGGAACTGAGCTTCTCCCATCACCCCATGACTCCAGGAGCTGGGGCTTTAGGAAAAACCCAGAGACTGCAGCCTGATGCAAGAGGTGACAGCAGGGAGAAGCCAGGATTCCCATCAGCCCAGGGTTTTGTGTGTTTAGTTGATTGTGTTGCCCTGGGAATCCTTACTAATGAATAAAGTCAGACTGGGGTGTATTTGCCTGTACTGCGTCAGAGGCGTTCGAGGGGGAAGTGTTCTTCAAACTGCCCGTGGCTGAGGAGCTTTGGGAGAGAGAGACTCTCCGAGGAGCAAATGCCTACAGAGATCCCGTTGGCAGCTGCACGAAAGCCGCCTGCAATCTGATTATCTGACCTGGGCCGGGGATTACTCCCATCCGCAGCGCGCCGGCCACACGAAGCAAGCGGATTATGCAACCCCCTTCGCCAGAATCCATGGGGCTGAGCTCGCAGTGGGCCCAAGTGCCCCCAAGCGTGTTGAGCACTTCCCAGAGCGCCCCAGTACGTCTCCGGGGCATGGTCTCTTAAGGAGTTCTCCGGGCACAAAGGCCCCCGATTGTATGAGCTTTAAAGAGTCTGTTTGGGCTGGGAGTTCCTCTGACACCCCCAAATCTTTAGGGGGTGCCTGAGAACCCGGCCCCCTGAAGGGGGGGGTGGAATCCCAGTACTCACTGGTTTTGGGAGGGTCCCATAAATGGTGAAAGAGCGAATCCCCGGCTGATCTCAGCCTTGCCAACCCTGGTGATTTGATCAGGCGTCTCGGTATATTTCCCTGAAGCCCCAGCTCCGGGAGTCGGGGCGAGGGGGGAATCACGGTTTTCATTAAAACAAAACAAAACACAGAGTCCATTTCTAGCCCTCGTGGCTGCAGAGAAACGCTGGGAAACGTGACCTGAGGGTAACCCGCCAGGCACTGAACCCAGAAGGCAACGGGGGAGGGGGGGAAACCCAATGTTAATTAAATAAAACCTCCTGATTTTTAAGTCAAATCACATGATTTGGTCAGGCCCGGTTCTGGGTGTTGGCGATGCAGCTGATGTGCAAAGGGCCCTGGTCTCACACTGGCAAGCTCACACTAGCCCCCGGGTGGGTACAGAGAGGGCACCAGCCAGGCAAGCGCTCTGTCTCACACACACCTGGCGGGACATCCCCTGCTCTGCAGCCGGACACAGGGCCTGTTCCCAAGCTCATGAAGTCGCTGGGGGTCTTTCCCTGCGCTCCGCACCAGGCCCATGGCCAGCCAGGTTCAGTTCCCAGCAGAGGACCCTGGAGAGACTGGAATGAGGGATTGCGGGGGAGGGTCTCACCTCTGGGTCCCCGGGCTGGGGCGACGTCAGGGACACGTGGGAGCAGCCAGTCTAATACTGGCCTGAATTGCTGCCCCACGGTCACCATTGCAACCCCTCCCCCTTGGAGCCCCTTTAAGGCGCTTGCTGTTGGGTCTCATTGCCAAGCCCTTAGTCACCGTGGAGAGAAATTACTCTGGGGAGTAGCCCCATTGCAATGCCCTGTGCGACTCAGGTGAGCAATAGCTCATGGCCGTGAGTAACAGGCTGGCAACCTCCCCCACAGGCCTCTGCTGCCCCAAATCAAATCCCGCCCCAGGCCCCTTGCCTGCCCCCGTGTGCAGTGTTGACTATAACAGCGTTTAAAAGAGAACTGGATAAATTCATGGAGGTTAAGTCCATTAATGGCTATTAGCCAGGATGGGTCAGGAATGGTGTCCCAGCCTCTGTTTGTCAGAGGGTGGAGATGGATGGCAGGAGAGAGATCACTTGATCATTACGTGTTAGGTTCACTCCCTCTGGGGCACCTGGCACTGGCCACTGTCGGTAGACAGGCTACTGGGCTAGATGGACCTTTGGGGTGACCCAGTAAGGCTGTTCTTATGGGGTGGGGGGATTATAGCCCCCAGGGGACAGACCAACCATCCCCACATTTCCAGGGCTGTCGACACCCGTCTGCGTCCGTGGAAACTGCCAGTCAGCGCCATGTGTTTCCTTGACATTGGTACCACGTTTTGGTGGCTCCTAGCAGCGGGACTGGCCTCCCAAGGCCGGCAGTCCCTGCGTTCGGGGCCTCCCGCGGGTCCAGAATGGCCAGGGCAGTGCCGGGCTAGGAGGGCGTTAAGGGGCTCGACAGGACTGGTGACCCCACAGCGACACCCCCGGCACCCAGCTATGCAGAGGGCACAGAGCCCCCCATGCCCGGGCAGGGCATTTCCCAGGGCTCTGCGCCCTGCCCGTCCGCAGGTGAATTGAGGTCAGGGAGGAAGTGGAAGTGAAGTCACTGAGTCAGGATGAATCAGCAAGCTAGGGGCTGAAAACAACCCGCAGGCTGGACAGGCAAGGTGGCCGGGGGCGGGGGAGCAGAGGAGGGCACTGAGCACAGACTGACCATGCGGGGGGGAAGGGGGGGGCACGTGGCCGCAAAGAAGGGAGAGCAGAGCCTTAACTAAACTCCACCCCCAACAGAGGGGCTCTGTCCTGAGACCCCCGCCACCCCCTGCTCCTTCCCACGGGCAGTTCCCAGATGCCAGGGGATGGGGATCATACCTCCATCCAGGTGACCCGTGGCTGAGGCCCAGGAGCCCCCCCTCCACCCCCCAGCACAGCAGCAAGCTAATGACTAGCTCCCCTGGACCGGCCTGGCAGAGGGGGCGTCCCAGGCACTGAGCCGGGCACTGTATTGGAAGAGGAGAGATCGGGGCCAGATGCCACCAGCAGCACCCAGGCCCCCCGAACGCTGCCCGAGCAGAGCTTTCCCTCGCTCAGCCTTTCTACTGGGGGGGCTGTGAATGGGGTGGGGGGGTTCTCAGAATGAAGAACATCTGGCCTCAGACCCCAGCAGCTGCGCCCTCCCCCCGCCCCACCCCCGCCTCCGGCGCTCACAGCCAGCGGGCGCTTGGGACGCAGGTAGGCACTTGGGAAAGCCATGGGTGGCGAGTGAGCAGGAGTGAGCAGGAGCTGCCAGTTCCCAGCAGAGCGAGCGTGGCTGGGTCCAGGGCACCGGGGGGGAGATGATCATTCGTCTTCAGAACTGGAGTCTTTGCGGGCGGAGGGGGCTGCCCTCAATGGACAGACCCCACAGGCTCTGGATCCAGCCCGCAGTCCCGGGGGGAGGTGGTGGGCATCTTGCGCCTCCCTCTGGAGTGGAGATCAGCCCCCTTTGGCTCGTTGGGGGGGGACAGCCATGTGTATAATTGGGGGGTCTGCTGCCCCCTCCCATGGTTGGGGCACCCGGCTCTGTTTGACCCATGGAGGGAGGGCGACATGGCTGCCCCGATGAGGGAGCACCACCCCGCCCTGCCCAGAATAGGGTCTGATGTCACCCCCGCCCCCAGAGACGGCTGAGCCTCCCCCGGCGCTGCGGGGAACCCGGGGGCAGGAGCTGGGAGGTATTTTTAGCTCTTCCCCGGTGTGTGTGTCAATTCCCTGCATGGCCGGGATGATGCAGCTCGCGGGAGGGACCCGGGGCCGTGACGTCCGGGAGCCAGTATCTGTGGAGCCGGGTTGGGCTCCCCAGGCTGAGTCACCATAGCGACTCCCAGCCACCGCAGGCTCGGGCGCAGGGCTGCTTGTCACTGCTCCCTCGCCGGGGGAGACGCCAGAGCCACGCTGGCCAGAGAGCTCGGGGGTGAGCGGGTGCTGCTGACACCAGTTGCCAGTTCTGTGCCCCATACAAAGCACCTCAGTCCTGATCTACAGCCCTTCCCCACCCCCACTCCCGGACTGGACTCTCCCACACAGCCCTGCTAATGCACCTCAATCCTGAGCATCAACACCCACTCCTCATTCCTCGCCCGGCCTCTCCCCACACAGCCCTGCTAATGCACCTCAATCCTGACCCGCGGTCCCCTGCTATTCCTGGCCTAGGCTCTCCCACACACAGCCCTGCGAATGCACCTCACGCCTGACTCGCAGCCCCCTGCTAACCCAGCCTTGGGGCCTCACCTGAGCAGTCATGGGGCAAAACTAGGTGTAACAACAGACAAAATCCCCCATGAGCAAGGAAGCTGGGGCTTGAGTGGTTGGGTTTGCTCCTCCTGTGCCCAAAGTCACCTTCAGAGGCAGGTCTCCGGGGTGACGCACTGTCCCTTAGAAGCATTTCCGCTCGGACCTGGCGAGCAGGAAACTGATCTACCCCAGGCAGGGGCCGTGCTGCCGTCACGGCTCCAGGCGCAGACCCGTACTTGGCTGCATCAGGTCCCCCCCAGCAACGCTGGGGGGTGAGGCCAGGGGCTATTCTCAGAGCCATGACGTCACTGCTCCCATCGGGGAGGCCAAGTTTTCCATCTCCGCTGGCACCATTCATTCCTCAGTGCGTCTGCTCCCCTTTCAGCTCCTTGACTCACAGGCTGAGGTCCTCCGGGGCCAGGGCTCCCCTGTGCTGGAACAGGGACCTGGGTTTGACTCCTGGACTGAGACAGGAGCTCTGGGGAAGCAGCACCCAGCTCAGCAGTGTCTCTAGCTGATGCCAAGGCAGTGAGGGGAGGGGACACTCGCTGGGCCCCTTGGATGCTGGGTCAAAGTCTGGGGAGCCCCTGGGGAAAGGGAATCACGTGCCCAAGTGGAGGCTGTAGGGTTGGCCCTGCAGGGGAGTTCCCCTTTTTGTTCCCAGGCCCTCCCCACTGGGGATCTCTTGCCAGTGCCCCTCAGTCCTCCCGACCCACAGCCCCGCTGCTTTCCCAGCCCTGGGCTCCCCCCACCCCACAGCTCTGCTGATGCTCTTCAGCGTTGACCCAAACCCCACCTCCTGGGTCAGTCTGCTGCAGGGCAGGCGGTGGTGCCCCTTTAAACAATTAGCCCTCATGTTAACAGTCTCTATCCTTCTCCCTCTCCTGGGACACATGGGAAGACCACTGGAGATCATCCTGCTGGCCCCTTTGCTGGGGAGCCCCAGACTGGGTAGCAGGCCCCCGTAGCAGTACTATTGTATGGGGTTGGGGGACTGCCCCAGGCATAGCAGAGTAACCCCACCTACCCCGGGGAGTGAGCTGGCCTGCCTGGGTGCTGCAATCCCAGAACCCCTGGGTCAGAGGCGGTCTTGGCTCTGCCGCAGAGTTTCCGAGGCCCTGGCGCCAGTGCTGACGGGGGAGTTCGTCCTTCCTTGTCAGTCCAGGAGTGTCGTCTGCCAAGGCCAGCCTCCCCCCGAACCCCAGGATCTGAACATGCTTTGCCGACGTGTTAATGTAACTTCACACCCTCCCCCCACCGTGAGGTGGGGGTCAATAGTATTAGCTTTGCTTTACAGGTGGGGAAACTGAGGCATGGAGCGTGGGTTTGGGGGAGTGACTTGCCGAAGGCCATTCAGTGGGTCACACAGATGGGAATGGGGCCCAGGAGCCCGGGCTCCCAGTCCTCTTCTACCCACTACACCATCCTCCCTCACAGAGCTGGGAATAGAACCCAGGAGTCCTGATTCCCCACTCGGCCCTGCTCTAACCACTAGCCCCCACTCCCCTTCCAACCCTGGGAATGGAACCCAGGAGCCCTGACTCCCACCCTCCCCACTCCAGCCACGTGACTGCACCGCCCCAAGGGGCTACTTTACCTAGCAGCTCAGGGAGAGGAGCCCAAGTAGCCGCCCAAGGTTAACGTGCTCTAGATCCCACCTGGAACACCCCATCGTTTTCAAAGGGAAGGGGGGGACTGAGCATAAATCCACACACCCCCGCCGCCCCCCCGAAAAGCAAAGGAAGTCTCTGAGCCACGCTCGCTAGACTCCCGGCAGATGGGTCTGTCTGTCTCTCTAGGGCTGTTTGGCGTCAAACAGCACATCGGCTCCGTGGGCAGGCCTGGCAGATGCTCTCCGCCACCCCCCCCCCCCGCTCCGGCGCACGCTCCGAGCGAGCTCTGCTTCCAGCCAAAGCCCCCGGCCCAGCCTGCTAGCCCCTTCCCGAGCGAGCAGCAGGTTAGAAGCACCAGCAGGAGGCACTGGGAGGGCATGAGGGGAACACAAATCTGCATGGCAGGGCCAGGCAGAGGCGATGGCTGGGGCTTGTTGCAGGCCAAGCGCCCTTGGATCCAACCCAGCGCCAGTTACCCCTGGCCGGCTGCCCTGGAGTGACTCTAGCCCGCGTGGGAGCAGGATCAGGGCCGTTTCCCCCCGAGCTGGGACGGGGCCTGTACTGTGTGCGCGGAGGGACTGCAGGGTGAGCGGGGAGATCCCAGGCACCGGAGCGCCAGCTCCAGCTGCCCGTCTCTCGCTTCCTGTCACAGCCAGGCCCGCCCTGGTAACAAAGGACCGAGGACTCAGGGAGTTCAACCCACTTCTCCCATGGCCAACGGCTCCGCTCCCCTCCCCGTCCCTCTGCCGCAGCCCAGCTCAGGGGACCAGCTCCCCGTTTGCAGCCCTGACAGACAGAGACCCAGACAGGGCCAGAGACAGATCAAAGCAGGCCAACCAGCCGCAGGAAGAGTGACGGCCATGGATGGAGAGGGAGAGAGATGAGGGCAGAGCCGTGCCCCTCCACCCCGTGGGGTTCAGGCAGCACTTGGCTCCGTGGGGCCCCAATCCGCTCCGGAGCCCGTCAGTGCTAGCACCACATTGTGCGAAGGTCACTAAAGCCAGGTACAGCCGAGGGGAGTTCTGTGCACAGCCCTGCCGGTGCCCCTCGGTCCCAACCCCCAGCCCCCTGCTTCTCCAGCCCTGCTCCCCCCATAGCCCTGCTGGTGACCTGCAGCCCCCCTGCTATTCCAGCCCTGGGCTCTCCCCAACCCCCCAGCTTTGCCAACGCCCCTCAATCCCGACCCACAGCCCCCTGCTCGTCCAGCCCTGCTCCCCCACCCCACCATAGCCCTGCTGATGACCTGCAGCCTCTCTGCTATTCCAGGCCTGGGTTCCCCCTCCCACAGCCCTGCCGGGACCCACAGCTCCCCTGCTAATGCAGCCCAGCCCCTGTTTCCTGGCCAGCCTGCACGGCGGTTTTCTGATGTGGTTGAAGGTTCAGTTGGGGCGAGACCCATCGAGCTCCCTTCCTCTTTGGCCTTGATACAAACACGCCTGAGGCCCTCAGAGAGGGGGTGTCTCTGCACCCCCCTCAGCCCCATTTCACACAAACCCATTCCTGTGCGGGGGGGGGGGAGGAGCTGGGGCGATTCCCCCCCCTTCCCCCGGGGTTCCCTGTGCTGGGGCCTCCCCCTGGCTGGGAACCCGGGGCTCCTGCTCGGCTGCTCTTTTGGTTTTGGCAGCTGCAGAAGGATTTTCCTCCTCTTGAGTCATTCTCTGCGGTTGGTTCCCGTAACCCCCCCAGCTGCGTTCCTCCGATGGCCCCTGGGACTGGGAATGCCAATCATCCTTCCCAACCTCCCCCCGTCCTCCAGCTCTGCCGGAGGCCGCCCTGCTCCCAGCCGGGGACGGCGCCCGGGGGCTGAGGCCACAGCTCAGCCCACGCCATCCCGGTTCAGTCCCCGGCTTTGCATCTGGGATGCCCCAGCGAGCTGACTCCCCCCGCCCCCCGCCAAGGGTGGGGAGAGCGACTTGGGCCACGTGGCTCAGGGGCCTGGCCGTGGGACAGGGAGCCTAGCACTGAAGCCGGCAAGGCTCAGCCGCCACAGACAGTTGCTCCCACGTGAGACGAGGGGGCCAGGCCCAGCCAGCGGCCCGATGGCCATAGGTCCCGTTGCAGGCACTGCAGAAGCAACGTAGGGGCCACACGTATGGCAGGGATGGGGGGAGGACCGTCAGCTGGAAGGATGCCCAGCGCCTCCAACGCCTGCCTGCTTCGCTTGACTGATGCCAGAGGGCGCTCGGGCCCCTTTTCAGGATCAGGGCCCTACCTGTGGCAGAGGCAGAGACAGGAAGGTGCCAGAGATGGGCACAAGGCCCCCAGAGTGACAAGTCCCGCCGACAGGTGATGCTTAGGGCCCCATAAACACAGAGGGGCTGGGCAGGGGGTTACAGGGTTTGTCAGCCGCAGGGGAGGGGAAGAGCCCCTGGCCCGGGTCACCCTCTCCGCACCCCCCCCCCGTGCGCCCCTCCCCCAAAGGGCAGCAGGGGTGAGGGAACCCTGGGCAAAGGGCCGCCGTGGGCCGGGGCTGAGTCAGCGGGTGCTAGCTCCTGCCCACGGGGGGCGTGTGGCTTGTTGGGGACATGCAGCGCGGGGCGCTGACACACACACTCAGAGCCCAGGCATGCCGCCTGCCCGGGGCTTGCCCAGTGCTCTAATTGGCCGGGGATCAGGAATGCGTAGCCCTCACCCGCCCTGGCCGGGGGCAGGAACGCCAGACGGTTAGTTAGTAATGGCAGCTCCACCGCAGTTGCTGCCAGCTAGGGGCCCAGGCTTAGCTGCCGTCAGGTGGCTTCGGCGCACACACGTCCCCGCCGGCCACCTCTCCCTTACGAGCCGGCCGGGACTCGGGCGGGACCGTTACGCCTGGGCCCCACGGCACGGGGGCGGGGGCTGGGCTCTCTCGATGGGATCCACCAGCACCCCCCTCCCCGAGACATTGCGCTGGGCCGAGCCAGGGAGCATGCGTGGGGGATGCTCAGACAGGGGGCGAGTGTGGGACAAAGCCCAGATACCGCGATGATGGGCATGGGGAGGGAGAGAGACGTACACAGCCCACATACACACACCCAAGGCACAAACCCACAACTCTCGACTAGCGGGTACACACCCACCCCCCTCACGCGCATGCACCCCTCTCACATGCACAACACACACATGCATGCACCCCCCATACACACACCTACCCACCCCCCCACACACACACATATTTAGTCCAGCCTTATTTCCCCTCCCCCTAAAGCCGCCTTCTAGTGGTGGAAATGCCCCGGGGGCCCCGCTTCTGGCAGCAGGGCCTCTCGCTGGGTTGGCCCCAGCCTCTAACAGCATCGGAGGAAGATCATGAGAAACGGAGGGAAAGTTGTGGCTAATGAGACCCCAGCTGAAGGGTGCGTCAGTGCTCAGATGGGCCAGGGGGTGTCTCCTCCAGCCCCTTTTCCCTCCAGACTTCCCCCACCCCCATGCCCAGGCGCACCACATGTACTTCCCCCTCGCATTTCATATACACACACACACACACCAGGCACACTTCCCAGGGCCCTGGCTGACTCCTCACACAGTGGCCAAGGGGTTCCTGTTTACAGGAACAGATCCTGCTCCCTTCCTGGCCCCCGACCATGTACCTGCTGACAGGGCCTGCAGGGGCCAGGGCGGGTGAGTCACTCTGGGCCGTCCCTGGCTGGCAGGAGGTGACGAAGAGTTACCAGCGGTCCCTGTCCGTGACCCCAGACGGAGATCTGGGCTCCGGCACGCCTGGCGCTGCTAAGAGGGGGGTTCGGAGGGCGGGTCTGTTTCCCGCTTCAAAGTGGCCTATGCCTGCTCCATCCCAGAGGCCCTGCCACTGATGTGCTGGAATGGCAGCGCAGGCAGGATCAGCCACCGGGGGGGCGGGATGGCACGCACAGGGGACTATGTGTTGGGCATGGTTACCAGCACCAGTGGGGGGGGGGGGGGGGAGGTGGACACAGCAGGGGGCAGGCACCTCCATGGGTGCCCCCTGTGGATACTGGAGGCACGTGCAGTGGTCAGGGAGTGGAAGGACCAGCTGGGTACCACCATCACTGGCAGAGCTTAGAGACCCCAGCAGCGATCAGGGCCCCGTTGTGCCAGGCGCTGTACATATACAGTAAGAGACGGTTCCCTCTTCCAAGCAGCTTCCCATCCCAATGGGCAGTCTCATCATAATGAGTCATATTATCAGTCCTCTGCCCTTCCCAGCCACGGAGCTTTACAAATAGCCCAGCAATGCCCCTGCCCCCCAGGAGACAGGGGTTACCCCCTTTAACAGAGGGAGAAACCACTTGTCCAAGGTCAGTGGTGAAGCAGGGCGGAGAACCCAGAAGTCCTGTGCTCCAGCGGCTGCAACACATCCCTCCCCGCCCCTGAGGTGGGTCAGTGTCATTATGCTCATTTGGCAGATGGGGAAACTGAGGCATGGGAAAGGAAGTGACTTGCCAAAGGTCACCCTGTGAGTCAGTGACATAGCCAAAAATAGAATGCAGATGCCCAGACATAGGCTTTAACCCCTGGGTCACATTCCCCAACGGCCAGCCATGCCACTTCTGGGAGGTGGGTAAATAGCATTGTCTTGATTTTACTAGTGGGGAAACTGAGGCACTGCTCGGGGAAGTGACTCACCCTGGACTGGGGCTCTATAAACACTACATATGTATCAGGTAATAGATGGACAGATCACACAAGTCCGTGCCAGCCCATAATTAGTCACTTGTATTATGGTAGCGCCGAGAGCCCCGAGCTCAGCTCCGGGCCCTACGGTGCCAGGTGCTGCACAGACACACTGAGAGCTACCCCAAAGAGCTCCTCGTCTAACTAGCCAAGACCCAGGAAGGATTACTCCCCCCACCCACACCCACACCCCTCATTGTACAGATAGGGAAACGGAGGCACAACCTTGACCAAGGTCCTATAGGGAGACCTGAGGGCACCCTGTTTTTCTCCTCCCTTGAGGCAGGGCTGCATCCCTGTGGCTGCTGATCCAAACCCTGCACGAATGATCAGAACCCCCTCGGTCTGAGCTCCCTGCAGAACAGGGTCCAACCTCCCCCGCACGCACACACACACACACACACACACACACACCAATGCACACATGGTTTCTGGTCCAAGGCTGGAAACAATACGAAAAATGGCCCCCTAGGTGCATCAGTGTCCCGGACCAGAACCGAGGATGTGAGAGAGACAGGAGGGGCAGGGACGTTAGCCAAACGTCTTCGACGCTCCCAAAGGCCCCGGCTGGAATTTCCACGCCGGTGAGTTTTTGATTATTACTCATTATTATTTAGAGCAGTGCCTAGGGACCGACGACGGGGGCCCCACCATGGTACACGCTACAGAGAGCTGATGGTCTAAAGTTCGGATCAATTCTCATTTCCACCACGCTCGGTCACCTAGTTGTCACCAGGAACCTGGCATTTGTTACGGAGCAGCATGTGACGGGTGCGTGGGTTTGTACCCAGCTCCAGGATGCAGCTACATTCGGGACATAGGATCTAACCCACCAGGGAGTGGAGAACACAAAGCCACATGTGTCATCTGTTAATGGGAGAGGGGAAACACCTCCCCCTCCCCCGTGTGTGACTTTTTTAACGTGCTTGTTTACCAGTGCAGCTGGGCCACAGGTCTGCTGAGCCTGGCAGCCATCCAGCCGGCCGGGGTGGGCGGGGGCAGGGCGTGATGCGGCAGGAAACGGACTTCGTTTATTTCATTAGTAGCAATTACGAAAGAGGCACGTGCGGTGACAGATCACGAGTCATTTGCAACGGGGGCCAGGAAACGAAAACACAGCGCTGGAACCTCTTGTTCCTTTCTTTCCTACACAGCGTGTAATTAACACCCGGAACTCAGCCCCGCAGGATATTTACCGAGGCAAAATTCAAAACAAGATGAGATGGTTGTGCAGATAAAAAAAAAAACGGCATCTCCAGGGAGGCCAGCTAGGATACAAATTACAGCCAATCCTCATGCTTCAGGACTTACACTGATTGCAAAGAGGGATCAGGAAGGAACAAGCCTCAGGGAGAGGATAGCATGCACTGAGGTGCGTTAGCGTGTATGGTGGTGTCATGCCTGCCTATCCAGCCACATACTTACCCTGCAATATAAGAGTGCCTCAAACATTATCCCCATCTTAGAGATGAGGACTGGGGACACTGGCAGCTGAAATGACTTATCCAAGGAGACACAGAGGCTGAACCCATTTACCCTGAGTTCCAGCCCAGTGCCTTCACCACGAGGCCTGTCTTCCCACTTCCCCTGGACCTGTCAGCAGCATCGCTGTATCCCTCATGCCCGGCCCCGTGTGCGGCCTGTGAACTTCACCCTCTAAGACTCCTGTGTCTGCAGGCCTGGATTCCAGGCAGCTACCAAGCACTCCACTGGCTGTAGCGTCCCATGGGGGGAGCGGGGAATTGTTTCTGGCCCAGCTCTTAGGCTCGGGTTTCAAACGCAATCCTGGCTGTTCCTGCCAGCGTTACCATGGCAATAGACAGCCAGACTGACAGTGGTTTTGGGAGCATCAGCAAGAGGGAGGGTAGGTCTACACTATGGTGACAGCATACAGTTACACTGGTGTAGGTAGGCCAGCCCAACCCCAGAACGCCACCAACGCCAACAGAAGGGTTTTTTCCAGGGGTGTAGGACCACCACCTTCCCAAGTGATGACACTGGGGGTCAGGTCAGCATAGCCTGTGGGTTGGGGTGGGGAGGCTTTCACACCCCTGACCACTGTAGCTATGTTGACCTAAGGTCATCTCCTCCTCCTCTGCCTTCCTCTCTGTCCTGTCCTCCCCTCCCCTGCCAAATCCCCTTCTTCCTCGCTCCAGTGCCTTTCAACACCCTGGCGGATGGGCGTGGGTCAGCAGGCCTGCATAGCTGTGTCCCGCTTTCCTTTTTCCAGCCCCTCCCCCTGGCTGCACGGTGGGGCCCGCCAGGAATCCCAGGGCTCAGCTGGGGCCGGGGTGGCTCCGGAGCCGGTTAGTCACGCCGACGCGGGCATGTGAGCTCTTGAGTCGTGTAAACCGACCCCAGCCGTGTCAAGAGCGGTGCAGCTCCGTGCCCTGCCCTTCCCCTCCCCAGCGATCAGTTACCTGTGGCCGCAGCGGGCACCCCAGCCTCACATTTCTCCTGGGTCACGGCCTTTCCCAGCTGAATAATTCATGGGGCCTGAGTTTCCATGCCCAGATGCTGCCCCCTCCCCCCCCCCGCCCCGGGTGGAGCAGAGGCTCCTGTTTCTTGCTGGCTTCTCTCCTGCATTCACGCACCCAGCAAACAAGCGACCCAACCCAAGAGGGCGAGGATGCTTGGTACAAAGCACAAGGATGAGCAGAGCTGGCCACGGGTAACTCTCCCCCACCCTGCAGTGCAGGGGGGGACACCCAGCTCTGGCAAATGCAGCCAGGCGAGGTGGCGCGAGCCATGCCCTGACACCTAGCTGGGATGCCCCTGGCAAAGCCTCTTTTCAAGGCCCGTCAGCCACCATCACATCCCTCTGCGGTCATGTCCCATCTCGGCGCATTGCTCATGCTGCAACATGAACGTCGAAACAGCTGAGCTCACCCCAGGGGACAAACTGAGGCCTCAGGCCCGGTATAGCCTGGGGCACCAGGCACTGGCCTGGTATAGCAGGGACTCTGCAGGCATCTGACCTGCCAAAGCTCCCTCTCCATTGCCCCCCCACCCCCGCCCTGACCTCTCCAGGAGCAGGGACTGAGCACCGTCCGCCATGGATCTCGGCGACCACATCCGCCCGCCTCCTGTTAATTGATTTCCTGCTGCTTCCACACGGAGCCTCCTCTAGACCCATGGCAGGGGGAGAGGCTGGGATCATTCCTTGCCCCCCCGTGCCAGCCAATCCCCCACCCTGAGTCCAGATCGGAGCCAGCACCCCCTAGAGGGGAAAGGCCCCTAGCCCATTCTCTGACCCCCAATGCCAGCCAGTCCCCCACCCTGAGGCCGGATCGGAGCCAGCACCCCCTAGAGGGGAAAGGCCCCTAACCCATTCCCAAACCCCCATCCACCAGGTCAGATTCTTCTACTTCTCCCCCTGCTGCCCAACGAGCATTTTCTGCCCCTGGCAGCTCCATCCAGAAACAAACGATCGCCTCCCTGTGGCAGGTGCCCGGGTGTTGTCACCCCACACCTGCCCGTGCCCCGCTGCCCCATGGGCTAACCGACTGCCCCCTACCCCACAGCCCCGAGAGGCCGATGGAGCCGGGGCAGAGCTTGCAGAGGAAAAGCCCTGCTCTGGGAGGAGATAGTTGGCTGCGGGTGTGAGAGGAGGTTCCTGACCCCACCAAGAATGTGACTAAATCACTGAGATTTAAAGGACCTGGAAAAATCCATCCAGAAAGGCCCCTAGGGAGCAGGCGGCCCCACCCCGGAGGGGAGCAGCCTCTGTCATTTCCACCCCCGCCCCCGGCAGGGCTGGAAGGTGCAGGAGGAGCTGGTCCCAACCTGACATAGGCCCGGGAGCTCCCAACCTGCATGGACAAGCAGCGCTGGGGCGGGCGAGCGGAGCAGGAGGGAGGGAAGGACGGGGCAGGTGCAGCAGATCTATCTGACGCCCCATGGCACAGCCGTGGGAGTTGTGTGCCTGCCTGGGCAGTGCCTGCTGTGCCAGCATCGCCCTGCCCAGTATTGTGCTGGTGCTTTAACCCTGCTGCCAGCCTTCCCCAGCCCCGCTGCCATCAGTGCTGCCCTGGCCTGAGGGATATTCCCACAGGAGTCAGCCAGGTGCAGGGAGGGGAGACACTCCCGTACGGGGAATCATGAGAGGGAGGGAGAAGAGACACCATGGCCACCACACACCCCATATACCCTGCCATGCACCCCCTGGACCCACACACACACCCCATGCACCCCGCCATGCACCCCCTGGACCCACACACACCCCATGCACCCCCTGGACCCACACCCCCGCCATGCACCCCCTGGACTCCCACACACACCATGCACCCTGCCATGCACCCCCTGGACCCACACACACCCCATGCACCCCGCCATGCACCCCCTGGACCCACACACACCCCATGCACCCCGCCATGCACCCCCTGGACCCCCCCCATATACCCTGCCATGCACCCCCTGGACCCACACACACCCCATGCACCCCACCATGCACCCCCTGGACCCACACCCCCCCCATATACTCCGCCATGCACCCCCTGGACCCACACCCCCCCTATGCACCCCGCCATGCACCCCCTGGACACCCCCCATATACCCTGCCATGCACCCCCTGGACCCACACACACCCCATGCACCCCACCATGCACCCCCTGGACCCACACACACCCCATATACCCCGCCATGCACCCCCTGGACCCACACACCCCCTATGCACCCCGCCATGCACCCCCTGAACCCCCCCCCATGCACCCCCTGGATCCATGCACCCCGCCATGCACCCCCTGGACACACACCCCCATGCACCCTGCCATGCACCCCCTGGACCCACACACCCTGCCATGCACCCACACACACCGCATGCACCCCGCCATACACCCACTGGATCCCACACACCCCGCCATGCACCCCCTGGACCCACACACACCGCATGCACCCCGCCATGCACCCCCTGGACCCACACACACCCCAGGCACCCCGCCATGCACCCCCTGGACCCACACATCCTGCCATGCACAGACTGTACCTACTTACATGTGCACAGCTACATGCGTGCATGTGTGTGTGTGTCTGGAGCAGTGTGCCTAGATCAGCCTGCGTAGGTGGGTGCACACTCAGAAAAGCTTCCAGGCCCAACCTACCCTCCTCACACACACCAGACCTCTCCCTGACCTAGTCACACAGATGCAGACACACACTAATACACTCCTGTGTGATGGCATCCCTACAGATTAGTGCATAAACATCCATAGAAATACACTCATCCTTTGCAGGCAGACGACAAGCAGGCAGCTACCCTGGTAAAACACCCGCCACCCGCCCCTTTGGCCCGGCTGCTCCCTTCTCAGATGGAGTTGGGTTTTTTCATCAGGAACCCGTGTGAGTCATCAGTGCCTTTGCTAGCAGCCAGCCAGGGTTCACCTGGGGGCTCGGGGCCACAGCCCCTCTTGTGCCTCTATGAATCAGAGATGGAAGGGGGAGACAAGGGGGGGAAGCCACAGGGGTGGGGGAGGGGAATAGGTAGGGCATCTTGCAGAGAGCACAGAACAAACTAATCCCGGCACACCCAGAAACCGCCCCCTCCCTTCCCGGAACCAGGTCCAGTCCAGAGCCCATCAGGCCTGGTCACTACAGCTCCCCCTGGGCCCCCAAACCAACCAAGCCGCCTTCTCTAGACACTGGTTCCAGAACACAGGCAGGTTCCCGGCCACACGGGGGCTTCTGGAGCCCCCGCCTGGGGCAAGGGGCACCCCTCACCCGACACACCAGGTGCATACGGCCTGGATGCCCACAACCCCGCCAGGTGCTGCACACACAAATCCAGTTCCTCCCCCGACGGCCAGGTCCAGCACAGGGGACTCCCTGCCCAGCTTCATGCCCCCCTGGCAGGAGAGCACAGGAAGCCCTTTCCATGCAGCTGCCTGGCTGGGGGTGGGTATCTGAGCGGTGGGAGCATCTGAGCGGTGGGAGCCTGGCTGTCAATGGGACAGGAGCTGGAGCTGGGCCCGGGGTGCTGGAGCTGGCGCGTCACCCTGCCCCAGCCCGCGCAGGTGTGGTCAGCGAGGCTGCGGTGTAGAACCCAGCCCCAGCTGCCGCTCCGGCTCTGTCTCGCTGGGTGGCAGCAGCGTGAGTTTATCCGCTCCACCCCCGAAGCAGGCACACCCTGTCATTAGCCAGAACACCCCAGAGCAGCTGCTCCACTCTGCCCGGGGAAGGGAGGGAGCGGCAGAGCTGGGGCAGACCAACACGGGCACTGAGGAAGCTAATGGGGGGGGAGGGAGAAGAAGAAGAAGAGAGGTAAGATGGCAGCAGGGAGCAATTTCACCCCCGGCGCCAGGAGAGGCAGCCTTGCCAGCTCTAGGGGGCAGCTGGTGGGAGCTACCCCCCCCCAGGGGCCACCCCTCTCCAGAAGTACAGCAAAGGGCATGTGGGTTACAACAGCACAATGCCCCACAATATGTGCCAAGCCCCATAGAAGAGACCCTCTCTTCTCATTGCCATGACCTGTCTGACCCCTTCCCACAGGGCAGAGCCCCCCATATCACATCCTATGAGATACCTGGCCAGGGAATGGCACCCCCCTCCAACACCCTCCCCACAGTGGGGTCAAGCCGCTCCCCTCCCCACAGCTCAGCTTGGCAGGCGACCCCAGGTGCCATTCAAGGCTTCTGTGGGTCTTAGCGCTGCCTGCTGCTGGCCTCGACTCTGGCAGCTCCCAGCCGCTCAGGCCCCGGCCCACCCAATTACCTCATTCAGGTCCCCACAAGGGGAAGGGGGGCAAGGAAGGGCCCGGGGGTGAGGACAGAGAGCAGGCACAAGCGTGTGCGATCTCAGCACTGCCCCAGGCCTCCAGCCCTCTACTTATACCCAGCCCACAGGAAACTGTTACTCTGCGCAAGGGCTTTTAGGAAGCCAGGAAGAAAGAGCCGTGCGGCTCCTCTCCCGGTGCTTATTTCGGGGGCATTCCTGAGGGCAGGGCTCCCCCCCGCCCGGCACCCCAGCCTGGCGTCAGCTTTCACACAGCACCGGCAGCCAACAGCCCAGCCACCACCCACGAAACAACTGCCGCTTCCCCCGCTCCACCGCCCAGGAGAGAGCGCAGAACCTGCCCAGACACACCTGGCCGGCTGCCCTGCTCTGGGGGGAGAAGGCAGGGACCCTGCAGGGCAGGACCGAGCAGGGATGGGGGGAGCAGGGGATGCTGCAGGGAGGGCATGAGGAGGGGAGGAGAGCATTAGAGAGGATGAAGCCGTTGAGCTGGGGGGCCGGGTGCCAGGACTCCTGGGTTCTATTCCTGGTTCCGACTCCTAGCTTTAAAGGGCTTGGTGTCTCAGTTTCCCCTCCCAGTAACTGCCTGGGAACCTCCCAGCTTTACCAAGGGCGACACACCTGGAGATCAGAGCGGGGGGCGGCGCTGGAGCAGCCGCCTCCTGGAGATTCTTTGCTCCAGGTGGAAGCTGCGCCCTTCCTGCTCACTTCACTATTTGACCTTCCCCAACGGGAGTGGAGCCACAGATCAGAGACACCAGCACCCCAGCGGGCAAATGGGCACATGCAGCCTCACCAGTGGGGTGCAGCTCCCCAGCGCTCAGTCTGTCCCCCCTCCCGCCCACCCCCCACTTTGTGAAATCCACGCTGGTGAAACCTGGCGCTGGGCGCACCTGGGGCCGACCAGCTCCCCCGTGGCGTGGCAGCCGGCCAGTTACCATGGCAACCGCCGTCAGCTCTGCGTGTGTTTTTTTAACCGGGGCCTCCGTGGGAACCTGGCCGGCTGCCATCTCATTCCGCTCGGGCTTTGTGGCAGGCAGTCAAGCCCGGCCGGCAGCCATTTCCTCCTCGCGTCCCTCCCTCCGGCCCCGGGCAGGCCGCTGGGCCCCTGCGGACACAGGCCATGCAGCGTCTCTCGGTCCTGCCACCTCTCCCTCTTCTGAGGAGGGATAATCTCTGGGTGTTTGTTGGTTCCCACTCCCTTGCTCCCATGCCAGCAAGGCATGGAGCAGCCAACCGCTACCAGCGCCTCACCCGCTCCTCACAGCACACTCCTGACGTGCCCAGCCAGGGCACCGCCACCGTGGGCCAAGCACCCCTGGGCTCCCACTTACAGCTCTGCTGATTCCCCTCAATCCTGACCCGTAACCCCCTGCAGCTATTCTAGCCCTGGGCTCCTGTCCTCTGCTGCTACCTCTCAGTCCTGGCCAACGGCATCCCTCTACCAGTCCATGCCTAGCTTGCTTTGCACCTCTACTAACGCCCCGCAGCACTGCTCCAGAAAACTCCCGCGCTTCTGCTCCGGGACCCAGCCGAGCCCCCTTCCCCTGTGGCTTGCTCCAAATTCCAGGCAATGAGATCATGAGCTACTGCAAAAGGCTCCTTAACCCTGATCCACAACCAGCCCGGCTCTCGCAGGCTTTCCCCGCACCCCCTCGCTACACAACTCTGGCAATTCAGATCTTCTGTCTGGTGCTACCCCGGGCATCCCTGCAGCGCCTCTGCTCTTCTGGTGCACCTCAGTCCTGCCCTACAGCGCCTCCTGCCGCTCCAGAGCTGCACCCACCCCTGATCCAGATGTTCATGCATCTGTCCAGCACCCCCAAAGTAACAGCTGGCAGGACACCTCCAAACCCCAATTCGATATCGCCAGCTCCTTGCATGGCAACCTCCTGCTTTGGCATGGATGCATCCTAAAGCCCATGCATCAGAAACGGGGTGATGCCCCTCAATCTTGACCTGCACCATCCCCTAGTGGGAGAGCCCCAGTGCCCAGGAGAGGCATGGTGATTACAGCAGGGAAGCCAGGACTCCTGGGTTCTATCCCCACCTCTGCCTCAGCATGTGGCCTTGGACATGTCCCATCACCAATCTCTGCCTCAGTTTCCCCAACTGGATAATCACCCCATCCGAAGAAGTGGGTTGTAGCCCACGAAAGCTTATGCTCTAATAAATTTGTTAGTCTCTAAGGTGCCACAAGTACTCCTGTGCTTTTTGCCAACCCAGAGGGTTTCCAAGGTGTTGAGATCATTGGCCAAAAGCCATTCTGCAAGTGCCAGTCGCTTTGGCAATGGCGCCTCCCCCCCACCCACCCACACACTTGCCACCGACAAAATCCAGGAGGAAGGGTGGGGAAAAGAAGGAAAAAACCCACAATCTCCTCACTTTAGCAGCTAAACTGCTGACAGGCTACCAGCCTGCAGCCTTGAAACACTACAGCTCCAGCGCCACCTACAGGCATGGAGAAAAACCAACACCAAGGGAAATCCAGTGACCAGAACCGAGAATCCATGGGAATGGAAAACCGAGAGCATGGCGTTCAGAGCCTCGTATTAAAACCATCGCAGGCAGACACACACGCAGTGTGTCCAGGTGACGAGCTTCCCTCTCCGTCCCTGCTTTGCAAGGCCTTTCAAACACCACCCGGGATTTTCCACTGGGCTCCACTCCACCACCCCAGCGCCGGTTCCCAGGAACAGAGGCCTTCTGTGAAGGTTTATCTCTGTCCCCTGCTGTGTGGACAGGGTGGGGTGTGTGGGTGGAAAGGGGGGAGGCAGTATTTTCCAGGGCTGGAAACAAGGCAGCAAGGCTACGTGGATGGAACAATTAACGAAGCGGAGGTTAATCATTAAAGAAGCCAATGGCCCATGGAATAGCAGAGCCCAGCATTCCCTTTGGAGGAGGAAGTGCCAGAAAACTCCTTCAGAGCTACCCAAAGGTGCCTGGGGACACAGATACTGGTTAACACCCTAACCTGGCCTTGCTGTTCCACCACACTGCACACCTGGCCTTCCCAAACACACCAGCCGGCACCATGTTTTGCTACCCCCGAGAACGCAGAGGCCCCGTTGCTTGGGCCTTTTGGAGCAGGGCTGTGCTGGCCGGTGGATGAACTAGGAATTTGCCCTGTGGAGTTACTATGAAAAGCCTCAGCCACGCAAGGGTGGAAGGGCTGCCACTGGGGAGGAAGTTTTCAAGGCAGAGCAGGTCCTGAGAACAGCATTCCCAGACCGCCTCCCGGCCCTCCCTGCTCCACACCTCATTACGGGAGAGGAGCGCCAGTCAGCCAACATCGGACTCAGCTGCACAGGGGAGCAATAGATTGGGGGGGGGGGTGCATAACAGGAACTCCCCTCGGGGAGGCTGCGATCATCATTGAACTGCTCCTGTCCCACACAAGATATGCAGACGGCGCTCCCAGGGTCGGTGCATAGACACTGGAGTAGGAGTACTACATAAGAATGGCCAGACTGGGTCAGACCAATGGTCCATCTAACCTAGTATCCTATCTTCCAACGCTGGCCTGTGCCCAATGCTTCAGAGGGAATAAACAGAAGAGGGCAATTGTTGAGTGATGCATCCCCTTTGTCCAGTCCCAGCTTCTGGCAGTCAGAGGTTTAGGGACACCCAGTACATGGGCTTGCATCCCTGGCCATCTTAGCTAATAGCCATTGATGGGCCTATCCTCCAGGAACTTATCTAGTTCTTTTTTGAACCTTCACAACATCCCCTGGCAATGAGTTCTGCAGGTGGACTGCGTTGCACAAAGTACTGCCTTATGTTTGTTTTAAACCTGCTGCCTATTAATGTTATTGGGTGATCCCTGGTTCTTGTGTTACCGGAAGGGGTAAATAACACATCCTTATTCACTTTCACCAAACCACTCGTGATTTTAGAGACCTCTGCCATATCCCCCCTCAGTCATCTCTTTTCTAAGCCGAACAGTCCCAGTTTTTTTAATCTCTCCCCATATGGAAGCTGTTCCATATCCCTATTCATTTTTGCTGCCCTTCTCTGTACTTTTTCCAGTTCTAAAATATATTTTTGCAATGGGGCGACTGGGTCAGAGAGGGTGTCCCCTTCTGAAATGTACAAGAATGACAGGACGCGGCAGCATTCAGGGCTAGCACGGAGAGCATGGTGGGTGCGGGGAGAACGTAGAGGAGTCAATCCAACAGCAACCGGAGAGTTCTGCTCAAACCCCCGCAGCCACAGAGCAACGGCTCTGCCTGTTCAGCCTTTTCCCTGCATTGGAAATCTGGGTAGAACCAGGGAAATATCTTCCCCCTTCACCGTCGCTCCCAACTACAGGGGTGGGGAAATCGGGTGCTTTGGAAACATTCCCTAGCAGGATCCACCCCCTGTTGTAAATTATTCCCTGCAAGAAGAGACGCCAAATCGGCTGCCACCAGGCCCTTAAGAGACGCTGATGTTTCAGTTTCCAACCGTTCCCTCTCCGCTGGCTCCCCCATCCCTGCGCAGCAGTCATCCATCTGGCTGAGATATGCAAGTCATGACCGAAAGCCCCTAATGGAAATAAATGACATGCTCTCCCCGCTGCTCCAGCGTGCAATAAATTCCTCCCCAGCCGCCCCACCCCCACCGCTGCTCAGGCTTCATTCCTCATTAACATTCCCCTTTCATGCCCACCCAGGGCCACGTAAAGCCCCCAAGGCAAAGAAATTCCAACCCGCCCCATAACGATGCTTTTCATCTATCCACCCCACAATGCTCTACAATCTTTTACAGATGGGGAAACTGAGGCAGAGCAGGGCCGTGACTTGAACAAAGTCACACAGCTGGCCAGAGGCAGGACTAAAACGCAGGTCTCCCAAGTCCCAGTTCAGTGCCCTAGCCCTTGGGCCACGCTGGCTGACAGCAAGGGGTGCCCCTTTTCTCCCTTGGACCAGCCTCTGATCCCTTCCCCTTGTCCTCATGCCCATCCCAGGAGAAGCTGAGCCATATTTTGCTGGAGTTACAGCTATCATAAGCACCTTGCCTGAGCTACCTCCTGCCTTCCTAGAAACAAAGGAGTCCCATGTCCCCACCCCCAGCAGCAGCCGCCGCCTTCAAAGCAAGGTGTCACCACTTCTAACAGGGACTCCCCAGCTTTTCCTTAGCATGGATCACATCGTCCCAGCCAAGTTGTCTTATGGGCACCCTGGCACTTGTCTCCATGGGGAAGGAGTTACCCTTTAATGCAAGTCAGCAGCAGGAAATTAAGAGAACCATGAACATGCTGGGCCCACCACAAAGGGCCTTTTGCCCCCACCTCTCTGTCCCATGATCCAAGCATGTACACGGAAGGAGATTTTAAATTCCCTGCTATGCCCCCGATCAGTTTAGACTCCAAAGCACTAGGGCAGGTTATTTTAGTTTGGGTAAGATACAAGCGAGATCGTTGAGCAGAGGAAATCAGCCGTGGCTTCCGGGCAAGCAGCAGCCAGAGCCCGTGGCAGCAAAAGGATGGGACAGATGCTGGCTTCCTACGTGGGCAGAAGGCTCAGCTCAGAATAAGCTGGGGGACAGGATAACATTGCTATATACATAACAATCCTGGCAATCAGTGCTGATGGGGAAGGAGAGACAGGTTAGCAGAGCCTGGGCGAGGGGGGCAGCGGGCTATGGGGGAAGGGGCAGAGGGGTGGCAATTACTCCCAGGGGACAGAGGGATTGGGGGACACTTTTGCAAGATGCAAGGTGACCAGCTTATGGGAAGACAGCTTCCAGCACTGCCCGCAGGGGGCAGTAGTGAGCAAGGTGGGATGTACACACCATGTGGCCGGAAGTATTTCTGGACAATCAAGAGAGCACACAGATCTAGTACTGCTCTAATGGCTGAGAGCCTTCCAGCCCCCATGTAGCCCAGGCCAATGTTTACCAGGGCAGCCCGATCATGGTGCGCTAAAATCCTAATGACCACACACCCGGAGCAAGGAGCTTGGACCAGCACGGAAGTTCTCAGCTCCCCCTCTCCATTGTCAGCCATCGCAGAGGGATCTGGGGCCTGGCTGGGCAGGTTCCTGGGAGGGCGTTGCTTGCCTGATAAGACAAATGAAGCAAACCGCAGCTGCCCAGAAGTGCAATCTGCGGAGACTACAATTCCCAGCATCCACCGTTTTACGCAAGAGAAGGGCAAGCGCAGAAGTGGACGCTGATCATCCTCTGCCATATAGAGAGGCACACACCTCCCTGCGTCTCTATCTCAGACAGCCCCTGCGCCCACCATCACTCTGCACCTTGGCCATTGCTAGCCGGAGCTGGCAAGAGACACTCTGAATAGCTAGAGGGGTTGCTGATGGAGACACTTTTCCAGTCCTAAAAATAGCAGCTGGCCGTTTCCACAGCTTCCCGGCCTCGCCAACGCTCTTCCATTAGACGGAAAGAAAAGAAAAAAAAAAGCCACCTTCCGCTGGAAGGAGAGATGCAGGCATGCGTCAAGCCAGGCACACGCGAGCCACAAATAGAAGCAGGGGAGAGAGCGCGGAAGAGGAATCAAAGCGTTTCCAGCCCCAGTTACTCCCAAGACATTTTAATTAGCACTCGTTCTGACTTTGAGGCTTTGCTTATGCACAGCGCAATGCCTGACCTTTAAAAGGAGCAGCGAAAGGGAAGGGAAAACGCACTGTAGCAGCACAGGGAAGTTTAGAGGCTTTTAATAAACGACAGTGAGGAATTTACCACCATCGGCACTATTTCTGATGGGGGGGGGGAAGGAGGGGGGGGGGAGAAGAGGCGGCAGTGCTGAAAATAACCATGTTACACTCAGGCGGCATTACTGCACAGAGTGACAGTGGGGGGCACACTGCAAGGAGGGGAGTGAGCCATTAACTCTGCCGCCCACTGACCTTTCCTAGAGTCGCAGCCAATGGAGATCACCAGCGACATGAGTTGGATGGTCTCCAGTGGGTGGCAAAAGACTGAGAAAAGGTGATGAGAGCACAGGAAGAGGGAGGGCCGACTGTGTGGGCGTCCTTGGCCAAGTCACTCCCCTCTCTGTGCCTCAAGTGGGCTTCAGGATACTCCGTGACCACCCAGGAGGCTGCGAGGCCCCACCGAGAGAGGGCTTTGCGATCCTTCCCCCAAAAGAGCTAGGAGGTCAGTATCAGATTAAGACCCTGGAGGCAGATGGTGCCATTTGTGAGACGGGCTTCCTAGCACAGGCTCTGGGACAGGAAGGAGGAGAACCAGATTTTCCCCTCTGTTCCAGCCCACTCCTCCCCCTAGGTGATGCTCATCTTCTCTGCCATTTGAGGCGGCAGGTGGGGATTAGCTAGCTCGGGGGGGGGGGGGGGGGAAGAAGACAGACACTAAGCAGCTCACTCCTACTCCCAGCTGGAAGGCTGAGCACAACCCCAACCCAGCCTCAGACACTGGCCCAAGCTAAGGAGCCTTCACCAATATTGGGGACAAAAATCCCAGGGATGGGCCACAGCCAACGGCCACCCCAATACATGTAAATATATTGTGTACTCCCAGGCCATTCAGGAAGGATCTCTCTCCTTCTCCCAATCTGGGAATGAAGCCAGCTCAGAGCTCCCATGTTGGGAGGATTGGGAAGATCTCGTCTCACTCGCAGGATGCCTGGTGTCCGGGGAAAATGGAGCAGCAAGCTCCAGGGAGGGGGTCAGACACTTTCTGGGCAGCGGCACGCTCCTCCCAGAAATGCAGACAGTAGCAGGAGCACGGACAGGAATCCCTGCAGGCGTATGCAGCAGACCAGTTCACAGGGAGAGCTGAGGTTGGTGATCAGGGCAGGTGAGGAGCAGTGTTTTGGTTCTAACTCCCTGCAAGCCATTACTACGCAGACGGAGATAAGATCCGAGGGTACGTCTACACTGCGCAGTTGTTGCCAAAACGTTTGTCTTTCGTGGGTACTTTAAAAAGCCCCCCCCCCCGCGAAAGACAAAAGTTTTGCTGACACGGGGCTGAAAGTATTTTGTCGGCAAAAGTGTCGATACAGCCTTGTCGGTAAAAGCTGCCTAGTGTAGCCAAGCCCTAAGGCTGCCCCACTGTGCCGTTGGCACCTAGGTTTGCACAGCACTAATCCTTCCATTCAGACGGATTGTTCCACACGCTGGTGCCAGGGGGTGAAGAATGTGACTTAGAAGAAACCTTCAGCATGGTTCTCCATGGAAATGCAACCGCCTAAGGGGACCCCTTACAACCCTACACACGTCTGGGGCGACCTCTCCCAGCTTCACCCGGCCAGACCACAGCTGGGGCAGGAACATCCCCACAATTGGCACGTCACCTGCAGAGGAGCACTGTGCAAACCATGGGCTCCGCTCCACAGGCTGAACCTGCCTCAGAAGAAGGTCACACTCAGCAAGTTGGGGCTTTTGTTTTCTTTAATTGATCAAAGCGAATCTGTCTCATGCCATCTGTACAAACGGGTGGTGGGGGGAGGGGAGCCAGGCCCAGCCCCAGTCCATGGCTTCTGCACATCGACACCCTGCAATACAGACAAGTGGAAAGGTTTGATCCAGGCTCAGGGAGCAATGAGGAAGGCTTGGAAGTTGTTCATGACCGACGGGCATTTTGGGGCCTATGTGAAACAAGGCACTGAGGACCACGAGCACCCTTGACAGCCCCAGGAGAGCGGACAAGGAGCAAACTGGCCATACAGGGCAAGCTCTCCTCTCATCCATGAAGATGACCAGGGGCTAACAGCTGGGCAGCCTGCCCTCTTATACCCACTCAGGTGGTCTCTGGGGCTGTCAGTGCAGCCCCTTTCAAACCCAGCAGGCACTCAGCCAAGCGCTAAGACCCAGCATGCCATATGCTGGGAGGATCGGGCACTGAGCTCAGGGGGCACTGGGCAGCACCAGAGACAGGAGCAATCCGTTCTCACTGAGGAGATCAGTGTCAAAAGGGGGGGGGGGGGAAGAGGAGGAGAGAAGAAGGCATGTGTAGCTATTTAGCTTAGGATGGTGCAGCCTGCCATACCCCTCACCTGTAAGTCAGACTCCCAGTACCGTCCCAGCCCCGAATTTGCCCTGCCGGGTCTGAGGCTATATCTAGAAGCCTTCAGACCCCACAGCGAAGTCTGTTAATAGCAGTGACATATTAACCAGAGTGCCACTATAAATGGGGAGACTCCAGCTTGGGTCAGGAACCGACCGTGTCCAGGCATTAGCTACCTTCTAGTAATTTGCTAACCAGGCACCTTCTCCTGCCCTGCAGCCCTGATCAGAGACTGACCTGGCCCAGGCTGCCATCTAATGGCAGAGGCCCGCTATGACAGGGGCATACCCCCAACTGCTTTAGTGTCTGCCTCTGGTTGCAAGTGGGTTCCCTCCTCCATCAGGGTAGTCAGGGAAGCTTGGCTGTGGAGACACCAATCTCCCATCGGGCTGAGTAGCCCTGCGCAGCCTCAGTCCTTCTAGATTGGGCTTCAAAGAGGACTGGGCTAACAACAAAGATCGGGAGCTCCCCACCAGGCCATGTTACAGAAGACGCTTTACCCTAATTACTCCAGGGCTTTCAGAAGGGCCTCACTGGCTTCCACGTTAATCTGGGCTTCTACTTTAGCCGTTTCGTCAGGTGCTGCAGCCAGCTGGGATAAGGCCTTATCCAGATTCGATTTAGCAGTCTGTAAACACACAAGCAAGGGGGAGAGCGGTCACCGGGGGATTAGGAGCAGGAAAGTACGTCAGAGCACAGCTGCCTCCGGCACCGCCGGGGATTCTGGGGCTGGAACAGCTACACCCTGAAGTGCATCACTGAGCTGAGCAGGTGGCTGTTACTACAGGGGCTGGACTTAACGAGCTGGGCCCCCCACCGGCACTGGGTGCCCAGGGTGGGGTGCTCAGGGACACCTCTATGCCACACGCTGCTCATTCAAGTCAAGCCCCTTTTCAAGCCCACAGTACCTACAAGAACAAATTTGTCTCAGCCCAGGCCATGGAGACAGACCAAGTGACCTTCTCAGTTGGGGCATTGTCTGGGGTGTCCCAGGGCAGTGGTTAGACAGGACCTGCTGCCCCAGGTCAGTCAGCCAGGCCCCTTTCCCCAGGGCAGCTGGCACTTTAAAAGAGTCAGTAGAGCTGCAGTAACTAAGGGTAAGGGCGTACTCAGCAACGCCACAACAGGCAACTGCTGAGCCAGCAGCACTAAAAACCTTCGTGGGAGGGCACCAGAGAGGCTTGTCCTTGGAAGCTGGAGCAAACCCCAGCAGTCCATTTGTGCAGCCTTTGCAGCGTAGGCCAGTCCTGCACACCGGCACTCATCCATATGCAGAGTGTGTAGAGAGGCCTGGTCCGTGGGTCTGAGGCCAGCCTGGGCATTTGGACAGCCTATTAAAGGGCCCCATGATTAAAAGAAGCTGGTGTGGTGTTGCTAAAGATCACTAAACACTCCAGGACAAAGGGATGCAGCTTGCAGGGAGGGCTTAACTCAGCTTCTTCCCCCTGTATCCTTTAAAGGAAGGTTTAACTCTATGATCCTGGGCAGTGGGTGGAGAGCTCAGGGTGAGGAAACAGACCTTGATCTGCGAAAACCTTCCTCGGCCACAGGAAGCTCCTGAGACAGGCAGCCCACGCAGGAGGAATAAGGAGTGAATCTCCCACAGCAGACCTCAGCTTATAGCCAGATTCTTTGCCCTGCTAGCAAGCGGGGCCCAGCCCAGCCTGTTCCCCGCCACCCAGCGCAGGCAGGTGACTGCAGGGTACTCACAGCGAGATCCAGCATGTCCAAAGTGGCCACCTCTTCTGCCAGCAGCTGCACCGAGGAGTCAGCATTGACTGTGATGGAGCCACTGCTCACTGCAAACACAACAGCAGGGGGACTGAGTCAGCGGGTGCGGCGGGCGGCCCACGGGCCCCAGGTACAGGGCAGGGCTGTGAGCTAAGCCTGGTTTGTGGGGCCAGGTCACAGGATAACGGTGGCGGGAAGGAGTCACAATGGCTGGTACCCCCGTCTGTACCTAGTGGAGCTTACACATTCTTAGCCCTCCCCCGCAGCAGCACTGCGAGGTCAGGTCTGTTGTCAGCTCTCACTGCCCCAGGTGTCAGGCGCTCTAGTCACCAGGACAGACTACCTGGACCTGCCAGGGGACTGGCGCACGCTCCAGTGGTGAATCTTCACTTGCCACTCACCCAGTCGTAGGACTCCTACAGCACCCTCCAGCTGAACACCTCAACGCACTTCGCGGAGGTTTCGTAAGCCTGCTAGACTCCCTCCCCAGCTCCAGGAAGGAGAGATTAGCCCCATTTTACTGACAGGAGGGCTGAGGCAGAGAGATGATGTGGCTTGCCCAGACTCACACAGTGCTAGAGCCATAAATAGGACTCAGGAGTCCAGATTCCCAATCCTCCATCCACTGGACAACAGCCCCCTCCCAGACCCACAGACAGAACCCAGGAGTCCAGGCTCCCAGGATCAATGGTGAAGCAAAGATTCTCCCCCACGGTAACCCTGAAGGGGAGTCCTTTCCAGACAACAATTCCTCCCTGCTGCCTCCTCTCACACTTTCAGGGTCCCACCCAGTTTCACACACCAAAGTACTTGGTCGCTGTGCCGTCCTCGGCAAAGACCGTCACAACTCCGGGTTTAAGGACCTGCAGGGTGGGAACGTGAGCCGCCAAGATGCCGAAGGAGCCGCTCAGCGTGGGGACATCCACCTGCTTCACGGTGGCGCCGTTGTACAACACCTGAGAGAGGGGAAGGACAGTTGGAAGCAGTTCTCTACCCCGACAGCAGGAGGCAGTACCAGGCAAAGGTCCCTCCCCATATCCTGCAGCTCATTGGCTGAGCAAGGCCAGAAGGGACCCAGGGAATCTGCTCTCACAACATGGGCACGACCTGCTGAGTTAACAGAATCCCTACCCTGCCCTCCCAGCTGAAGGGGCGAGCGGGTTCAGTGTAAGCGTACAGCCAGAATGCTTCAGAAGGGTGGGACTCGGGAGGTGGGGAGGGAGTGGGCCTGGCAAACGCTGACTGGGAAAGCGCTCCAAGCGCAGGGGGGCGGCGTGAGGAGTCATGGAGTCGGGAGTGGGTGAGAGAGACAAAGGGAGCGGTTTGGAGAAGCTTGGGAAGAGCGTAGGGAGCCCTTAAAGTGAACCTTGGCCGAGGAGGCTGATAGGAGAGAGATAGCGAGGCAGGCTCCTCGCAAGCTTCCCACGCAACTCTGCCAATGCAGCACAAGTCCTGCCTTGCAGTGCTAGTGCTCTGTTCCAGCCCTGCGGATTCCCCCCCAGCGCTCTGCCCATGCAACCTCAGACCTGAACTGCAGCACCCCCTGCTGGCTCAACACTCGGGCTCCCACCCCGCTCCACCCATGCACCTCAATCCTAACCTGCAGCACCCCTTGCTAGCCCAGCTCCAGGACACGCCTCTCACAACTCTGCCAGTGCACCTCAATCCCAACCAACAGCACCGTAGTTAGCCCAGTCCTGAGGCCCCATGCTAACCCTGGGCACCTCCGTAGCAGGAGACGCACGCCATGCCAACACATGCACCATTAGGAATCAGACAGACCAAACATCTCGCTTGTGAGCCAACCCTGACCACACAGGTACAGGGAAAACAGCAGTCACAGCAGCTCCGCAAAGGCAGGACGGGAGCGTCAGGAATGCTGAAGGTAAGGGGTGGGGCAGAGCGGAGAAGTGTGGGGGCAGAGCTGACACAGCAGGGGGTGCTGCAGGGGCGAGAAGGTACTTCGGCTGTAAGATCCTCCGGGAGGAGCTCACCTTTTCATTGTGTGTGTGCGGTGCCCAAAATACTGGGGCCCTGACGTATGCCTGGGGTCCCCAGTGCTACTGCAGCACAAACAACCAACAGAGCTGGGGAGCTTCAGAACTGGGTGCTGAAGGGTCAGGTTAAGGTGCACCGGCTGAGCTGCATGGGGGCCCCAGGACCAGGCTACGGGTTCAGGTTCAGGACTGAAGAGCACTAGCAAAGCAGCCTGGAAGATTAGGCCATAATCTGATAATCCAGTGTATTGTGCCTGAACTACTGTGTCCGTCTCTTAACATAAAAACATTTCTAAATCCCTTCCATCCTCAATGACTGCTCTTGTAGGGCCTGATCCCTGCCTTCCCCCCTGCTTGCATTGGGCAGCCGGGGCAGATAGTCTGCCGAGCACCTACTCAGGCATTTCTCCCCCTTTAGCAGAGAGCTTGTGCTGCATTGAAACAGGCTGTGGACAACATTTCTCTACCAGTTGGACACTCTTTTCAGGGTCTGTTATCGCTATGTAACAATCCACAAACAGAGGTTAGATGCATAAATGGCATTTCATGGCTCCCACCAGAGCCTCGGGATATTCCCCGCCCCCAGCCCTGTGAGAGCCCCTTGCTCTCACAGGGCTGGCACCCGCATCAAGCTTCAGAGGGACCAGACACAAAAAAAGTTGCCATCACACAACACCAGGATATAACATTCATGAAACCACCTGCATTTAATGGTTCTAGCAGCCCCCTGCCTGCCGTGGAATGAGCTGTACAGTCAGACAGACACTGGGCCAAGGAGAGGTGCCCTGCACCATGCTCTGAAGGTCACTACACCCAGGCTCCTGATTGTGTGTGTGTGTCGGAATTCCACATCTGGGGACTCTTCCTTGCCATCCCCACATGGCACAACCCCCACACGCTCTAGGATGGGGCTGCATGTTCAGGCACAGATCTAACTGGCCCATACCAGCACCCTGCAAAGAACACCCCTGTGCCAGCCGCAGGGCAGGCTCCAAGGGGAAGCTCAGAGAGGAGACAGGAAAACAAACAGCCCAGCCTCGAAGGAGAAGAGACCTGCCTGGTTGGGGACGCACATCACCAGCTCTAACACTGCCGGTGTAGGCCCAGCCTAAGACCCCCCACGCACACCCTTCGTACCCCGCCCAGGCACGGCCTAGGACCCCCCCACACACACCCCTAGTGCCACCCCAGGCACTGCCTAGGACCCCCCCACACACCCCTGCTGCCCCTCAGGCCGGCCTAGGACCCCCCCACCCCTCGCGTCCTGCCGGCCGAAGACCCCCCCGACCCCGGCCTAGGACCCTCCACACACACACACACACACACACACACACACCCCTGGTGCCCCCCAGGCCCGGCCTAGGACCCCCACACACACACACCCCTGGTGCCCCCCAGGCCCAGCCTAGGACCCCCCCACACACACCCCTGCTGCCCCCCAGGCCCGGCCTAGGACCCCCCCCACACACACCCCTGCTGCCCCCCAGGCCCGGCCTAGGACCCCCCCACACACACCCCTGCTGCCCCCCAGGCCCGGCCTAGGACCCCCCCCACACACACCCCTGCTGCCCCCCAGGCCCGGCCTAGGACCCCCCCCCACACACCCCTGCTGCCCCCCAGGCCCGGACTAGGACCCCCCCACCCACACACCCCTGGTGCCCCCCAGGCCCGGCCTAGGACCCCCCCCCCCACACACACCCCTGGTGCACTCCAGGCCCGGCCTAGGACCCCCCCCACACACACACCCCTGCTGCCCCCCAGGCCCAGCCTAAGACCCCCCCACACACACACACCCTTCGTACCCCATCCAGGCATGGCCTAGGAATCCCCCCCACACACACCCCTGGTGCCACCCCAGGCCGGCCTAAGACCCCCCCCACACACACACACACACCCCTGCTGCCCCCCAGGCCCGGCCTAGGACCCCCCCCACACACACACACCCCTGGTGCCCCCCCCGCACCTGCGTGGGCGAGGCGAAGGTGAAGGACATCTGGGCCGGGCCGGCGGCCGCCTCGGCGGCCGCCTCGGCGTAGGAGCGGGCCGGGGCCCGGAGGCCGGGCAGGCGCAGGGCGCGGGGCCCGAGGACCAGGAGGCGGCGAGCGGGCAGCATGGCGGGGCCGGGGCGGGCGCGGAGCGGGCAGGCCACCAAGGGCAACGGGGCCAGCGCGGGGCACCCTGGGAGACGAACGGACTGCAACTCCCACAGTGCACCGCGCGGTAGGCCGCAAGAGCTCGTGGGAATCGCAGGCCTGATAGCGCTAGAGACCACAAATCCCATAAGGCACCAGGGCAAGCTGGAGGGGGGGGGGCCTGTCGCCGCGAGGGCTCATGGGAATTGTAGTCCTGAGAGCACCACAAACTACAAATCCCATGATGCACCAGGGGGGGGCCTGCTGCCGCGAGGGCTCGTGGGAATTGAAGTACTCATCAAAATAAAACTGAGGCTATAAAGCCCACAATGCACTGGGGCAGGCCTCCACTGCCTCTAGGACTCGTGGGAGTTGTAGTTTTTTCTCCTGCACCCCACTATTTACTTCCCACCTGTTTGTTTATTGTAGGGTCATTTTTTTCTCCTATCTCCCCACAAAACCACTCCATAGTATTTATAACCAGTGCTCCTTGTCCCAGCACCCCTCATCACCCAGCAGGTAGCTGCATGCACGGGGACAGATGCATGCAGAGCAGAGCCCATTTTATTAATAAAAGCAGGTATTGGAGTTATGTATAAAGAAATTCTGTGACTTACAGCCATGTAACAGGACTCAGCCGGCTTACCCTGCCAACTCTCGGGAGGGAGAGTCCCTGTGCCATTGTTTTGCATTCATTTTTAGGCAGTGTTAATAATATTAATGTAATTAATTAATAAATATACTTAGCTCATGTCCAGTGCTTTTCATCTTTAGCTCTCAAAGCCCTTTACAGAGGAAGTCACTATCACTATCCCCATGTTATGGATGGGGAAACCAAGGCACAGGGAGAGAATGACTTGCCCAAAGAAAAGTATCTCCCTCTTGTGAGGAAAGCTTTTTAATTTTCTTTTCCCTGTAGCCCGTGTGTGTGTGTCTGTAGGACACAACATCTCTCCGGCATATTTAAATCTCACTGTTTCTGTCTCTTACATCTCAACAGCCTTGAAACGCAGCCCCCCATAACCAAAAAAGTGCAACAGGGGAAAAAAATCAGTTTAGTTTAAACTCCACCAATTCCTTCGCTATTGGTCCAATATTCTCTGGAGCCACCATGCCACTAACAGTGCCTTGAGACTCAGCAGCTGCCATCTACCTGTTCAGAAACGGTCACACGGAGGGACTGTGCTCTGTGCATGTTATCAGCTCTGAGCATGGAGGCCTGAGAAATAGCAGTCTTTATGCACAATTCTGAATCATGATAGAATGAACGGAGGGGAATGTGAAGAGGGCCTCACAAGGAGAGAGAGAGAGAGAGAGAGAGAGAGTTACCTTGCAGTGTATACACAACCACCCTATGGCACCAGAAGAGGGCACTCCATGCATGGAGATACAATCCATTCAATCTTCTTGCCCAGTGCCAGGCATTTTCATACACCACAAGGAAACATCAACAGGAAAAGCTCCATCTTTAAAAGGAAACCCACAGTTTGCCCATGCATGACTGACTGGTGGGAGTGTTTGAGTGCATGTCTCTAGGTATGAAGGAATCATAGAAGATTAGGGTTGGAAGAGACCTCAGGAGGTCATCTAGTCCAACCGCCTGCTCAAAACAGGACCAACCCCAACTAAATCATCCCAGCCAGGGCTTTGTCAAGCTGGGCCTTAAAAATCTCTAAGGGTGGAGATTCCACCATCTCCCTAGGGAACCCATTCCAGTGCTTCACCACCCTCCTGGTGAAATAGGTTTTCCTAATATCCAACCTAGACCTCCCCCACTGCAACTCGACACCATTGCTCCTTGTTCTGTCATCTGCCACCACTGAAAACAGCCGAGCTCCATCCTCTTTGGAACCCCCCTTCAGGTAGTTGAAGGCTGCTATCAAATCCCCCCTCCTTCTCGTCTGCAGACTAAACAAGCCCAGTTCCCTCAGCCTCTCCTCATAAGTCATGTGCCCCGGCCCCCTAATAATTTTTGTTGCCCTCCGCTGGACTCTAATTTGTCCACATCCTTTCTGTAGTGGGGACCCCAAAACTGGATGCAATACTCCAGATGTGGCCTCACCAGTGCCGAATAGAGGGGAATAATCACTTCCCTCAATCTGCTGGCAATGCTCCTACTAATGCAACCCAGTATGCTGTTGGCCTTCTTGGCAACAAGGGCACACTGCTGACTCATATCCAGCGTCTCGTCCACTGTAATCCCCAGGTCCTTTCCTGCAGAACTGCTGCTTCGTCAGTCGGTTCGCAGCCTGTAGAAGTGGATGGGATTCTTCTGTCCTAAGTGCAGGACTCTGCACCTGTCCTTGTTGAACCTCATCAGATTTCTTTTAGCCCAATCCTCCAATTGGTTTGGTCACTCTGGACCCTATCCCTACCTTCCAGCATATCTACCTCTCCCCCCAGTTTAGTGTCATCCGTGAACTTTCTGAAAGTGCAATCCATTCAGGGCCGGCTTTAGGAAGTGTGGGGCCCAATTCAAACATTTTCAGTGGGGCCCCGGCAGGGATGACTAAAAAAAAACCACGTAAAAAAACCCCTTTCATTTCTTCCATGTATTATTTACTTTCCATAACTATATCAATATCAACAACATTATATATTACATACATTGCGTCATATATTATAAATATCAAGTTGGTTAAGAGGAACTTTATTGTACACCTCACCTATATGTTTTTAAAACTTTATCTTCCTTGCTTTTTGTTCAGCAAAATCTTTCAGTATATTGCCTAACTGTAAGCTCTTCATTACTTCGCATTCAATTGACATGATTGCCAAACTGTTTAATCGGTCTTCCTGCATTGTTGATCGCAGATATGTTTTAATTAGATTTAACGTTGAGAAGCTCCTCTCTCCTGAGGCTACAGTTACTGGAATAGTCAGGAAGATTCGAATTGCTATAAATAAATTTGGGAATGCTGTTGATCGGTTATTATATGCAAGAAATTGAAGCATTTTTAGGGGGTTTCTACAATCAGACGGAAGAATTGGCTTTAATGCTTCCAGTTCTTCACAAAGCATGTAGCCATTTATGTCAACTGATTTTATAGTTGAAACTTCTTCGTTTTCCTGCACTAGTTTCACCTCTGTCAATGCGAGTTCCAGATCTGCAGCAGATTTTCGTATAGTGTCCTTGGGAAGATTTTTGAATTCGCATAAAAATCCAAATAAACTCTCATGCTTTTGTAACTGTTCAAACCTTGGTTCAAGTGACTGTAAAGCTTTGTCTAAGACTTGACTGAAGCATTGCACTCTGTAAGCTTCTTTTGGATCTTCTTTTGAATGAAGAAATTCCTGCAGAAATATCCATTGTATCACTCTGTAGCTCTTTGCTCACAAAATTCACTTGAAAAAGTAAATCATGCCAGAAAACTAGTGAAACCAAAAACTTATAATTCTTCATTTGAATAGCCAGCAATTCAGCTTCACTTTTTGCTTGAGCATCAGTAGTTGTCTCTGCTACCTCTACGAGTGCATCATAAAACTCCCCTGCTTGGTTCCGCAGAGCTTTAATGCTTTGCATTCTACATTCCCATCGTGTTTCGCAAAGAGGCTTTACAGAAAAGCCAGTAACATGGTTTCTAAAAATAGTCCATCTTTTAGTAGATGCAGAAAAAAGGACGTAAATACGCTGCAAGGCTCCAAAGAAACTCATCACATCTGGACATGTTTTGGCCACGTCTCCCAAAATGAGATTATAGTTGTGACATGCATGACACGGTGTAAAAAAAGCTCTTGGGTTTGTTTTCAAAAGTCGTGCTTGTACACCTGATATGTTTCCCTTCATATTTGCGCCGTTGTCATAGCCCTGCCCACGGATATTTGCAACGTCCAATCCCAGGTCTTCGAGTTCACTTAAAAGGATATTGTACAAATATTCACCTGTGCTGCTTTCTACTACTATGAATTTAATGAAATGTTCATATACTCCTGCCGGAATATTTGGTGATACACCATCAGCCACATACCTAATTGTCAATGACATTTGTTCTTGGTGACTAATGTCAGAAGTGCAGTCGAGTATAATAGCAAAATACTTAGCAGCCTTAATTCGAGCTATTATTTCATGTTTAACAGCATTCCCTTCAATACTAATAAGTTCGTTTTGAATGTTTTTTCCTAAATAATGGTCATGTATTTCTTTGTTCTTGATTCTTTGTAAATGTTCCTGCATCACTGGGTCAAACTTTCCCAATAATTCAATAACTCCAAGAAAATTTCCATTATATGATGTTCCCAACCGTTCATCAGATCCATGAAATGATAAGTTTCGTTCTGCTAGCAACTGAACGACAGCAACTAATCTCTCAAAAACTTGATGCCAGCATTTTGCTTCTTGGTCAATAAGTTTTTGTTGTATTGCGTCAATGGTTTTTCCAGCAGATAACCTTTGCTGAAAGTCGCAGCAACTAAGCGCAGCTTGTAAATGTCCTTTTGAGTTTTCGTGCTCGGCCAATATTGTATGAATATTAGACCAGTCATTAAAACCATTAGATGCTAATGAACTTGTCACATTATTGCAAAAAATCTTACAGTAATAACAAAAGATCTTGTCGGCTGACACTGAGTATATCACCCATGGACGAGGTACAATTTCACCATTTGAAAATTTCCTTTTGCAGTGAAACTTTGAAAAGTGTTGCCCAATCTTATTTTTAGGGAAATCTTCTACAATAATTTTAGGCGGCCCTTGTTTGACTAAATACTCCCTGATATGCTGGCTAATGTATTCTGGCCAAGTTGCAGGATCATCAGATATTTCTATTTGGTCAGCAGAGTTGAAGTTGCCTTTCTGTTCTGGATCTAAACCACTTGCATCTTTCTTATCAGAAAAGCATTCTTGACCCTCAGTACCTTCAGCATCAGTTACAACCCTTTTTGTAGTCTTCTCTTCACCTTGACTGTCTTCTTCAGACTGATTTGGCTCTTCAAATTCTTCGTCATTGCTGTCATTCTCTGTCTGTGTCGTATGTTCTACTGGAGAATTTTCAACCATATCTGCATCTTCACGGAGCTCTTCTGGCTCAACAGTAGAATCAGGTCTGCTAAAATACTTGCTTAAAGCACCCTTTTGCTTCTGTCTTTCAACTGCCTTTGCCTTGGATATGGCTCTTTTCTT